>NC_073306.1:87282704-87585482 GCF_027595985.1 Sorex araneus
CCCTACCCGCTGTGCTATCCGCTGTGCTATCACTCCAGCCCCTGTTATTGTTGTTTTAGGGCCACACCCAGCAATACTCAGGTATTACTCCTGGCTCTGCACTCAGGAATTACTCAGGGAGTGCTCAGGGAACTATATGGAATGCTGGAGATTGAACTCAGATCAGCTGCGTGCAAGAAAAAGCACCCTACCCACTGCACTATAACGCTCATGTTTATACTTCTCTCTCTCTCTCTCTCTCTCTCTCTCTCTCTCTCTCTCTCTCTCTCTCTCTCTCTCTCTCTCACTTGCTCGATCTCACTCGCTCTCTCTCCCTCCCCTCCCCCTCTTTCAATAAAGCTATTTTGCTTTTCCAAAATATATATATATATATTTTAAAACTGGAAAGTTAAAAAATATAGTCACTTCCAAATTACACAGAACCTGGCAAAGCAGTGGGAAGTGATGTCTCAGAAATTCTGGGCTAGGGCAGGAGAGATAATACAGCTGGTAGGGCTCTTGTCTTGCATATGGCTGACTCAGTTTAGATTTCCTAATACAGCATAAGGTCCCCTGAGCCCCGCCAGGAGTGATCCCTGAGCACCAAGCTAGGAGTAAGCCCTGAACACTGCTGTATATGGCCCCAGAACCAAAGAAATTCTGAACTTAACATCTGTATCCACTTCTCTCAATCTGTGTTCTTTGTTATGCTAGAAATCTGAAGCTAAAATTCAAAAATGTCTCAATGGCTAAACAGAAACAATAAAGGAAGTCCTTACATGCCCCTTTTCAGAAACCCTAGAAATTAGGCATTTTTAAGACAAAGATTTCTAATGGAAATAGGGTTTCTGCTTGGCTCATTTCCACAGAATTTAACATTGAAGGGAGCCAAGGTCTGGGATTTATCCTGTTCCTGGGCAAGGGCCAGGAAAACAGAGCCAGACATACAGAGGCTTGAGCTGTAAGGCTCCTTACTACAAAAGACACTGGGGGCGGGTGGGGGGAGTGTTGAAGTCACAGGGAGCTGGGTGAGTTCAGTGGCATGTATCCATGCTATTCTCTTTATTTAGGTTTGGGGGCCACACCAGGCAGTGCTTAAGGCTCACTCATGGCTCTGTGCTCAGGGATCATTCCTGGCAGACTTGGGGACCAATTGGTCAACGACAAGCAAGGCAAAAGCCTTCCTCACTGTACTATATTTCTCTTTTTATTTTTTTAGGGGTCACATCAGAGGAGGGGCTGTCACTCCCAGGCAATGCTCCCTAGTAATGGTGACTAAAGAATTTAGGGCTGGGGCCACTATGGCTACACTCTGAGCTATTCAGGTGCCTGCAGTGCTGAGGATAGAGTGATAAGTCTTCACCCATGGCAGCCTGTGCTCTCCCTGCATCCATACTTAAAGACACAACTGTTGTGACTTGTGGAGGCACTACTGAACCACCCAGCAAACCTGAAGTTGCCTTGGAAATTTCAGAGTGATGGATGTTATTTAACAAAAGAATTGAAAAATCAAGGTTAAGATGATGGGGAGTGCGGGAAAACTGAGCAGGGTTGCAGGAGAAATGGCTTGGATATGCAATCAAGGAGAGGAACCCACATAATGAGACCGTTCTCAAGTGCAGAGAAACGTGAAGGCACTCAATTACAAGAGGAAATCCATTTTTGAAGGAAAAAAGGGTTGGGGGAAAACGGTTGTATGTGTCTAAAAGGGTCTCTAGAGAAGAGGCAGTAATAAAGAGGAGGGGGTGGGAGGCCTAATCTAATGAGTGAGGGTCTGAGTATGAATGCGTGCACATGAGTATGCGCCCACGAATGTGCACTTGAGATGGTGTGTGCGTGCGTGTATATGTGCATGACTGTGTGTAAATATGTGCATGTGAGAGCATGAATGTGTGCATGAATGTGTGTACATAAATGAGTGTGTGTGCATGAATGTGTGTACATGAATGTGTACGAGTGTGTGTGCGTGAATGTGTACATGAGTGTGTGCGTGAATGTATGTGTATGTGTATGAATGCGTGCGTATGAGAAGTGTGGTGTGTGTGCGTGCTTGAGTGTGTGTCTGTGTGTGTGTGTGTGTCTGTGTCTGTGCTCGCGCGTGTGCGCGCGCGCGCCTAGCCTACAAGGAAACTCCCAGAAAGGAAATGCATGGGAGGGCCGTTCGCCAGAAAGCGAGGCGGAGGAGGCTGGGAGCGAGGCTCCGTCGCCGAGGGTGTCCCGCAGGAGGCCGCACCCGCAGACTCACCTCGGCCGTAGCCCTGCGTGTGCTTGGCGAAGCTCCTCACTACGGCCTCCACTGCCTCCCGCAGCACCGCGGGGCTGCCCGCGGCGCCCGGCGGCAGCGGCAGCCCGGGGGCCCCCGACAGGAGCAGGGGCGGCGGGGGAGGTGCGGGAGGCGGCGGGGCCGGCGGGTGGCCCGCCGGGGGTGTGGCGGTGGCAGCCGCGGCCCCGGTCACTCCAGGCCGCAACGCTCGCAGAGTGCCCCTCCCGCCGGTGCCCACTCCTGGCTGCAGCCGCTGCGCTCGCATCGTCTCCATCCCGGCGGCCGGCGGAGAGGCGGCCCGCAGCCTGCCAGCCTGGCGAGCTAACGGTCTCAGCCACCCAGCCCGCTAGCGCCCGGGGACTGAAGGCGGTGCCCCAGCGCGCAGTCAGTCATTAGGGGGCGGGGACGAGCAGGCCACCTGCCAATCATCGGGGAGGAGGCGGGAGTCCGCGGGCTCCTGCGAGGCTATAGGCGAGTGCCTAAGAAGGGTGGGACCCAGACCTACCAATTGCAGCAAGAAAAAGCGACACCTTTTAGCAGGGAGCAGATAAACTGGGGCGGATCTTTGGGAATCCCTTGGCGAGCACTAGAATTCTGGACGTGAGCTGGGGATTGGAGAACAAGGGGAAGGTTGAGGAGAACTGTAGAGAGAGCGAGGGGATTTGTAAAGATCATTCGTCCTACCACTTTATTTTAAGCATATAGAAGAGGAAATTGGCTCAGAGAAAATGATGAAACTTATCCAAACTAACAAGCAATTGGTGGCGGAGCTAAAACAAGGAAAGATGCTGACCTGTAATGATCATATACTTAGATCAGACGCTGTGCAATGTACTTTAGTGCGTTGTCTGGATAATCACAATCACTAACTAGATTTTTATTTATTTATTTATTTATTTGCTTTTTGGGTCACACCCAGCAATGCTCAGGGGTTACTCCTGGCTTTGCACTCAGGAATTACTTCTGGCAGTGCTTGGAGTAATATATGTATGTATGATATGGGATGCCGAGGATCGAACCCGGGTCAGCCGCTTGCAAGGCAAACGCCCTACCCGCTGTGCTATCGCTCCGGCCCCTAGATTTTTATTTTTTAAAAATATTTGGACTGGAGCGATGGCACAGTGGGTAGGGCGTTTGCCTTGCACATGGCTGACCCAGGTTTGATTCCTCTGTCCCTCTCGGAGAGCCCGGCAAGCTACTGAGAGTATCCCGCCTGCACGGCAGAGCCTGGCAAGCTACCCATGGCGTATTTGATATGCCAAAAATAGTAACAACAAGTCTCACAATAGAGATGTTACTGGTGCCCACTCGAGCAAATCGATGAACAATGGGATGACAGTGACAGTGCTACAAAAAATGTTTGCTCTTGGGGCTGCAGTGATAGTACAGCTGGTAGGATGCTTGCCTTGCACAAGGGCTGACTGGAGTTCAATCCCCAGCATCCCATATGGTCCCCTGAGCCTGCCAGGAGTAATTCCTGAGTGTAGAGTCAGGAGTAACCCCTGAGCACTGCCGGTGTGGCCCAAATGATATATACATATATGTATATAATATACACATATATATCATATATACATATAATGTGTCATTATATTATATATAATATACATATATACCAGCTTGTAGAGCCTGGCAAGCTCCCTGTGGCATATTTGATATGCCAAAAAGAGTAACAATTCCCCTGACCCTGAAAGAGCCTCCAATCATTGGGAAATACGAGTAAGGAGAGGCTGCTAAAATCTCAGGGCTGGGATGAATGGAGACGTTACTGGCACCTGCTCGAGTAAATGGATGAACAATGGAATGACAGTGAAACAGTAATACAGTGACATATATACATATATAAATTAAAAGTTTGCTGGAAGTTCAATCCCTAGTACCACATATCCCCGCTGCAGCACCAGATATAGTCCAGGAGGTTCCTAAGCACCTTTAGAATAGTCCCTGACACTAAGGGCCTGAGCACCAAATGGTCAGGGCCCCCCTGCCAGGCAGAGTATGGCTGGGAGTGGTCTGAGTATCCTTGTGACCTTCTCTAAAATATGCTCTTCATTATAGGCAAGTCAATAATTTTCTATTATTATGGACCACAATAGTCATTCCATACCACTCTATGCTCAGGGTCATATGTGCCAGGGTTGTGGCTGGAACTTAAGACTTAGAAGATGCAAGGCATGACTTGTCATCACATCACTTATTCTATATTCCTAGCCCTTGATTTCATATTTTTACATGTAAGAACATCCATAGAGGATAGATTTATTGACAGAAATTAAATAGGGGATGGCAAATTGGCAGGAATTAATAGGGGGAGTATTTTGATCCTCAAAAGTTTGGTCTTTCAGTATGTCACATTATTGGGTACTTTTCTGATTTCACCTGTTCTGAGTTGAGATAGAGAGTAAGAAAGAGTAGAATGAACTGTTCTCTTTACCTCTCATCAAATATATCCTTTGTCAGCTGACCATCATGCAGTTTACCTAGATAAAGTTATCTCTATCTCCCACCGACAGTGGCTCAAAAGACAATTCTGAGAAACAGAACCCAGAAATAGAAAAAAATGAGTGAAACTCTGAAATTCATCTCATGAGGTTTAAACTAGACCCCAAGGAAAAACTATGAGTGGTCTAGAAATAGAAAGTTTGAAAGAGGAACAATTAATTTACCAGGATCTGCTGATGGCTAAGGGGAAAGTTCTTCATAGGAATTTATATCCAAGAACATGAGGATGGACTTAAGGGAGACTCAAGAAAATGAAAACCTGTCAAATGCCTTCCATCTCCAGGACTCCAGTTTATTCTTGGCTTTTTTTTTTTTTTTTACAACCACAGCTGGTCAGATGATCTCCCAGAAAGACTGTGGTTGGTACCCTCCCATAGCAGCCATAGTTAGCCTCACTCTCCCTCCCCATTCTTCAGACCCCACTGCCCACACCCCCAGGCAGGACTGAAAAACCAGAGAGTTCTGAACACATTTATTTGTTAATGTCAAGTGGAGAGAGTAGTGATGTAGGGTTGATCCCCACTGCCCCCTATGGGGGAGTTCCTAAGCTCAGACAGACAGAAGAGCAGCTTTACAGCCCGTGACCCCACCACCCATGGGAAAAGGACTCAACCTGTTGTATTGGTTGGGGAACTGGGGTGGAGGGGATAAAAAGCAGGAAGTTGAGAGGTAAAGCTGAGAGCAGGAAGGGACAGCAGCAGAACTGAGACTGGGGGTTGCTGCAGAAACCCTCTGGCCCACCAGGAAGAGTGAAGAAGATAATCCTGAAAAGTGGTTGGGGCTGGAAGCAGGGACTGAACAGGAAACCAGGTTGACCTGGAGAGAAGCAAGACCTGCAGATGGGGTGGGGCCACTACGAAGAGGGAAGAGTGTGCAAAATCATGAGCGGCCTGTGTTTGCAGGCTGTACATGAACAGCAAGGGGTCGCTTCTGCAGGAAGGCAAAGACTGGGGGCCACCCATGAGCAGGAGGTCCCAGTGCTTCTGAACAAATGCAAGTGAAGTTTGGGACCCACTGGGGTCCTAGCACAAGTGACCCTGTGAGTGCCTGGCCTCTGGGTCCACCAGTATTCCCATATGCGCGTGGAGTGACCAGGGCATGTGTCTAGACACCCAGAAAGTCGAGTACTTACCCTCTCCTGCGAATAAGCGCACCGTGCTTGTGGACACATGTCTACCCGTGTGCGTGCGCGCACCGAGCCCACGAGTACATGGAGAGCCCCCGGCGGCCGCGCTGCGTGTGTGTGAGCTGGTTCTCCCTTTGGCTCCCCTCCCTCCTCCGCTCCTCTCGGCCCCCTCCTCAGCGCCCGGGCTCGCCGGGCCCACCCAGACTCTGGAAGCCCCCGAGCAGGCGGATCTGCTCAGTCTGCATGGAGTGGCGCCTCACCAGCTTGCGCTTGGTCCTGGGCGAGGCCGGCGCCCCCGCCTGGGGAGGGGCGGGCAGCGACGGCGCCCGGCCTCCGGCTTGAGGGCGAATGTCGGGGATAGGGGGGTGGGGGCTGACGTTGAGCGGGGGCAGGAAGCCAGGCCGCGTCTGCGAGATGTGGTCCAGCAGCAGCGTGCCGGAGCCCCTCCGCTCCAGCAGCCCGGGACTCCGCCGGCGCCCGCTCAGCGGGGACACGGCCCCGGGCAGGCTCTCCTGGGACTGGCGCGGGGACTGGAGCGAGCCGGCGAGCGGGAGCGTCAGCGGGGAGGCGCTGTAGCGCCGGCGCTCCAGGGCAGGGCGGCTGCACTCGGGCGAGTCCGGGCAGAGGCTGCCAGGGCCCTCGAGCTCCACCGGCTCCATGCGGCTCAGTTTCTGCCGCAGCCCGGCGGGGGGCCCTGGCTCCTGCGCCTCGGGCGCGGTGTTCCGCCGCGACAGCAGCCCAGCGCCCGAAACTCTCTCCGCCCACGGAGGCGGGTCCCCGGCGCCCTCGGTGCTGTGACGGCGGGACAGGCGCGGCCGACCGGACAGGGTCAGGCCGTGGAACTCGGCGGTCAGGCGCTCGGCCCCCGGACGCCCTTCGGTCGGCGGGACAGGTTGCGGAGGGGCCACCAGGCCCCAGGGCTCCGAGTTGAGCCTTTTGAGCGGCTTTGGAGGATGGCGGGGCGGCTTGGGGAGGGGCTCCGCGGGGGAGGAGTCATCGGGGGGCTTGGGCAGGGGAAACTCGAACACGTCCCGCTTCTCCTCCTCTTCCTGCGCGCGGGGCGACAGCACCGTGCGGCCTCCGCCCCCTCCCGCAGTCTGCAGCTGGATCTCCGAGGGCGACGTGCACACGCCCGGGCTGGGCGGCGCGGGAGCCGGTTCCTCCACCCCCGGCGACGGCGGCGAGTTGAGATACTGCCGGGTCTTCTTGGTACCCGAAGGCGAAGTGTCGGTGGTGATGATGATGACCTCCGTGCCCTTGGCCTTGCAGGCATCTAGCAGCGTGGCGAGGGTCTCGCGGTCCCCGCGGTCCAGGGCGTGCACGAGCGCCGAAGCGCCCGCGTGGTCTCGGACCGAGGGGTCGGCGCCGTGGGCTAGGAGCAGCGAGGCCACCGCGGCTCCCCCGCCGCCGGCGCAGGCGTGCATGAGCGCCGTGCGCCCCAGGCGGTCGGCAATGTTAGGGTCCGCGCCCTGCTCCAGGAGGTAGCGTACCATGCGCGCCTTGTTCTGGGGGTCGTCGTAGCGGGCGCGACAGGCTGCCATGAGCGCCGTCTCCCCTTGGGCATCGCCTTCGTTCACGTAGGCGCCCCCCTCCAGAAGCAAACGGGCCAAGCGGAGCTTACCCTGACCCACGGCTCGGAGAAGAGCGTGGCCCTCGGTGTGCAGCATTGCTGCGGCGGGGGCGAGAGCGCCGGCCGAGCCGGGCTCGGGACCTGCTGCCGAGGCCAGCGAGGGGCGTGAGGGTGGCGACTGGCAGAGGCCTGGGGGCTCAGCGGCGAAGCCAGTCCCTGCGGGAAAACAGAGAAATCTTAACGACACACGCAAGCAGGGAAACGCAGCCCTGGTGGCAGCCCCCTGGCGTGGGGTGGGGGTCTCTCCTGCACCGCGCACAGCCCCTCCTCTAAGTCATGCCTTTGGGCCGCCCCTCTCCCCCAGCGCATGCCTGGGGAGGTGGAAGGTGCACCCGCATCGAGAACGCGCGCGCGTGCAAAGGCGGCCGTGCACGCGCAGGGATACCCGCACCCCACCCTCACCCCCACAGCTTCTCAGACCTTTCCAGCACCCCTTTATCCCCCCCTTACTTGGAATCCCCCTTGCTAGGATGCCGAATGCCACCCACCCACACACATGCACCCATACATTCACACACATTCCATTCCTAACCTCTTTTAGGTCGCCACCGCCCCAGAAATTGAATGGGGGGAGGGAAGCAGCTTGCGTTTGGGACCTAAAACGGGTGGGGGTAGAATTGGGGGTTTCTTTGGCCTCGCTCTGTTCCCCCATCACTGGCTTTTGCCCCACCCAGGCTGTACGCCCGAATAGATACCTGAATGTCCGCAGAAGCTCCGCTGCCGGGCCAGGGCCGGGGCCAGGGCGGCACTTCAGCCGGGGTGGCGGATCCGGGTTTCCGGGGGCCCACATGGCGGGGGGGTGGGGTGGGCACCCGGATTCCCCTAGTGTCAGTCTCTGCACCCAGGCATCGGGTCCTGGTCCCTCCTCCCGGTGCGCCCCGGGCACAGCGCCGGCTCTCGCGGAGAGAAACTGGGGGGGGGGGGGGGCGGAGCTCTGTCCTGCTATTTATAGCCCAGTCTCGGCGGGTGGGGGCGGCAGGCAGCAAAGCGGCACCCACCCTAGCACACACACAAGCCCTCGCAGCCTGGGGCTCCAATCCTCGCTTCTCTTGCCCGGAGACTCCTCAGCCCCAACAGACCCAAGTGTTACTGGGGAGACACCTCTGAGACCCAGATTGGGACCACCCCAATCTCCCCTAGAGCTTCAGCAGGTCCCCTTTCTCGCGCGTGGGTGGGGTGGGGGTGCATGCCTGTGTGCCAGATCTGACCTGCCACACACTGCACACTTACCACATGCGGCACATACGACATACACTGGCACAAACTGCATTCTGCCACACAGGACACACTGTCACACATGCAACGTTCTGCCACACTCGGCACACATATGCCACACACTGTATCCTCTGCCATGCACAGCACACACTGCCACAAAACCATACTGGCACAAGTGCTGTACACTATACCACTTGCATATATGCTACACAACACATGCCACATATGCTACACACCAATTCGCACATGCCACACTGCCACATAAGGAATGAACTGCTGTATATGTGTATGGCATGCCACACACAACACAACCAGTCACACTGCACACACAGTCACACAGCACAGACACGCACCTTGAGGAGGGGTGGAGAGAGGAGATGGACCATAGGCCATTCTGTGAGGAGAGTTAGCCCTCCGACTGCCCTCTGGGGGTTAAGTATCTGGAAGAACTGGAGTCTGACCCAGTGGCTCATTCCTCACACCACCTCCCAACCAGAGTACAGACACCTGGACCTCAGCTATCCTATACAGATGTCTGAGATGTGAATGACGTGACTGTGGGTGTCCTGGTTGTTTTTGCACATTCATGTTGGGGGATTTCTAGATGCCTCCCCCCCACATTCTTGGGGGAAAGAGAGAGGAAAAGGACAGAGAGAAAAGTGAACCATATAAAAGTGAACTGTCTCCCATTTTCGCACCTTGCTTGAAGGTGGATGTCCGAATCACTCCCTGCCTCTCCTCTCTTCCTGCTGTCTATTGCAGTTGGTCTCTCTGTGTTGCTGCCTCACCCGCCAACTGCCCTGTCTCCATGGTTACCATAGCTTTCATCTGCATATTTTAGGAATCAGTTTGTGTCCAGCTGGGAGGCATCAGAGGGGAATGAAGTGTGAGGGAAAAATAAATCCTAAGGATTACCTGAAATTTTGAGATCATGTTGAGACTGACTGCCACCAGACCAAAGATATTAAAATAAAATTTCTGGGGCTAGAGACATAGTACAGTGGGTAAGGTGCTTGCCTTACATGCAGCTGACCCAGTTTGATCCCCAGCACCAAATGGGGTCTCCCAAGCCTCACCAGGAGTGACCCCTGAGCATAGCTGGTATGGCCGCAAAACATGATCATGATGATAATGTTCCCTGAGAACAGAGAGAGATATTGGTTGGGAAATGATCCATTTTCTCCTAACTACAACTTACTGGACACCAACTGTAAGTCAAGTCCTTTACGTATATGATATCAAATTCACACAATGCCACAGGCAGACATTATCTTCTTGTTGCAGATGAGAAAATGGAGACAGACTAAGTTTCTCCAAAGCCTTACAGCTGCATTGCTGCCCTGTTCCAGTGACTGTACTTTCCACAATACCCACAATCCTCCAAGGCCAGTATTTAGGATATTCTTATGGGATAGCTCCTAGATCTCCAGTCTCAGTTCATCACTTCTGTTCTGTTTTCCAAGGAAATAGGATTTCTCCCTTTACCCAGAGTGAGGAGGAGCTGGAAGGTCAGAGGAAAATTCAGGAACACAGGACACCCCTGCCTCGGTCCCAGCTCTGGTCTTGATCCCTGACCCTTCTTTCTCAACATACGCGTGGCAGCAACACACGGAAGGGGTAAGGTTGTAAAAACAGCATTAGCTGGTGGTTCTGGAGGGAAGCGGTGGAGGACTGGAGAAAAGTTGGGTTTGTAAAAAAGAGGCCTCTGTGAATCAGCCAGAACCCCCAAAGGCTGATCCTTCAGGAGATGATCTGGGGGTTCGTTTCTCTGTCGGCACCCCCCACCGGTGGAGTGGATCGATGAGGTCGGAGCTTCCCAGACTGGGTCGGGAACCAACGCCCTGTGTATTGTTCTGCAGCCCCAGGCAGCAACTCAGCCCGGGTCGCTACTCCCTGGAGCACGCCCCGCTCCTCCGCCCTGCCCTCAATGGGGCGGGACCCGCTACGCTTCTCTTAGATTGGCTGAGAGAACCCACCAATAGGGAGCTCGGGGAGGCGGGCGGAGGACGCGGAGGCTGGAGGAAGACGAGCTTGATCCAGGTTGGCTTCTGCGAGGGCTCCGCGTGGGGGAGGGGAGCAGGTAAGGCTCCGGCCAGGTGCCTCAGACCTGGTTCAGCCTCCACTTTCCCAGCTAGTTCTCCAGGCCCTGAGACCTGTGATTCAAATAGGAGACGCTTTGAGCTGCCTGTTGAATCAGCCCTTTTCTCCTTCCCCGCCCTTCCTCCTCCCGGGCCCCCCGGCTGTAATGACCAGGGCACCCTGGTTTTCCTTGGCGTCTAGGGGCGAGATATAAACGCAGAAAGCGGGAAAAACTCACTTTAGAGCTTCTGGCTTTACAATGGCACCCACTTTTCCCAGATCCTTTGATATTATTTCCTTGGATATGCAAACTCCCACTCGCTACCTGTAGCTCTCCTGGTTCACCTTTCATGCAGAATTAGTTTTTCTTACAAGGCATTGTATAATGGATTCTAGCACATAATACAGAATATCCAGTAAAGGTTAATTAAATTGACTGGGAAGGCAAAGCATAGCCTCTATATAATTAGGAAATAATTAATAAAATACAATACAGTCTGTAATTAAGCTCTCTTAACAGGGTGGTTCATCATCATAAGTCCAGAAAAAAAGGAAGCTACAACTAGACTGTGAGAAATCACAAGGACTCAAGTTTGGAAATGTTCTTAGCAATCATGTATTCATTCAACATATATTATTTGTGTTGCACCAGCTATAGGCTAGATTTTCAGTGCTAGAAAATGCAGATATGAGTGAGTTCACTGCTCTAAGACACAGCTTCTTCCTTTGGTAAATCAGATTTTGTATGTTGTTGTCCCACTTCTATTTAAACATCTCTAGTTTGAGAACTTTATTTTACTTCTCAGATCATCCTAGTTTGTTATAGTAGGTCATCAATAAATGTCCAGCAAATACTCTAACCAAGAAGTACGTGATTCACAAAAAGGATCCCATACTTCCATTGTAAGAGCAGGAGATTGGCCTAAGTAGTAGCATTGTCTTGGGGGGGTGGCCGTGAAGGGTGGGGGCTGGAGTCACACCCAGAAGTCACTCCTGGCTCTGTGCTCGGGAGTTACCAGTAGCAGCATATGACTTGCCTGAGATTTGAACCAGGATCAGCTGCATGCAAGGCAAGTGTCCTACCTCTTGTACTATCTCTCTGGTCTCAGTAGTAGAATTCTAATCATTAAAGAAAACATCCCTTTTATTTGTTTTGTCCCAGCTTTTGGGCCATTCCTGGGGGTGCTCGGGAACTTAACTCCAGGTGCTGAAAGGGGTGGGCCATGTGCAAGGCAAGTGACTAATCCCTATACTATCTCTTGGCCTGCAACAACTATAGTTTCAATATGTATCTTTTTAAATTTTCTGTGTGTATACATATATACATATGTATATATTTCTACTTGATATATACATATTACATAATAGGATCATATGATACACTTTAACACAATTTCCCCCTTTTTGCATTATATTGTGTACATTTTTCTGCCTTTAGATATTTTAATTCATTTTTGTGGCTACTTTGTAGTCTAAAGTGAATGGCTGATTTTGTTGTTGGTGGTGGTAAATCATGTAGGTTATGTGAGGATTTTTCCTATTTTATCACTGACTCAACTCTGATGATTTCTTTAGGATAGGTTTTTGTTTTTTGTTTTTTGTGTTTTTTTGAGGTGGGTCAGGAGCCACACCAGTGGTGCTCAGAGCTTACTCCTGGATCTGAATTCAAGGATCACTCATGATGGGGCTCAGGACCCCTTTGTCATGCTGGGGACTGAGTCCCAGGTTGGCCTCATGCAAGGCAACGCCCTTCCCACTGTACTAGCTCTCTGTCCTGATTCCTCCTTTCTAACTTTGTGTTGGCCTATAGCCAGTGTGCCATAATTATTTACTGAATAAATACATTATTTTTAAGGAATTCTCAAAATGCCCCTTCCATTCAAGTTGTAGCTATTCTCTGGACTTGTGAGAGCTAGTTCTTTATATGATGAACCATTCCATTAGAAGACCATAATTATGTGCTGCATTATATTTCACTATTACTTAACTAGCATGTTCTTGGTGTGTGCTCTTAATATGATGTGAGGAAAATGGCTCTTCTGTGATCCTCCTGCCCCACCTATGACTCCCCAATATAATCAAGAGAAAAGTATTAGATTCTAACAGACGAGCTTCCCAGGACATCCCTGCAAATATTCTTCAAAATGGTTACAGTCATTAAGACCCAGAAAGGTGGCCTGGAGAAATAGTATAGTGGTTAGGGTGTTTCCCTTGCATGCAGCCAACCAGGTTCCATACCAGGCACCCCATAAGGTACCCTGAGCACATCCCTGTTCCCCCCCCCCAAAAGCCCCACAAAAACAAAATCAGGAGTGTCTGAAAATTTTGAACTAATACTCATTTTTTTTTTTTTTTTTGCTTTTTGGGTCACACCTGGCGATGCACAGGGGTTACTCCTGGCTCTGCACTCAGGAATTACCCCTGGCCATGCTCAGGGGACCATATGGGATGCTGGGATTTGAACCCGGGTCAGCGAGTGCAAGGCAAACGCCCTACCCGCTGTGCTATCTCTCCAGCCCCAATACTCATTTTTTAATAGACCTTATTTATTTTTAAAAATGTATTTATTTCTGGTACTAGAGCTCGGACTCAGGGCATCTTACATGTGGAATCCACTGAACTTCATCCATCCTTGGCTCTTACAGATTTTTTCAGCAGTGCTGGTACCAAACCCTCATCTATGCAAGACCTGCCATTCACCTTGGAAGCACACACCTAGTCCCTAGATATGATATATTTTATATATTTATTATTGTAACTCAGAGGATCAAGCTCAATACCTCAGGCCTGCTAAATGGCTCAGAGAGCTGGAGCACATGTTTTGTTTTTAGGAGCTCTGAGTTTGATCCCTGGCCATGCACGGTTTTCTTTTTTCTTTTTTTTTTTTTTTGCTTTTTGGGTTACACCTGGCTATGCACAGAGGTTACTCCTGGCTCTGAACTCAGGAATTACTCCTGGTGGTGCTCAGGGGTCCATATGGGATGCTGGGAATCGAACCTGGGTCAGCTGCGTGCAAGGCAAACACCTTACCTGCTGTGCTATCGCTCCAGCCCCTTGCACGGTCTTCTGAGCAATGAGCTGCAAGTAACCTCAGTGTACCAAAGTCTGGGTCTCATGCATGCAAGACCAGTGCTTTACCACTGAGCTTAGGGCAGACTCCTGGATCAGTGCTCAGGGATCACCCCTGGCAGGCTCAGAGGACTATATACTGTGCCAGTGATCAAACTCAGGTCAGCAATGTGCAAGGTAACGTACAACGTACCTGCTGTACTATCACTCTGATGCCTACATCTTTTTTTTTAGTTTTTGTTTTTGGGTCACACCCAGCGATGCATAGGGGTTACTTCTGGCTCATGCACTCAGGAATTACTCCTGACTGTGCTCAAGGGATCATATGGGATGCTGGGGATTGAACCAGGGTCAGCTGCATGCAAGGCAAACGCCCTACCCACTGTGCTATCACTCCAGCCCCTATATCTTATTTTTCTGTATAACAGTTTAGAATTTAAAGAAAAGTTTAGCTTTTATGTAAATTAAGTAAAGTGAAATAAGTGAAGAGAAAGACAAGTACCATATTCACACACAAGTGGAATATTAAGAAACAAAGCAAACATGGGGGTATGGTGCCGCCAGCAGGTAAACCTGTACCTGTGGGGCGAGTGCATCAGCAGCTTGATGACGACTTCAGACTTCCAGATACCAAAATATTGCTGCTGTGCCTTTGGCCAGACCCCAACAATTTGGGGCCAAGTTTACCAAGAATTAAATAGCCAAAAGTTAGGTATGTGTGGAGACACACCCACAAACCACCTCCGGTTCAACTATATAAGCTCATTTATGGGCCTTTTTTCAGAGACCCATAAATCTCGAAAGAGGTCAAAAGATGCAGTTAGGACTTGTAGCACAGAGGTAGGTGGGAACCCATCACTGAGAGCCCCAGGTTCGCCTGGATCAGGACTCGGCCTTATCCTCCCAGGTCCCCAGTCTTCCAGTAGTTTGGCAGTCACACCCACAAGCTGCCCCTGGCGCCATGTAATCTCATCAATGGCCAAGGTCCAGAGACTATAAACTAAAACTCCCGGAAGAGAGTGCCACAGAATGCCCTGACCTGGCTCCAGGCTGTCTTCACCAGGGCACCTTGGAGGGGGGCGGATTGAGTTTTCCTCCCTGCCCTAAACAGAACCCCGGCAGCCTAAAACCTCCAGAACCCAACCACCGCCATGCTGAAGGCCACTCTCCACCTGCTTGGATGAGCCTCACACAGGAGGGCATGAGCCTCACCTGAAATGGGATGAACCTCACCAGGGAGCAGACGGGCAGGAAATCCCAGATATTCGGGAACCCATGATTGAGATCTCCAGGCCCGCTTGGATCGGGACTGGGCCTCCCCCGCCCCCAATTTTCCAGTAGCTTGGCAGTCACACCCACAAACTGCCCCTGGCACCATGTAATCTCATAAATGGCCAAGACCCAGAGACTATAAACTAAAGCTCCCAGAAGAGAGTGCCACAGAATGCCTTCACCCTGTGCCAGACTGTCTTCACTGGAGCACCTCGGAGGGGGGCGGGTTGAGTTTCCCTCCCTGCCCCAAGCAGAGCCCCGGCAGCCAAAACCTCCAGAACCCTACCGCCGCCATGCACAAGGCCACCCTCCACACACTTGGACAAGCCTCACCCAAGATGGGATGAACCTCACCAGAGAGTGGACAGGCAAGAAAACTCAGATATGCGGGAACCCGTGACTGAGATCTCCAAGCCCGCTTGGATCAGGACTGGGCCTCCTCCCCCCAAGTCCCCAGTTTTCCAGAAGCTTGGCTGTCATACCCACAAACTTCCCCTGGCGCCATGTAATCTCATCAGTGACCAAGACCCAGAGACTATAAACAAAAGCTCCCAGAATAGAATGACACAGAATTTCCTGGACATTATATTCTATCCATAACAAGCAATACAAAACAAATCGCCTGGCATTTTTGGCAGGTTTGAGTAGTGGTGAGACTGGTGTTGAAATATCGAATGTGACCAAAGTAGAGAGAGTATGGGGGAAATTTTCTGCCACACAAGCAGGGGAAGGATTGGAACAGGGGTGGAGGGTGGGGGGGGGGTGGTGAATACTGGGGATTTTGGTGTTGGAAAGTGTGCACTAGTGAAGGGATGGGTGTTTGATGATTATATGACCGAAGCTCAAATATGAGAGCTTTGTAGCTGTATCTCACGGTGAATCAAAAAAAAGGGGAAAAATAATAATGAAATAATAAAATAAAGTTAACACTCAGAGTAGAATAAAAAATAAAGTAATGTAAAATAAAATAAAGTCATGCCCAATTCAATCAGCTTAATCAATGGCTGAATAAATAGCAGAACTCCTACATTATTAAAAAAAACAAAAAAGAAAGAAACAAAGCAAACAAAACCAAAACAAACCCTTTGATTCTGACAATAGGATGGCAATTCCAACAGAGAGGCTGTATCTAATGTGGCAAATACATCTGAGTAGGTGTGAATTCTCCTGAAACTTACAGTGCTGTAAACCAATGATAGAAAAAAGGAAAAACTAAGCAGGTAGTTTTTCCTTTTTTTCTACATGTCCAGGCACACATTTTCTTTATAATAATTGTGATATATTAGAATAGCACCTTGTTATAACAAGTGAATCTATATTTATACATTGTAATTATTTTAATATCTATGTTTGATTCAGATTTCCTGAGTCTTGTCTACTATTCTCTTTCTGGCTCTAGGATACTATGCCACACTATCTGCCATGGCATTGTTATGTGTGCATAGTCATGTGTCTACATCCATGTATATATTTATATACATATGCACATATAGGTACATACACAAAAATGAAATTGAAATTTCATTTTAAATAATTTTAAATTATTAAATTTTAGTATTAAATTTAGTATTAAAGTATTAAATTAAAAGTATTAAAATTTAATAATGCTTATCACTATATGGTAATGGTGAATAATAGATTTTCCCCATTTCCCTTCCTTTTATTGCTTCAGTGACCAGGAGTAGTGGTTGTGGTTTGTGGTGCTCTCTGGGATCATGCTTCTGGCCCTGGTTCTCAAGTTCACCTGATTTTGTGCTCTAGAGGTGACACATTTGTCACCTGTATACTCTGGATGGATCATGTAGGACCCCAGACAGCTCCCTGGATACTGAATGCATGCAAGGCAAGCACTTTTAGACACTGAATCATCATCCTCTGGGGCACTGGATATTTGAAAAATATCTGTATGAGGGACTGGAGAGATAGTACAGCAGGTAAGGCAGTTGTCTTGCATGCAGCCATCCAGGGTTCTATCTCCAGCATCCCAAGTGGTCCCCTAAAACCCTCCAGAAGTGATTGATTCTTGAGCTCAGAGCCAGGAATAACCCCTGAGCCTTCCCAGGTATGGCCCAGACCAAAATAGTTTTAAGAAAAAAAAAATCTATGATTCCAAGTTTTCTAGGATAAATATATATTGCTTCTATGATCAAAACAAAGGAGTGCTGGGGCTGGAGTGATAGCACAACGGGTAGGGCGTTTGCCTTGCACGCGGCCGACCCGGGTTCGAATCCCAGCATCCCATATGGTCCCCTGAGCACGGCCAGGGGTAATTCCTGAGTGCAGAGCCAGGAGTAACCCCTGTGCATCTCCAGGTGTGACCCAAAAAAAAGCAAAAAAAAAAAAAAAACAAAGGAGTGTTTTAATTTTGGCTGATGGTGCTTTATCAGCTCCACCCTTCCAGTGGGGCCGTGGGCTTGTTCCTCCAAGTGCTGGGTGTTACAGTCCCCACTGGGGTGTGTCTGGTACTTCCGTCCCAGCCAGGCTGGGGTGATGGGGTTGGGGAGGAAGTGCCATTTTCCTCATATCCATATTCAGGGCTTCCACTCATAGCAGAATTCAGTACTGTCGCCCTGGCCCTGCCACTTGAGCGAGGCGTTGTTTGTCTGATTTCTCCACTGTACAGCTGCCCTTGCTCTCCAGAATGGTATTGAGCAAAACTGCGTACAGCCTGGTGAGCTGTCCCCAGGAGAAGAGATGGTGCGGCTTGTACCTCACTGGTTTGCTGTCCATGTTGTCAGTTTGTCTCAGCTTCCCTTTGTTTCTGGTCTTTAGCAGGTTTTTCTCACTGGAGCTCTGAATGCCCAGGCCCCCTCTGCCATGGCCAGCCGGGGTGGGGGCCGGGGTCGCGGCCGTGGCCAGCTGACCTTCAACATGGAGGCTGTGGGCATCAGCAAGGGGGATGCGCTGCCCCCACCCACGTTGCAGCCTTCTCCACTCTTCCCCGTGAGTGTCTTGCCCCCCTCCCACCCCAGGGGCCTCCCCAAACTGCTTAGCTTGCCGCATGCTGTCTCTGTGCCCAGCTACCAGTGGGCAGGCCTCTCCCACTTCTCACTCCCCAGCTGTGAAAATACCATGTTGCTCCCACTTTGCATGGTGGGAGTGTTGAATTCCCATGGAGGTGGGGGCAGGGAGTTCTTGGCTTGTCCACCAGCACCTTCTTTCCCAGCTGACCCCTGTCCCTGCTTCCTCAGCCCCTGGAGTTCCACCCCGTGCCCCTGCCCTCGGGGGAGGAAGGGGAGTACGTCTTGGCACTGAAGCAGGAGCTCCGAGGGGCCATGAGGCAGCTACCCTACTTCATCCGGCCAGCGGTCCCCAAGAGAGGTCAGTTTGGATGTCCCCTGTGTTCTGCAGCACCCCAGGGTACAACCACCAGGGGTCAGAGAGATTTCAGTGTAACCAAGGATCAGCCACATATCACAGTGTTTGTGTCTAGGCATTGTTCTGGTCTCACCATGGTCTTGGGACCGTGGATTAAGGGTTAATTGTTTTACAGGTTTGGGGTGAGGGGAGATGTGTGAAAAATGTTAACTCAGTGTTATGTTAGCTCAGTCTTGCTGAGTAAAGCACTGCCCCCCCCTTTGGTTGGGGGACCCTGGAAGCAATCGGAGGTGCGGGAGAAGAGTCCTTGGGAGAGTGGATGTTCACCAGAACTTCAGTGACACTCAGGCTTCCCTGATGACACCCACAGATGTGTCACGCTTGCCCAGGATGCCCCAGGAAAAGGGAAGGAAGGCAGTGCTGCTCAGAAGGAACTAGAGGGCCAGAGATAGTGCATGGTGACGGTGCTTGCTTTGAATGTGGCCAATGGTGGTTCAATCCCCAGCACCACAGAAGTTTCCTTGAACATCTCCAGAAGTGATTGCTGAGCACTGAGTCAGGAGTAAGCCCTGAGCACTGTTGTTTTGGTTTAGGGTGTGTGGCCCTAAAATCAAAAACAAAAAAAGAGAACTGAATTGCCTGGCCTGGGTGGTTACTTGGGAGAACACCCCCACATCCCCACAAAACAAAGGAAATTGAACTCATGACTTTGCACCTGTGAAGAATATGCACTACCACTTGGACTAGGTCCCAAGCACCAAATGTTCCCCCAAACCATCCCAGGGCTCGCGCGGGCGCGCACACACACACACACACACACACACACACACACACACACACACACGAAAGGAGGGCCAAGGACTTAGCTCAGTAGTAAAACAGTCGGCACCAGGTTGAATTCCAGAACTGCACTCTCAGAAGCGACTGGAACACATGTCTGACATGCACAGGGCCCTGGGTTTGATTCCTGGTACCTTATGACCTGCAAGAAAACAAAAACAAAAGTAAACTTAAGAAAAAGGCACACACAGAAAAATATTATCATTATTGTCTGTTTGGGGGTCACACTCAGCAATGTTAAGGGGTTACTCCTGGCTCTGTACTCAGGAATTACTCCTGGAGGTGTTCTGGTGCACCATGTGGTATGCTGGGGATCGAACCTGGGTTGATTGCATGCAAGGCAAGAAGCACTATACCTATAGTAATTTTAGGGATGACGAAAAGGCAGTTCAAGAGCCCTCACTGAGCATCCTTGGGCTCTGGGTGAGGGTGGGGGAGCCTGATTGCTCAGTGAAAGGTAGACAACTTCCAGGATCACTTTGACCCCAGAGTGCTTTGACTCCAGAAAGATGAAATGCTGATGCGTGACCTCTGACCCCTCAGATGTGGAGCGTTACTCAGACAAGTACCAGATGTCTGGGCCAATTGACAATGCCATCGACTGGAACCCCGGTAGGTAGTGGCCCTGCCAGAGACTGCCCTGTCTTGTTGCTTGAGAAGCCTCCAGGCCACAGCACCCTCTCCTGTCTCCTGAGTCTCAGATGTGCTCTCAGACTACTTGAAACCCTGTTATTTAATATTTGGCCCCTGCTCTGCCTAAACAGCCAAGCCATAGTTTTGTTCCAAGCAGTTCTGACCCAGCACCTTCCTTCCTTCCCTGCCCTCTCCTTTAAGCCAGTACTCATTCCCCGGAGGCCCCTAAACATTATCGAACTGATGTTTATATTTCCACTGTCCCCAGACTGGAGACGTCTACCCCGGGAACTGAAAATCCGCGTGCGGAAGTTACAGAAGGAGCGTGAGTGTCCCTGGGAAAAAGGAGGGAGCTGGTGAAGGTGCCACCACTTCCTGCCCTGTCCCCGTGGGCCATGGCTCATGTCAATGTGACCACAGGAGGGCAGCAGAGTGCCGTGGTCTCTGCAGGGCTGCTGGGAACAAACCTCACTACTAGAAAGTTCCTTCTCTGACTTTGTTTTCCTATCCAGGAACCACCATCCTCCTCCCCAAGAGGCCTACGAAGAGCACAGAAGATAAGGAGGAAACGATCCAGAAACTAGAGGTACGGAGGAAGAGAGCCCGGCACCACCCCGGCCCCTGTGGGCTCTTTTGGCCCTTTCAGCCCTGTGAGTTGAATGGAGTTTCTCTTCCTGTTTACCTTCACATAAGACTCTGGAGAAGAAGGAAGAAGAAGTGACTTCAGAGGAAGAGGAGGAGAAAGAAGAAGAAGAAGAGAAGGAGGAGGAAGAGGAAGAGGAGTATGACGAAGAGGAGCATGAGGAGGTGATGGGGGCTCCACCCTTTGCTGTCTGCCCTCTTTGTCAGTCCCTGACTCTCACCTCTCCCCACTGGCTGGCTTCTCCAGAAGCTTGCAGGGACATGAAGACGTGCCCCAGAAAAAGGGCTTCCCTCCCATTCGCCTGTGCCTGGGCTCTTACAGGCTCACTAGAGCTGCCATGTTCCCAGGTCTGGAAGGGCGTACACCAGGGGAAGGGCCTGGCACACAGAAAGGAGGAAGAAGGTGGAGGCACACCTGACCTGACGTCATTAGGCCTCCCACGGGCTGCTCAGGAGCTCATGGGGCCCCTCCTGGCAGTTTTCGGCCCACAGGGCCAGCAGGTCAATGTAAGGACTGAAGATTTGGGTGCTATGAAGGCCCTGCCTTGCTGGGGAAATGAACCAGGCCACTGCTGGGGGCCTCCAGGGCCACATTATATGGAGCCAGGGATAGAACCAGGTGGACCACATGCAGGACATGCAGTATAGCCCCTCTTCTGTCTCTCCAGCCACCCCCCACCCCAGGCCCGATTTTAAATGTTTCTTTTCTGTTTCAGGAAACTGATTACATCATGTCCTATTTTGACAATGGAGAGGACTTTGGGGGTGACAGTGATGACAATATGGATGAGGCCATCTACTGAAGAGGACCCTGATCAGTACCTCACACTTCACATCTTTCTTGATTCAGGTTACAGAGAAGCACTTGGCTTTGTGGACTAGCAAATCATTTGCTCACAGTCCAACTAACCTACTAGGAGGACAGATAGCTCTCTCTCCCGCCTCTCCTCTCTTTCTACCCCTTTATCACTTTGATATCTTGGGGAAACGGCAAAGGACCCATGTCTTCATTGTACGGAAGGGAGAAAGAAGGTTTTAAGGGACCAGAGTGAGAGTACAGAGGGAAGGGCGTTTGCCTCGCCTGTGGCCGACCTGGGTTGGATCCCTGATACGCCGAGCACCGCCAGGAGTGATTCCTGAGTACAGAGCCAGGAGTAACCCCTGAGTATCGCAGGGTGTGACCCAAAAAGCAAGAAAGAAGAAGAGTGTTAAAGAAGAATCAGTGTTGCTAGGGCTGAGAAAGTGCTGCATATGGCCCCCCCACTCATTTCTTAACAGTTTGATGTGGAGCTCAGTGTGGGCGCGGGCAGGTCAGTTTCATATTTTTAAATAAAAGTTTTTTTTTTTTAATCTGTTTCCTCTCTCAGCAAGGAGTGGATGGGAGAGGGGTGAGGAGTGAAGGGGCTGACTAACTGAACCAGGACCCTGCCCTGGGAGAGGCCAGGTAGATGGGGGCGGGGGGTGGGGTGGGGGGTTCCTGTCTTCCTGTCCCGCACAGGTAAGCACACACTCCTGGTGGCGCCCTGTCAAAGAGCGTACAGGAGTGATCACACCATGCACGGTGAGTGGTAAAGAACAGCTCAGACTCTGAAGTTCAGCTGACCTGTGAGGGCAAGTCCTCCGGCCACAGGAACACGGTTGTCTTTGTTCATATGTGTCCACTGAAACACAGGCCTTTCCTTTCTCATGCTTGACCTTGATCTCATGTTTGTCCTTGTTTACAAGGAATGACCAGGCAGCTATTTCTGTGGGGAGCCTGGGGAAAGCCAGGTGCTGGGAAGGGAGAAGGTGCTGACTGTTATGAAGCCTGGGCACCTCTGGGCACCCAGAGCCCCTGGGTCGATGGGAATTCTATCTGGAGAGAGTTCCCCAGAGGCACTTCCAGAAACCGCAGTGCAGCCAAGTTGCAGTTTCTCTTTTGGTTCCCATTCTGTCGGATTTAGTTAGCCTTTCTCACTCCCTCTGGGAGGCTGGCACTGGTGAGGCTGATTTACAGGAAGTGGGGAGGGCGAGGAGAAAAGGAGTGACTTAGGGACACTCACAGCTCAGAGAACTGCCTTCTCGCCCCCACAGCACTTGCTGAGTGAGGTCACTTGCCTGGACCCTGATTGGCTTCTAAGGAAGCCCTGGAGGAGCTGATTGGTTCCAGCCACTTGACATGCAACCAGGCCGGCAGTGACCAGAATAGGAACTGAAGGAGCTGAGAAGGAGGCAGCCACAGATAGTGAAGGTGCTGTCATAGCGACCCTGCCAAACACTCAGAAGCTGCAAAAACAAGATACAGAAGAATCTTCAAGAAATTCCCCCACCATATTCAGGCAGGAAGACTGCATTTCCTTTTACATCAGCTGATAGAAACTAGCCACGGGATGTTAGATACTGTCCTTTGTAAACACTCGGGCTGGGATTCGTCAGAGGGAAGTCACCTTAAAAGCGTAGTTTTGTGGGCTGGGGAGATGGCTCACAGGGCTGACCCCGTGCTTTGCACGTGGGAAGCCTTCATTTGACACCACCAGCACCTCATGTCACCTGAGCACTGACAGGAACAACCCTGAACACCAAGCCAGGAGCACAGCAAGGTGTGGCCCCCAGACACAAACAGCAACAACAGAGGCCTGGTTTGTGGGGATCTGGGGTGTGACTCAGCAGCAGACCACTTGTCTTGGGGGTGGAAGAACCTGACTTGACTCCTCAGAAGGTTTAACGGAAAAAAATAGAGCCTGTTTTGTGGCAGTATGTTCAGGGAGACAAAGAACAGAGAAGTAACAGGAACACAGAACATTCCACAGTCATTGAGCAATTTGTGATCATTGATGTGCTTCCTTGTCTGTCTTGAGTTTTCTGTGAGGAATGGGGAAGGGCCTGAGAACCTGTCACTGTGATTTCCTGGGGTCACACTCTCACCTCACTGAAGCAGGGAGGAGTCTGTGAGAAGACAGGAAAGGAACCAGAGAGATAGCACAGGGGGGCGGCATTGCTGTGCATGCGACCGATCCTGGTTATGTCCCTGGTACCACATAATCCTTGCGCGCCACTGGGAATGACCCTCTGATGAGATAGCCGGGAGTAGCTCCATAGCACTGCTAGGTATTGTGAAGGACCGGCCCAGGAATTCCAGGACAGGCCATAGGAATCTATTTAACTGTCTTAAGATTCTTTTTACAGGAACCTGCATTATGAAATAACTTGTCTATCTGTCCCTGAGCAAGGTATTTGGAACCAGGCGCCCTGGGTCACAAAAAGAGTGGTGGTCAGACCAGATAACCAGATGCATGTCATAAGGCCCATATCACAAGACCCATGTCACAAGACCCAGGACTGCCCCCAGAACCGGGACATTCCTGAATGTTGGCGCGAATACTGTTCTCTAAAACCATAGGCTAAGGAGTAATGTCATTTTAAATGGATTGGTTAAGAAAGTCTGCAATATTACAAATCTATTGGCTATGAAATGCACAGGCTCTGCTGTAACGGCCGGGGAAGGCCTATATAAGATCTCCTTTGGAGAAGCTCGGGGTCTTGCCCAACCTGCTGGACCTGCGTGTCCGTGTAGGCGGCTGGACCCTGGCTAGCCAGTCTCACAATAAACCCTGCTTGCTGTTTGCAGTCTCTGGAGTCTCTTTGTCGTAATAGGGAGATCTCGATCCGCGCCCTAACAGTATGGCCTCAAAAACAAAGAAAAGGCCTTAAAAAAAAGTCTTTTACCTTTCTCCCATATGCATGACCAGTCCTATTCTGGTCAGCTATCACAGACACTAACTTGAGGTACGACTAAACCTCCAATTATTAACTTCTGATTATGAAGCCAAGGATCAGTGCTAGGGCTTCACACATGCAAGGTGTGTGTTCTCTGCCACTGAGCTCCATCTCAAACCCACCACCAAACCCAACTGCCCCCTATGCCCACCTCCCAGGAAGCTTCTGGACAAAAGGAGGTGTTGTCCCCACCTCTCTACAGACAACCTTTTCCCATGGAATGGGGAAAGAAGGGCAAAGGTCAGAGTGACCACTGTGGATCAGTTGTCCTGTTCAAAGTCAAGTATCAGAAAACTCAGGCCATTCTTGAACTCTTTCCTGTCTGGCCTGCTGCCACACCTGGCAGACGACCTTGCTGAGCAAGCCTGAGACACGGGACCTAGCGGCTTCCCACATTCCGAGCATTTCCAGGCAAGAGCTCAATTGTTTCTATGACCTCTCCCCTACTCTGTTCTTTCGGGTAGATTCAGCTGGGGCCTCAGAGGTCTGCACAGAGACAGAGCTATTCTGGAAGACTACCTGAGCTGTGTGAAGTTGAAGCCCTGCTCACAAATGTGAGTGGTCACCCCAGGAGCACGCTAGGACCTGCTTCTGTCCAGCAGGTTGCTCAACAACCACAACCTGCACCACGCTGGCCCCAGGCAGTGCAGGCTCTTTGGCAAGAATTAGTCCTTCCCTATGTCCGTCCCTCTGGGTCCCTCCTACCTTGGGCAGAAGTTCGAGAGTGGGGTCTGCAAACACAAACATGGACTCAGGTGGTTGTGGCTGAAAGGTAGACTCGGTAAACAATGCACTCTAGGGGTCCGGAAATGGGGTTCGGAGCCGATCAGAGGGTTAAACATCAAGCAAATGTGGTACCCGTGGTTTGGTGAGGAGATACAGATATCTTTCTCACCAAATTTGTTTTTGCTCTTTGAACTTTTAAAGAAGAAGGAACTTTAGGACTGGAGAGAAGATGGAACAGTGGGTAGGGCGCTTTTATGGGTTTGATTCCCGACCTCTCATATGGGCCCCTGAGCACCCTCAGGTGTAATTCATGAGTTCAGATCCAGGAATAAGCCTGAGTATTACCAGATGTGGCGAGGAGGTGTGAGAAGGAAGAAGAGGACGAGGAAGAGGAGGAGAGGAAGGAAGGAAGGAAGGAAGGAAGGAAGGAAGGAAGGAAGGAAGGAAGGAAGGAAGGAAGGAAGGAAGGAAGGAAGGAAGGAAGGAAGGAGAAGTAACTTGTAGACATAGACTGATTATGAACTTACCAAGGGGCTGGAGAGATAATAGAGTGGTTAAGGTAGTTGCCTCAATGTGACCAGCCTGGGCTCAATCCCCGGTTCCACATATGGTCTCTGAGTCCCACCAGAAGTGATCTCTGAGAACAGAGCCAGGAGTCAGCCCTTAGCACCACTGGGTGTGGCTCTCAAATCCCAGAAAAACAAAAAGAAAGCCAAGTTTCATCTCCACTGGGTACTGCACTGGTTTATTGAGCTGATTTCACCACTTGCTAGTTTTGTGTCCTTGAGAAGTCAGATCAAGTTTCTAAGCTTTAATTTCCTCATGTGTGAAACAGAAGTTGGATGAACCCTTCCCCAGGAACTCTCCCAGGTGATGCTGATCTGCCTGCAAGAATCCAAATGGTTTCGAGTACAAAGATCAGTGTGGACCCAGCTTCTCTGAGCGCATCCCTTCTGCTGGATTTCTCTACCTCATTTTCAGCTTTGCCAAGCTAAAGTGACCTTAGGCATTTAGCCAGGCCTTTCCAAGAACTTGCCAGAGCCCACAGAGAAGGAGGAGGACCAGCGACTCCATCCACAAGCAAGGAAGGAGATAATTCCAAGCAGCAGAGTTCAAGGTGACGAGCTGTGTGCTAAGAAATTTCCGACTGAACGAGGTGCCCAGGGGGCAGGTCCTCTCATCTCCTCTCATGTGTCCTGTCTGGCTGGAGGACGAGAAGATAAATGAGTGGATATTAATAGCTCAGTCTGGCCAGAGACTAGTGACCCCTTCTCCACTGACCTTTCCCCCACTGAAGCTCCCCTACCTTTCCCCCAGATTTCCTCAGGCCAGAAAGCTGGAAACAGGAGGTTCTAGTTTCTTGAAAGAGCTCAGCCGTACCCCCAACAGGGCATCACTTGCTGCTCCTAGCCTGGAGGCAAGGGTGATGCCCCCCTGCAGCCTCAGTGGGAATGACTGGGGAGATGATCCAGTTCAAACTTCAGGACCTGCAAGACTGAGTGCTGTCACCCTGGGGAACCAGGGCTTCGGGAAGAAACCCAGGGAGCAGTGATGGAACCATGAGCCAGGAGTTACTCCCCGTGCTCAGCACCCCGTGGTTGTCTCCTTAGCTCTGGGTTGGTCTTTCCGAACCTTGCATCCCTGCCTCTCCCCAGAACCTTCCCAGCCTGTGATTTCATCAATCCTGAAAGACAATGAGGGAAACACCCAAATCCTGCCCAGTTTTCCTGGTTACTCAGGGCAGGGCCGGTGGTCCTAGAATGGAAGGGATATTAATTAGATTTGTCTTCACTGGACCCAAAGGAGTGTGAGTAAGGGAAAATATTGGGGACATGGAGTCTGGGGACTTTCCTACCATGGAGAGGATAGATGAGGCCCATTTGCACAGGGGAAGAAGCCTTAATTCTCTTCCCCTTACGCCAACTGTGTCACTATTCTGGAGAGGAAATTTCCTCTGCTAAGGAGGTCAATGTACCTCGTTAGTTCGTTTTTCACAGGCAGGGGTGGTAAAGAGCAATGCAGATGGCTTCTGTGGGAGAAAGGGCAGGTGCTTCTCAGCCACTTTTCCAGTAGCTGTGTCCTGTCTCTGAGCTTCTCTCCTGGCCCGAACATTCTTTCCTGAATGACCCTACTTGGCTGCTCTTCTTGCTCTCAGCCCCTTCACCTCTCCCTTACTTGGCCTAGCTTCTGTTTTGAGTCTTTCGTTCTCCCCTGAGCCTTGATTCCAACACCTGTGAAGAGATATTGGGGGTGTCTGAAATCTATTAATGTCTCAGAGGGTGCACTCAACCAAGTCAGGAGGTGCCATGCTGGGGATGGAACCCAGACCTCACACATGCAAGGCAAGTGTCCCCCTGTTGAGCCATACCCCCAACCCACTTCTCTTCCTGATCCGGCCCTCCCAGTCTCTCTGCAGCATTGCACTGCGTAAGTCAAGTTATTTACAGGGTGGTGTGGTGAGGACTACTTGGAGGCATTCACTGTACGTGACATCGTCCAGATTTTACTTTGAATCTTTGATGGGGAGAGGTAAATTATATCTGGGGGCAGTACCTTGGGGACACGTCTGGTGACACTTGGCCAACTGGGCCAAATGGTTCAGTGCTCAGGCGTGGTGAGGCGGCATTACTCAGACAGTGATGCTGGGGAGGAGACCAGGCTGTGACAGAAATCAAACTCAGGCCTCTGTGCATATGGTGAGGCATGTGCCCATGACTCCAAAGCCCCAGTAAATCATCTTTATAGCAAAACTGGTATGAGTGGTCAGTGAAATAGCTCAAGGAGATCAAGTGCATACTCAAGGCCTGGAGTTCAATCCCTGACACTGTATCATGCTTTGAACACCAACACTACCAGAAGACATTAACACTATTTGCCCCAGCCCTGACAGAGGATATTTCTGATAGGTGATTTCACATGTTCTTTTTATTACTTTCATAAGATCAGTAGCCAAAAGGGACTGGGTGAATGACTCAAAGGATGAAAGAATATGCCAGCATTAAGGAACCCTGAGTTCATGCCCCAGCATGAGCACCACCAGGTATACCTCCAAAAAAAAAAAAAAACACAACAATATCATCAACAACAACAAAACATTATTTCTGGGAAGAGAGCAATAGTATAGCAGGTGAGGCTCTTGTCTTGCATGAAGTTGACCTGGGTTCAGTTCCCCAGACCCACCAGGAGTTGATCCTGAATGCAGATCCAGGAGTAAGCCCCTGACCACCACCAGATATGGCTCCCAAACAACAAAACAGAACAAAACAAAATTATTTCTAAGGTTTTTAAGTTCAAACACTAAGTAAGTTAAAATTCGGATTGGGGGATAGAGAGACAGTACAGTGGGAAGGGCACTTGCCTTGCATGTGGCCAATTCCGTTTCTATCCCCAGCACCACACAGGGTCCCCTGAGCCTACCAAGAGTGATCCCCAAACACAAAGACATGAATAAGCCCTGAGCACCCCGGGATGTGGGCCCTCAGAAACAAACAGAAAATTGGGATCGTGGGATCAGAGCGATAGTACAGCAGGTAGGGATTGGACTTTTACAAGGTCAGCCTGGGTTTGTTTGGTACCCCATAGGGTCCCAAATCCCCACCAGGAGTTATTCCTTAGTGCAGAAGTCAAGAGTAATCCCTGAATACTGTCAGGTAGACAGAAAGAAAGAAAGAAAGAAAGAAAGAAAGAAAGAAAGAAAGAAAGAAAGAAAGAAAGAAAGAAAGAAAGAAAGAAAGAAAGAAAGAAAGAAAGAAAGGAAGGAAGGAAGGAAGGAAGGAAGGAAGGAAGAAAGAAAGAAAGAAAGAAAGAAAGAAAGAAAGAAAGAAAGAAAGAAAGAAAGAAAGAAAGAAAGAAAAGGAAGGAAGGAAGGATGGAACGAAGGAAGGTTGGGATCAGGTGCATGACTACCATAGTGGCACATAGGCCTAGCATGTATGAGGCCTGATTCCGCCTCAAGTGCCCCACACTGGCTGGCATCCCTGAGATTTGGCCCTTTTGAGAAAATACAAAAATTAAAAATTAAAATGTTGAGTAAATAAAATGTTGTACTTTTAAAAAATGTATTTATTATTAATTATTATTATTTTGGTTTGGGGACCACACTCAGTGATGTTCAGGGGTGATTCCTAGTTTTACACTCAGAAATTACTCCTGGTGGTGCCAGGAAACAAACCCTCATTGGCCACGTGCAAGGCAGGTGCCCTACCTGCTGTACTATTTATCTGGCCCCAAGGTTGTACTTCATAAGCAAATAAAAAAATCAGTATTTTAAGTATTTCAGGGTTAAGGAGTTAGCACCAAAGAGCACCAGAGTTTGGTCCTGGGTATTACTGGGAGCAGATGTGGCACCAAAAACCAAAAAAGAGGAAATGAAAAGAAATAGGTGTTTTTTTTTTCCTTTTTGGGTCACACCTGGTGATGCACAGGGGTTACTCCTGGCTCATGCACTCAGGAATTACTCCTGGTGGTGCTTAGGGGACCATATGGGATGCTGGGAATCGAACTCAGATTGGCTGCGTGCAAGGCAAACGCCCTACCCGCTGTGCTATTGCTCCATCCCCAGAAATAGGTATTTTAAAGACATTTCTGATTCGTGAAAGCTATTTTTATTTTTAATTTATTAAATTATTTTTGCTTATTTGTGGGCCATACCTGTGATGTTCCAGGCTCACTGCTGGAAGTGCTCAGGGGACTATCTGGAGTATTGGGGATCAAACTCAGGCATGTGCACTTAGAACACTGTACTATCTCTCTAGCCCTTTTTGGGTCACACCCAGTGATGCATGGGATTACTCCTAGCTTAGTCCTGGCTCTGCACTCAAGAATTAGTCCTGGCAGTGTTTGGGGGACCTATATGGGATGCTGGGAATTGAACCCAGGTTGACCGCATGCAAGGCAAACACCCTACCCACTGTGCTATCGCTCCAGCCCGAAATTTTTGTTTTTTCAGGACCTCATGTGGGAGGTATCCACTGAGCCACTCATAGTGCCCCTCCCCCAACCTCCCATTCCGCTCCCCTCCCCCAACACACACACAAATAGGAGGCTGCTTCAGACTTCTCTGGAAGCCTTGGGGCAAAAGTTCACTCTCTCTAATCCTGGGGGTTTGTCAGAGGAAATATTTAAGCAGAGAAGACTACTGAAGACTAACACAACAGACAGGCCAGGTACAGGCATTTACAGAGTGACATGCAAGAGGAAGTGGTGAGAACCAGCTCAGCTTGGTGGGTTGAAACTATGAAGGATGTAAACTGAGTGTAAACCAAATGTCATTATTTCTTTTTCTTTTCCTATTTTAAAACTTTTGGGGGCTGGAGCAATAGCATGGCAGGTAGGGCGTTTGCCTTGCATGCGGCAGACCCGGGTTCGAATCCCAGCATCCCACATGGTCCCCTCAGCACCGCCATCCTGAGTGCAGAATCAGGAGTAACCCCTGAGAATCGCCAGGTGTGACCCAAAAAGTTAAAAAAAAAAAACCTTTCTTTTCTCGGGGCTGGAGTGATAGCACAGAGGGTAGGGCGTTTGCCTTGCACATGGCCAACCCAGGTTTGATTCCCAGCATCCCATATAGTCCCCTGAGCACTGCCAGGAGTGATTCCTGAGTGCAGAACCAGGAGTAGCCCCTGTGCATCTTTTCTCTTTGGGACACACCCAGCAGTGCTCAGGGCTTATGCCAGGCTCTGCACACAGGGATCAGTCCTGACTTGGAGGAGCCTCCATGGTGCTAGGACTCAAATCTATATCAGCCAGGTTCAAGGCAAGCAACTTACCCCTGTCCTATCTCTCCTTCCCCAGAATGTGATCATTTCTTAAGAGAAGTCACAATAATACACTTCAGTGAAACCTGGCCTTCGTTTACTCAGTTTTCAGTTTGGGGACCATAGTAGGAAGGACCTCACAAAACAAAGTGTTTGTGTGTGTGTGTGTGTGTATGTATGTATGTATGTATGTGTGTGTGTGTGTTTGGTTCTTGTGTGTGTTTTTGAAAGCCAAAGTTTTAGGAAGAAAACATACAGGTTTCTAGATGTCTCCAGATGGAATCCCCTCTGGGCATTGATTATGACTCTAGCTGAGGGTCTTCTCCAGCCATGTTCTGCTCACTGACCTCAGCTGCTCCAGTATAGAGAAGTCTGATTCCAGTGCTGTCTGTCCTCTGGCCCCTCTCCTGGCCTAGCTCCCCTCTGGTTCCCCATCACTCCTGGAATCCTGCGCCAGGGGCTTTCTTCTCCACGAAGCCAGGCAGACAGGAACAGAGGTGTCCAGGAAATGAAACAGAAAAACACAAGCTTTGTGGGAACCTGTTCATTTTCTCTAGTCTTGGGGGTTTATCAAAGAGAAAGTCTTTAGGGACTGGAATGACAGTACAGCAGGTAGAGCATTTGTCTTGTCTGATCCTGGCAAACCCGTACGTTCCCTGAGTATCACCAAGAGTAATTACTGAGTGCAGAGTCAGGAGTAACCACTGAGCATCATTGAATGTGGAGGGAGAGAGAGGGGGGGGGAGAGAGAGAGAAGAGAGAAGAGAGAGACAGAGGTATAGAAGGATGAAGGATATTCAGTCTAAAGTAAAGGTCAAAAGAGAATGAAGCTTCAAGTTAGAAATGTTGGTGTCTTCTTCCTGACTTCATTCCTTACCTCCAGTTCTCCTCATAGTCAAAAGACCCTTCTGAGGCTGGAGTGATAGCACAGTGAGTAGGGCATTTGCCTTGCATGCGGTCGACCCGGATTCGATTCCCAGCATCCCATAGGGTACCCTGAGCACAGCCAGGAGTAATTCCTGAGTGCAGAGCCAGGAGTAACCCCTGAGCAATGCCGGGTGTGACCCCCCCCAAAAAAAAGATTCTTCTGGGGCTGGAGTGATAGCACAGCGGGTAGGGCGTTTGCCTTTCACGTGGCTGACCCGGGTTCGATTCCCAGCATCCCATATGGTCCTCCAAGCACTGCCAGGAGTAATTCCTGTGCATCGCTGGGTATGACCCAAAAAGCAAGAAAAAAAAATAGTTGTTAACCCCAGGACCACACCAGGAAAACACAGCTCTCATTCCCCAAAACCCATCTTCCCTTTCAGCAGATGAAATCTTTCCTCTGTCCATCTGTCCAAGGATGTTAAAAATTATCCAAAGGACAGCCATTTCTGACTGACTTGGAGAGGTAACGGGCAGCTCCCTCATGCAATAAGCACAAGAATGGACCTTGACTTCCATTCCAGGACGCAAGCCAACATGTATGGCATGGTCCTGTCCCGAGATCTCCTTGTCCTCCTCCGTCCCCTCTCTGCTCTCTGGAGATTACCAGTCAACTAGAGTGAGAAACATTTGAGTCTTCAGAGTCCACTCATTCTTTTCTCCTTACATAACAGGCCCAGCAGAGGCCAGCAGAGAGAAAGGTCGGGACAGAAATAGACAAAGTAGGCTAACTTGAGCCTCCTCAGTGGGCTTATCTCCAGTGACCTCTGTCCTACTCAGTTTCATTCACTCCAGGGACCAAGTTCAAGAGGATGCAGTACCCTTGAGTGAGGAGTCAGGAAGTTCTCTGAGTGCTGTTCTGCTTATCACTCCCCAAAGCGGAATCTCTCCCTGGAGCTGTGCACAGAGAAAACAGGAAAAAACAACTGACTTCCAGAAGGTGTCAGGGTTAGCCAAGAGGCCTGAGATACAGAGATACAGAGATACAGAGAGAGTGAGAGAGGAACTGGCGGTACTTCCCTTCAACATGCAGCATTGATCAGAGGCCTGGGATGGTCTGGGATGGCTGTCCCCATCACAGGCTCCTGCTCCCCTGCAGCAATTCATTCCAGGTCAAATCAGTCCCTCTGTACTGACCTCTTCTCACGGTGTTTTGTTCCCTCAACACCAGAAGAGAATCAAGAGGAGTAATAGCCTTCTTCTAGGCAGGCCAAGAGGAGGAGTAATTCCAGCGCCATGCTTAGATGATGACTAATTGAGGCACTGGGGGCAGATGGGAGATGTTGATTTTGCATAACAAGAACTAACCATTGTTCTAATGCTTCATATCACTTCCCACTTAAAAAAGATTTACTTATTGATTGGTTTTTGGACCACACCCAGCAATGCTCAAGGGTTACCCAGTGATACTCAGCAGTTACTCCTGTCTCGACACTCAGGAATTACTCCAGGGCACTGGAGAGATAGCACAGGGAATAGGGCTCTTGCCTTGCATGCAGTTGATCTGATTTGATCACCACATCCTATATGGTCCCCTGATCATTGTCAGGAGTAATTCTGAGCACAGAGACAGGAGTAACTGCTTAGCATCACTAGATGTGGCTCAAAAACTAAAAAGAAGAAAAAAAAGAATAGACCCTGGGTCAAATGCTTGCAAACCGGCTGTATTATTGCTTCTGCCCAAGCCCCCCAATTTTATAGAGGTTGCAGGGCGAGCACCCCAACCCCTATATTTTTGCTCTGGCCCAGTGATCTGCAATACTGTTAATGACTGTTTCCTGAATACCTTGTTTCAACACCACACCCAACACCAAAGTGTCCACTCCCCTTCGTTGGTGTCCCAAAAACCCCTCCCGTCTCAAATATTTCTAATAATCCTCACAATATCTTCTAAAAAATTTACTATTTTAAATTATTCATCTATTTTTATGTTTGTTCACACAGTGGTGCTTGGGGCTACCCCCACCTCTGTGTTCAGGAGACAAGGCAGTGCCAAGAATTCCAACCTAAACTCCTGGGTGTCAATCATGCTTTGCATGCACTCAGCCCCCTGAGCTTTCTGGTTAATTTGGGGTGGTTTTTTTGGGGGGGCACACCCAGTGATTCTCAGGGGTTACTTCTTGCTCTGTAATCAGGAATTACTGTTGGCAGGGCTCAGGGGAACATATGAGATGCCAGGAATATCAAACCTGGATTATCACATGCAAGGCAAATGCTGTACTATTGCTCTGGTCTTCTCTTTGGCTGGATTTTTTCCCCCAGGGACTGAATCCAGAGCCTCACACCTGCAAGGCCTGTACTGTATAGCTGAGCTGCACCCCTGTCTCTAGAGTCCATTTATTATCTCCAATATTCCAGATAAACTACAGTTCAGAGTACAGGCAAGTCAAACAGAACATAATGTCACAGAGCTCCACTGAAATCTCAGTGATTTGGTTCTAGGGTCCATAGGTTTGAGTACCGCACTATGCTAGTTCTTACCAGCTCAAAAGGCCCACCATTGAAGGCTCGTTGGGCCAGGACTCACACCCCTAGATCTGCAGCCATCTCTGAGAGAAAGTTTTTCAGCCAAGGAAGTGGCGATGGATGTGGGGGTAGGATAAAATCTATTGTCCCAGTCCAGAGTATTGAGGTCAGAGAACAAAGTACAGGGAAAGAGGAAAGCTAGGATAGTGGTCAGGGCTCTTGTCTTGCATGCAGGCAACCTAGGTTTGATCACTGGCATCATGTATAGTACATATAGTACGTACTCTCCCCAAGTCCCACCAAGAGCCAGGAGTAAACCATAAGCACAGCTTGGTGCAACCCCCAAACAAAAAGCAAATCAAATAACAAGAATGGAGATCATTGGAGGGTCAAGAAAAGCATTTCCTTTTTTTTTTTTTGATCATTTTTGGTGAATTAACCAATTCAAGCAACACAAAATTTAGTGCCTGCTATTGGAACAGGTTTGGGTGGTGGTTGGGAAAATAGGAAATAATGGTGGGGGGAAGGTATAATGGTGGTGGGATTGGTGCTGGAATATTCAATATAATAAATCATTAGGAACAATTTTATAAAAATAAAATAAAATTTAAAAATAAAAAATAAAGTAAGCATACTGATTTTTTTCTTTAAAAAGAAAAAACAATTTCCTTACCCACCTGAAACACCCCATCACCTAGAATTAGTCCAAGGAAAGAATGAAAGAACTGCTTCTCCACAGCCCATGTACCCTCCTCCAGTTTCTGTGTGATCGATTTTGGCTGACTGGGTACTTGTTTAGACACCAGCTGCAACCTTTCTCTCCAGAGCCTCCTCTCCACTCACATTCTGTTTCCCTCTCTTCTGAGGAATCAAGATCAGCAAACACCCTAGTTGTGGAAACACTTGCCCCTTTTTTTGGGGGGGAGACAGGGTCACACTTGGTGGTACTCAGTACTCAGAATGTGCTCAGAGATCACTCCTGGCAGGCTCAGGGAAACATCAGGGATCCTGAGGATTGAACCTGGGTAAGCAAAGTGAACAAACTACCCTGTACTATCACTCCAGCCTTCTACTTCTCATTTTCTTTTCTCTAGCTCTGCTCTTCTCCTTCTCTTAAGTTTTCTTGTTATCATATCTTAGATCTTCCTATGCGAGATGGAGTTTAATGAATAAATAATACTTAGAACCAGATCTTCTCCAATAGCTGTACATGGTGCTGCAGGTGTAGAGTGGGGAGAGAGGTAACCTCAAGAAGAAGCACTTCCAGGAGCCAGAACAATTGTACAGATCGTACGGTGGAGAGGGTGTTTGCCTTGCATATGGCCAACCCTATGGTCTCCCAAGCACCACAGGACTGATCTCTGGGAGCCAGGAGTAACCCCTTAGCATCACCAGGTGTGGCTCCAAAACAAAAAAAGCAGAGAAAGGAAAGAGTATTTCCACTTCTCTGTTTAACCCAGCTTGACCACCTAGACAAAACCCTTTCTTTTTTTTTTTTCTTTATTTTTTTATTTTTTTATTTTTTTTAATTTTATTTATTTTTTTTTTCTTTTTAAAACTTTTATTGTATTTTTTTTTATTTTTTTTATTTTTAATTAGAGAATCACCGTGAGGGTACAGTTACAGATTTATACACTTTTGTGCTTATACTTCCCTCATACAAAGTTTGGGAACCCATCCCTTCACCAGTGCCCATTCTCCACCACCCGTAAACCCAGTGTCCCTCCCACCCTCCCCAATCCCATCTCCCCCCCACCCCACCCTGCCACTGTGGCAAGGCATTCCCTTCTGTTTTCTCTCTCTAATTAGCTGTTGTGGTTTGCAATAAAGGTGTTGAGTGGCCGCTGTGCTCAGTCTCTAGCCCTCATTCAGCCCGCAACTCCCTTCCCCCACATGGCCTTCGACTACAATGTAGTTGGTGATCGCTTCTCTGAGTTGACCTTTCCCCGGAACGTGAGGCCAGCCTCGAAGCCATGGAGTCAACCTCCTGGTACTTATTTCTACAGTTCTTGGGTGTTAGTCTCCCACTCTGTTATTCTATATACCATAGATGAGTGCAATCTTTCTATGTCTGTCTCTCTCTTTCTGACTCATTTCACTCAGCATGAAACTTTTCATGCCCATCCACTTAACTACAAAATTCTTGACCTCCTTGTTTCTAACAGCTGCATAGTATTCCATTGTATAGATGTACCAAAGTTTCCTCAACCAGTCATCCGTTCTGGGGCATTCGGGTTTTTTCCAGATTCTGGCTATTGTAAACAGTGCTGCGATGAACATACATGTGCAGATGTTGACAAAACCCTTTCTTGGATCAGTACTTGTAAAGTCTGCTACAAGTATCTACCCAGCATGAATGCTCATGTCCTGACTTCTCTAGGAGGCAGCCGGCAAGCTGGGCCTGAAGTCCTCTTGTTCTCTACGGCTGGGTTGATGGTTCCTGCCATCTGAGGGCTGTGATGGCATCCACAACTCTGAGAGCTGTGAACTCAGGGTGTAGTGAGGAATTGCTGTTTGCAGGAAAGGAAAGTCAATCTTAACTTCAGCACAGCATCCCAGGCAAATTCTGTTCTTCACAGGAAAGAGTTTCTGAAGGAGTGAAACATTGAAGCAAGAGGTTATTTTTTTAAGTGTAGGAGTACTGCTTTTTATTCAGCCATTGATTATGCTGATTGAATTGGGCATTAACTCCACAATCATTTCTTTTTAATTCTTAAAAAAATTAAATTGAATATTCGTGAGATAAGCCATTACAAAACTGTTCATAATTGAGTTTCAGTCATATAATGACCAGCACCCATCCCTCCATTAGTGTACATTTCCCACCACCACTCCCCATCCCCCATCCCCCCATCCCCAACCTCCCTCTATGTGATGCACTTTCCTTCTTGCTTCTCTCTCTCTCTCTCTCTCTCTCTCTCTCTCTCTCTCTCTCTCTCTCTCCCTCCTTTTCCTTTTGTGCATTATGGTTTGCAACACAGGTGCCAAGAGGTCATGGTGTTTGTTCAGGGCACTCATTGTTTTCATAGGGACAGTAAGGCTGGAGAGTTGCTTTTAAACAGGGTGGCTGCTTTGAGGTGTGGATGTGATTGCCAAGGCTTCTGGAAGTACAGGGAGGTGGGGGGAGGTAGCCCATCCCAACTCCAAGAAAGCCTGGAGATTTCAGTCACAATACCCACATACCCGAGTTTTCAGCAGATTATATCTTGGTGAGGTCTGTCCTGAGATGATAGAGTCAGGTTGGGGGTACAGCATCGATTTTGGATTGTGGAAGCAAGCAGCTGCTGGGGGCTCTGTTTGGGCAGGCCCCTGGCCAACCTGCCCCCATCGGATTTATCCAGGCCTGTTCAGCCATGCGCGGGTCCAAGCTTAACTGTAGCTTTTGATTTCTTTCGAGATTTATTTATGGGTCTCTGAAGCAAGGCCAGTGGTACGGTTTACATGGAGGCATTGGAGTTGGTTCATGGGAGTGACTGCCAGTGCTTCCATGAGTATTGGGAAGTGGGGGGAGGTAGTCCATCCCAACTCTGAGAAAGCCTGGAGATTTCAGTCACAGAACATGCATACCTGAATTTTCTGCAGATTATATCTTGGTGAAGTCCGTCCTGAGATGGTGGAGTCAGGTTGGAGGTACAGCGACGATTTGGGATTGTGAAAGCAAGTGGCTATGGGGGGCTCTGCTTGAGCAGGCACCAGCCTAATCCACTCCCCTCCGATTTACTACGGTCTGTTTAGCCATACTTGGGTCTGAGATTAACTGCAGCTTTTGATCTCTTTTGAGATTTATTTATGGGTCTCTGAAGCAAGGCCAATAAATAAGCTTGTATTGCTGAGCCAAAGGTGGCTTGTGGACATGACTCCCACATACCTAACTTTTGGCCATTTAATTTTTTTGTAAACTTAGACCCAAGTTGTTGGACCCAGCCAAAGGCACAGTGGCAGTTTTGGGGTATTAAGGAGCCTTGGGGTATCAAGGCACCATGAGGCTGCTGGTGCACTCACCCTGCAGGTACAGGTTGACCTGCTGAAGGCACCATACTCCTCCCCCGCAAGCAAGAGAGTTTTTATTGAATGTAATTTAGTTAGAAAGATGGGCACGGGGGAGAGAAAGAGAGGAATACGTGTTTTAGAGAAAACACAGACTTCCCTAGAGTGGACAATGCAGAGAAAGAGATACATGTTCAAGAAATAACTGGGGCATGAAGAGAAAGCCCCACATGACTTTTGGAAGGAGCTTTTATACAATTCTTCCAAATGTTCTTTTTACAGCCCCCCACCACAAACACACCTGGGGTTTGCATACATAAAAGTTCAACTGGGCATTGTCACAGGAAAGCCTGGCACTGTTGATGGTCTTCTCAGAAGACCTGTTAATGTTTCTCTTCATAACCTCATAGATTCTTGTATAGTTTCTCCTTTTCTGAGGGGGCCATTCTTCTCTGAGTGGGTCCTTGGATTTCTGCATCTGGGTAGTGCATCAATTTTTCACCTCCAAAGAACTCAGGATTTGCATGTCAAAGGGATGTGGTTTTTTTTTTTTCTTTTTGGGTCACACCTGGCTATGCACAGGGGTTACTCCTGGCTCTGCACTCAGGAATTACCCCTGGCCGTGCTCAGGGGACCATATGGGATGCTGGGATTTGAACCCGGGTTGGCCACGTGCAAGGCAAACGCCCTACCCGCTGTGCTATCTCTCCAGCCCCACAAAGGGATGTGGTTTTAATGTCTTTGGGCTGCTTCAGGGCTTAGCAATCTCTTAACATTTATTATATCCCAAAAGTACAATAACGAGGGCTAGAGCGATAGCACAGCGGGTAGGGCGTTTGCCTTGCATGAGGCCAACCCGGGTTCGATTCTCAGAATCCCATATGGTCCCCTGAGCACTGCCAGGCGTAATTCCTGACTGCAGAGCCAGGAATGACCCCTGTGCATTGCCAGGTGTGACCCAAAAAGCTAAAAAAAAATGTACAATAACAGGACCCCTTACCTATCCACCTGCAACATCTCCTTCCCTTCTAGAGATACCTGCAATGGAGATATGGCTCCTTAAAAATTAAATGGGGAGGCATCAGAGAGACAGAATAGCAGGTCTCATCCTGGCACCCTTTATGACCCCCCAGACCCACCAAAAGTGATCCCTGAGCACAGAGCCAGGAGTGAGCCCTGAGCACCACTGTGTATGGCCCCAAATAAAAAAAAAAAAGAAAAAGAAAAATCCAGTCAAATGGGGTATGACAAGAATATGGAAAAGAAAGACCCAAAATAGTCTCCCAAGTGAAAAAACAGCCAGGTCAGTAGCCACCTGGAGAAGTGAATTTAGGCCTTTATATAAGTCTCTTGCCTGAGGTATATGTTGTATATGGAAGGTAAAAGGTTGCAGAGTAGAACATTTTGTGCTCTAAAAAAGGTCTGTCCTTGCTTACTTCTTACCCTTTACTGCACTGCTCTGTGTGGTAGCCACTAGTCACATGAAACTATTTAAATGAAATTGAATAGAAATAGGCATTCGCTTGACCAGTCATAGCAGCACATTTCAGAGGTCAATACCCACATGTGGCTCATGGCTGCTGCACTGGTGTGGCTGGGAAAGATTTCCCACATTTTAGGAAGCACTCCTGAATAGAGAGGGATTAGAGGTATGAGGGCACTAGGAAGAGGTGCTAAAGTTCTGCCCCTTCCAGGTTCAATCTCCTAAAGGACCTTGGGTGAAAATTAACCTGTTTTCTTTGTTGTCTCCTTCTCACATCACACAGAGCAACTGAGCTATGCCTACAGCCATGCTGCCTGGCCCCGTGGCCTCTCTGTCCCTCTCCAGCTGCTGGGCGGCTGGCTCCCTGCTCCACCCATCTAGTCCCTGGAAAACATTTCCATCAACTTTCACCTAGTTTCCTGGTTCCAGAAACTAGGGGAGTGGCTTAGGTCAAAAAAGGGGAGTAGGTATAAAATCCTGAACAGGTAAGAAGAGAAGGCGGAGCTTGGAGTAAAGGTAAGGAGCCAGGGAAATAGTTTTAAGGACTAGAATGTAGACTTTGCATATGACACCCAGGTTTGATCCCTTTGATCCTCATGGTCCTTTGAGCAATTCCCTCCACCTCACGTCAGTCCCAGGGAATTGTTCCCTAGTCCCACTGGATCAAAACCAACATAGCAACTGAGATAGAAAACAGACACCTTGGTCAAGAAAACCAGACAGAACCAGGAGAGAGTGAAAAGTAAACACAAATAATTGACATAGAAAACAATCTGTCTCCCAACCTCACTTTCTGTTCAACTCACATGAATTTTATGTGCTTTCAGGAGTCTGAGGTTTGGAATTAGCAATGCGGCAGTTTGTAGGAAATCTAACTCCCAGAGACAGATCTGTCTGCAAAGATTTCAATTAGCCAGTTCAGCATGATGTCGGTGGGCCCCACGGGTGGCTCACGTGAAGTGGAGAAGAGAAGATGGTCACTTTCTCCTGATCTGCCTCTGCCACCTGGGACCCAGGGCTACTGGGTTCTTGTCTCACTTGCAGAAAGGAATTTCAGGAGTAAACAAGTAGTGAAGTAAGTAAATTTTATCTGGAGGGTTTTAGAAGGTGTGGAGAGAGAGCGAGAGAGCGAGCGAGAGAGAGAGAGAGAGAGAGAGAGAGAGAGAGAGAGAGAGAGAGAGAGAGAGAGAGTAATGAGCTCAAGCAAGAAGCGAGAATTCGGGCTTCTCCAAGGGTGGAGAGAGCCCCTACACACATCCCAGTATTAGATAAGAAAGCATAAAAGTACACATCTCAAGAAGGAAGATGCGGGCGACACATGTGCTCGGCCACGTGGGCGAAAGCAGAACATGAGCTCGGGCAGCACATGCCCGCCCTTCCTTTGTTCAAGGTGTCTTTTATAGGCTCTTGGGTTGTCTTGATCCAGAAGTTCTGGAGTCTTCTTGGGGCTGCATCACATGTTAATCAGATTAAGGAAGAGTCCGAGGGCTTGGGGAACTTTATGGGGAGGGTCCAACCTCCTCAGGATCTGCTGAAGGTCCTATCAGGTCTGTTTTCTGTATCCACAGGGTGTATCATCATCATCACCATCATCATCATCATCATCATCACCATCATCATCATCATGTTGATTGTTGAATTTCTGAGTGGTCTCAGTAATGTCTCCATTCGTCCTAGCCCTGAGATTTTAGAAGCCTCTCTTTACTCGACCTTTCCAATGGTGCCACATTGAAGGCTCTTTCAGGATCAGGGAAATGAGACCCATCATTGTCACTGGTTTTGGCATATAAATAAGTCATGGGGAGTTTGCGAGGCTCTCCCATGGGGGCAGGAAACTCTCGGTAGCTTGCCAGGTTCTCCCAGAGGGAGAACTAGGTTGTAAGAACAGTAACACCTCTAGTAGCTAGGCAGTCACACCCAGGGACTGCCCCCGGCACCAGCACCATGTAATCCCACCAATGGCCAACATCCAGAGACTATAAAACCAAGCTCCCGGAAGAGAGCGCCACAGAGAGTCTCTTGCCCCCACACCTAGCTGTCTTCCCTGGGGCCCTTCGAAGGAGGTGGGCTTCAGTTTCCCTCCTCTCCCCGAGAAGAACTCCTACAGCCCAAGACCTCTGGAGCCCAGCCACAGCCATGCTCAAGGTCCTCTCCACGCATTCGGATGAGCCTCACGCATGAGCCTCACAGGGTGGATCAGTCTTCAGATTTTCCTCTCAGAAGTTCTGTTGACCTAAGTTTTATTGCCGAGGACCTTTCCCTGGCTATCTGCCTACATCAAGCAGACGGCCCTCCACTTCAACTCAACCCTTCCCTCCCCAAAATAGAGGCCAGGATATACAGCTCAATCAAGTACATGCTTTGCATGCAAAAGGCCTGGGTTTATCCCAGCACTGCATGGTCCTCTGCACAGCAGGGAGTGACACCCCTGGGACCTTGAGCACCTGCCCAGCCAGGTGTGGCCCCAAAGAAAGACTGGGCCAGGGAGATAGCTCAGAGGGCTGGAGTGTGTGGGAGCACCTGCTCCATTCCCAGCCTCATAGGGCTCCAAGTACCTCATGTTATTAATTCCCCCCCTCAAAAAAAGCAGCCAGGAATCAGAAGTATGCAATCTCTTGCCACCTCAGAAGTCTCATTATAATCACTTATGTTTTGGGGTCACACCCCACTAAGCTCAGGGCTTACTCCTGGCTTTACATTCAGGAATCTCTCCTGGCATGGCTCAGGGGACTGTATGTGGTGCCAAGAATTACAGGTCAGCTGTATACAAGGCAATCACCCTGCTCGCTGTACTATCTCTCTGGCCCTAGAATGCACTTTGTGCACATGAGGTCCTGAATTCAATTCCCCACATTAAAAAAAAAATCATTTTAATTAGAGGTGAAACGGTGGTATCCATCTATTGTTTTCACCCTACAAGTGAAAAAACAGGAACTGCAGAGGCATATCCTAACGGATGAGGGTGGGGTTGAATCGTCAGCATTACTGACTCGTGATAAGTGCTGGGAGGGGCACAGAGCTAGGAACTCTTGAGTAAGAATAGCTGCCTGGGAAGAATTCAATACCTATAACTACATCATTAAGTCCTGAATAATTATTTTGTTATGTCTTAGTGCATATAAGCCGGGTTTAAACTGGGGAGGGAAACTTAAGAGTGAAACCACATTAAACAGCAATCTCTATTTTGCTTTATCACATTCTTTACAAATTTCATTTTCCTTTTTTCAAGAATTCATTAAAGATCATGCACTCCAGGGGCTGGAGAGGTAGTACAGTGGGTAGGGCATTTGCCTTTCAGGTTTCCGACCTGAGTTCCATCCTCTGGGTTCCATCCTTGGTATCCCATATGGTCCCCTAAGCACCCCTCAAGAGTAATACCCGAGGGGCTGGAGCAATAGCACAGCGGGTAGGGCGTTTGCCTTGCACATGGCCAACCCGGGTTCGAATCCCAGCATCCTATATGGTCCCCTGAGCACCACCAGGAATAATTCCTGAGTGCAGAGCCAGGACTAAGCCCTGTGCATTGCCGGGTGTGACCCAAAAAGAAAAAAAAATAATACCCGAGTACAGAGGCAGTAATACATCCTGATCATTGCTGGGTATGCCCCCCCCCCAAAAAAAACTACAAAATTAAAAAGGTTTGGTAATTATTAGCTATAGATGTAGCTTAATACTAGCTTAACCAAATCTCTCTACATTTTTTTTTTTTTGCTTCTACAATTCTTTAGGGTAAGGAAGGAATGTAAAATGCAGCTTAAATTCCTTGTCATTTCACCCCCCACCTTCACCCCCAACACACACCGGCCCACATTAACTGCATCTGTTATTCATGTTCCAAGAGAATTCGGTCTCTATCTTTCCAGAACATGATTTGTGAAGTAGAAGTAAAACTGTCTGAAACACACTTTGAGTAACTTCTCTAACACCCTTCTCACAGACAAGAAAACACAACTTTGAGAATTTAAAAAAAACAACTTTTTATTTTTTATTTTTTTATATAAAGAATAACCCCACCTGGGGTGAAAATATATCTGGTTATATACAAAATAGTTTTATCATACAAAAAGATAAACAATTTAAAAAACAAAAAGTGAAACCACCTTCAGTCCACCTATTTTCATAAGAAAGGCTGGAACTCAGTGCTCTGACACAGGACAGTGAACAAAGTGCTAAGGCTGAAGGTGACTGACCAAGTGTGGGGTCCACGTCTGCCACCGCTGAGAGGAAGGGGACTCAGGCTGATCCTGGGAAGATGTGCCCTATAATTTCATCGTGGCGCTGTGGGAGGCTCAAGCAGTGTTTGGATGTCTCCACCGAGTCCTCCTCGAGTTTGAAGTCACAGCGGGCAGGAAGACACCAACAACCCTTTCTCCGTGTAGTGTCAGAATTTCAGAATTCTATACACTAGAACAGTCTCCAAAGTAACGAGTAACACTTTTTTTCTTTTGTCATCGTACTCACTCCTAGAGGCAGACTAGCTTTAGTTTACACTTGAGATAAACCCCCAAAAAACACGTTTACAGAATTAAAGTGCGAAGAACATCACCTTAGAATCAATTCCAAGGAGTCACATGAAAAAAAAAATTCTCATTTTCCCATATAAAAACCGTTTGACACAGAACACAGTGCACAAAGCTCTGAAATTGGCTTCAGACCTTTGGTGGGGTTTAGTTATTATTGCTTTAAGACAGAATAAAGTATATTCTAAGCAAAGACAACCTGAGAGTGTCTTCCCTTTAATTCACATAGGAAGCTCTCTCTAGAGTCCACACCAAATCAGCCCTAGAGGGGTTAGTTTTTTCTTCTTTCTGTAATAGTGTATAAAGGGAAATACTGATTCAAGCACCTTCTGTCCCCTAAGTTTTCGTCATTGTTTTTTGTTTTTTCCTTTCCTTTTTTTTCTACTCGCTAAACCCACTCTGTGCCACGTAATACACAAGTTCAAGATCTGTTGTTGGTACAATTTATAATCCCTTTCAAAATGTCTTGGGAAGACCAACGAAAAAGGTCATTCCCATTCCTTACACTCAGAACTAATGAAAATGCCTTAAAATTCTCGAGAATCTGACAAAGGGCGATGGGCCTGGGCTTTTCTAGTTTTCAAACCCATCCGATAGCAGAACCCTCATAGCACACATCTCACTGGTTGAGGATAGGTGAGCACCCTTTAAGGCCCAGGAGACTGCCAGCTGATCACCTCCAACATGGGGAGTCAGAGGCGGGGTGGGCTCAGAACCCCATAGAAACTGCAGAGTCTCTGAAAAGGCAGCCAGGAGAGGAGGCAGAGAGAAACAAGTAGGGACAGCTAGCTGCTGCTTCTGTTCCACGTGTTCACTGCACATTGTTGTTGAGGATGGAGGGATCCACCTGGGAAGAAACACAGATTTGGGGTTAGAACTCAAAAGAACATAAGTTGAGTGATCCTAAACCAAGCCAACTTCCTATAGAAGACAGCAGTACAAAACATAGAAGGGTAAAACAGCGAGTCTCACCTCAGTGTATGTGGGTGGTGGCATGAACTTGAACTCAGGAGCATACATGAAAATAGGGCTGTCTTGAGAACCATCTGCATCTTCTAGCAGAGGAGTGGTGGGGCTCTCCAGTCTGTGATCTTCAGGAATGATGTCCATATAGCAAGGGGGAGCTGGACAGAGAAAATTGGGGTAAGCAGTCTGGTCCCCACAGTCCAACGATCCCACTTCCATAAACCCAGGCAGGCTAGAGAGAAAACATCAGGTCTGCCTCACCTTCTGGTGTGTCGGGGATGTTCAGGTCTACCCAGCTCATCTCGGAGCTCGTTCTGCTGGCCATGCTGGATGTTCGACTGCTGAGACCCGACCTGCTGCCAATCACCAAGGGCAGGTCAAGGATGACTTTCTTGGATCCAGGAACACTCACGTAGATCTGGAAAGAAAGGAGGTAGTAGTTAAACATCGAGAAAGTAGAGAAAACACCTCTGCTCTAACACGGGTCAGTACTCTCTGGGAGCCCATTCCAGCCACTCACCAACAAGGAATATTCAACTCGGAGGATGTTGCAACCCAGGATAGAAGGCCTGATCTTCTGCACCCGCAGGCTCTTGCCCCGCCATGAAGCACAGGTCCCCGAGATAATATGGTTGCCTCGAACTGATGACAACTTCTGGGTCAGCACCTTGGTTTGGCCATTGGCAAGATAGGTGTGCCGGGCCACAATGGCAGCCTTGGGGACCACAATGCGGGAACACGTATTCTCAAAATCAGCATGGATGGAAATCTCATCCCCTAGCAACAAGAAAGGTGAAAGCTTATTAACAGATGCTGGTTAACGGGAAATGACTTTCCTTCTGTCCACACCCTTCTTGCTCTCACCCCCTCCCCCCAAGTCCCACAATTCTGAGGGTACCACAAAGTTCTTACCTTCACAGAAGCCTTTTCTGTCAATGCGGGCAGACACAGACACCCGTCCATCAGGAATGAACATGCAGGAAACTTTCTTCTCTTTTTTCGCAGACACAGGCGCCTATGTAGGAACAGGGGAGAAAAGGTGTCTTGAGTCTTTCTGATACCAACTCTCAACTTCTCTTTCCCACTTCCTGCCCTGTCTGCAAATTTCCTTCCCCAATTTAGGCCTTAGGGCTGGCTTCTTACCATTAACTCAGGAGTGGTGACATCCACTAGATCCATAACTTCAAAGTTCTTCTTGATCTCTTGAGTTGGCTGGCTGGGGCGATCCAGAAAAGCTTTCACCCAGTAGTCTACACATCCGTACTTTCCTTTGAAGGATGTTCCCAGAGGTCTGTGTGGAGAGAAAGGAAACCGCTATAGAAATGCTGTCCAAGAATAGGAGGGGACTGAAAGTAAGAGACAGGTCCAAACATGCATTTCGAAGATACTTACCCCTGAGGAAGCTCGAAACCGAACTTGTACTCGTAGGTGTTTCCAGGCCTCATGATTACCATCTCATTCTCACCTGAAGAGAGAAGCAAGGGGGTATTAGGTTTCTCCTTCCACTTAACATGAATCTCCTGGGTCAGGGATTCTTGGGCAGTATATGCGGGGGGCAGAGGTGCCTGTCCCCATTCCATCCCTTATGTTCTTACATGGAGGAGGGGAGGGGAATTTCCTGGGCAAAAACTGTATGAAAATGCAATACTGAGAGGCTCAACAAGACCAACAAAGCCACCACCATCTCAAACCAAAATGAGATAAAGGTCGGTGGAGAAATTACAAGAAAAAATTATAGCAGTTAAGGTAATGGTAATCTTTGGAGCACAGTACTTAGGAAACTACACAGATCACCAGGTTTTGGGGGGTGGGGGCGCTCTTTGTAAATAGAAACTGTAAAAGACAAGGAAGCAACAGGATTCTAAACACTCAAAACACTTAACCTAAACAACTTACAGCATTCGCTCAGGGATGCATTATGCGTGCCCCCCCCACCACCCCTTTGGTTTCTCAGGCCATATTCAATCGCAGGATGGAGACCCGGGTGCGCACTCACCGGACGGCTCTTCCTCCAGGAGGAGCGTGTCTTCGTAGCGCAGGTAGTCGAGGGTCTGCTTGCACTGCTGCGAGCCCTGCATCCACAGGACCTTGGCCACCCCGCATGCCAGGATCCGCACAGCCTTGACGCGGGTCACCTCGCACACCTCCACCGCCACTCGGCCCGTCACCTTTTCCCCGCTGCCGTACACCTTTTCCGGGTCGTTAAAGACCACCTCGAAAGACTTAATCTTCTTGAACATCACCATGATAGGGGTGGTGGGCGCTCGTGAGGAGAAAGCAAAACCCCAAATTCCCAAGAATCCTTGGCAGTGAATGAAGATGGGTTCACTCCTGACTACCGAATGTTGGGAAAAGGCGTTCCCCAAACGGGAATTCGCGGGCTACGCCAAAAGAAGTCGAGGAAAAGACTCTTTCTTGCCCCCACCAGCTGGAGCACGGCTCGCAACCTGCGTTCTCTCCTAGGGCTCGAGAGGACAATTCCACCCGCAAGCCGGAAACGGCCTTTTATAGTGCCCGGGGCTGGCAGGGCAGCAGGAGCGGCGGCCCGGAGGCTCGTGCTGCCCTCGTGCACAGAGCGCCCATTGGCTGCCCGATGCTGTTTACCGGGCGTTCAACCAATCAGCGGGGGCGCCGCGGCGCGTGGACAAGGTGTGCTCCTGGCGGTGGAAACGCTGGTTCGCCACTGCCTCGCGGGGAGGAGGGGGGCAGAGGCGGCCCGTGGGCCGCAAGGACTTGGGCGTCGCCCACCCCCAAATTTGTCCCGAATAAGGGACCGCCGGGGGGGTCCTATGTTGGGTGCTTCTGGGTGTTCTGAGCTAAAGGGAAATTGTGCTTGGAGAAAATGTCAAGCCCAGCCTGTGCCATTAATCTTAGGAGGCTGCCGTGCCCTCCTGGCTCACGAATTGCGAGTCGAGTGAAAAACAATCCGGCGGCCCCGAGAAAACTTTCGGATTCGAGCGAGGGGGGGAGGGGAGGAGGGCGCTGGTGTTTCTGGCTTGGAGGCACTCCTTTGTCCTCCGCCCCGCAACTCCATTAAAAGATTAAACACAGAAAAGAAAGGGCTCGGGGCCGAGACACCTGGCCGCGAACGTCAGAGCTCCCCTCGCTGAGGTCTGCAGAGCGCCCGTGCGGGGCTCAGGCTCCGGGCGGCCCCCCACCGCGCCCCTCTTGGCTGTTCTGGTTTCTGTGCTTAGCCTCTGTCTCCCAGTCTCTACCTGCGAGGCTCGGGACACAATGTTCTCGCGGCCGCCTCCTTCCCTCTTGGGTAAGGTGTGTCCTTTGCACTCGATTATTTCTCCCCGAGGACGGTGCACAGGAGATGCTGCTTTCGGGACGTCTCCCAGCGCTTCTTGCCCGCCTTGCTCACGGCCTCTCAGACACCAAACCGAAGGACATTCCAGACCTGTTGCCTTCCCGTTAGTTAAGGGAAAGTCTCGCTTACAACCAGTGGACAGACAGTGTCAGCGGACAGACAGTATTCCTGGTTGAAGGAAGAATTTCTGTCTCTAACCCTCTACGCCACTAGGAGGTTTAGAAATTAGGAAGAAAGGAAAGAAGACAAAGGGGGAGTTTGGACACTGTAAACTCAAGCTGAGAGACTGGCAGGCTCTGTGTTTTCCTTTTCAAGAAGATGTTTTCCTAACTGACCTTAAAATGTGGGAGCGGCTAGATAAGGCAGTCACCCACCCAGGTTTAATGGCATATGTGTCCCCTGAACACCTCCAGGACTGAGCCCAGAGCCCAGAATAAGACCTGAGCACCTCTGGGTGTGATCGCAACTCCCCCCACCCCTGCCAATTATTCATAATAAAATTATTCCCGAATGCAATTTGAAAAAAGCTTATTCAAGTGATACAGGAATTTGGGATCAGAGCATTAGTACAGTGAGTAGGGCACTTGTTTTGCGTGCCTCTGAGTGCAGAGTAAACTCTGAACACAGCTAGTTTACTCTCCCCCGCCCCCCACACACACCCCCCAAAAAAGGAGATACAGATTCATCGCTATTCTTTGATTTCGGGGTTCCTGAAAAGTCTGTGTTGTGATATGAGATTACCACCCATTCCTTGTGCTAGAAAGATACCATCCCCCAAGACTGAGATAGGGAATGAGAAGCACAGGAATGTACAGAAATTCTGCATCTCAATGCAAAGAAAACCAATAATTGTTAGGATCCTGCTTTCATCTCTGTGCACCCTAAATGGGTTGACACCCGAAGGCTAACAAGTCACAACTCCACCTCAGTATTGAGCAAGTTTAAGAACCAGGTCTCAGGACTGTTGGTGAAAACATACACATGCAAAGCAACAACTCCCAGGGACAGAAGAGGAACATGCTGATCCCTAGGTGTGTGGGTTTGAGGTGACACCTGTTCTAGAATGGTAGCCAAGAAGCTCTGCCTTGTTCCCAGTCAACAATAATCAACTGCATTATTGAGCAGGGAAGCTGACACTCTTCATGAAAGTGATTCAAAAAATTCAAAAGTGACTTCTGGGAGGACTCTTTGCTGGATATTGAAGTTTGATAAGTATGAAATACCAAAATCATTATAAAGAAAGAGCATGACCAGAGCAAGTGAGATAGCTTAGTGGGTAGGGCACTTGCCTTGAATGTGGCTGACCTGGGTTCAATCCCCAACACCCCATAAGGTTCCCCAGAGCGGGGCTGGAGTGATAGCACAGAGGTAGGGCATTTTTGCCTTGCACTCGGCCGACCCGGGTTCAATCCCAGCATCCCATATGGTCCCCTGAGCACCACCAGGGTGATTCCTGAGTGCATGAGCCAGGAGTGACCCCTGTGCATCGCCAGGTGTGACCCAAAAAGCAAAAAAAAAAAAAAAAAAAGTTTCCCTAGACTCCATTAGGAGTGATCCCTGAGTGCTGAGCCAGAAGTAAGCCTGGAGTATGTAAGTCTGATCCTGACACATAAATAAACAAAAAGAAATAGCATCCCCAGAATCTGTGACATAGCCTAAAGGGCTGGAGTTCAGACTTTGAGTGCCGGAGCACTGTAGGGAGCTGGGGGCGGGGGGGCGGTGGTCAAAGTTCCTGACCTGAGGATATGGCCAGCAGGGTATGGCCAAAAAAAAAAAAAAAAAAAGGATGAATTGGGACCTAAGAGATAGTTAATGGGGTAAAAAGGGGTTAGCTTATCTTTCTTGTAAGCCCAACTGGGGTTTGATCCCAGTACCATATAAGGTCCTCTGAGCCCCTCCAGGAATTATCCCTGAGCACAGAGCCAAGGAGTAAGCCCTGATCAAAGCCAGGTGTGCATCCCCGCCCCCCCAAAAAAGCCAAAATGAAAAAAAGAACCAAAAAACCATGAATCAATATTGTTAAACAGCTTGTGATATACGGCTTCATCAATTTTGAGGGGATGGAAGGAGAAGCAAGTGGTAATAGATTCAGATCGGGGACATCTTAGACCAAAGGAATACTGGTATTTACCTATCTGAATACAATTAGGAAGTCCTGAATTTTTTAGTTGGAAAAAGTCTGAATACAATTTTCTCTCGCTCTAAGTTCATGGCTCGGCCCCAGTTTCTCCTTTCCTATTTTGCAGCTCAGTCCAGAGCACTCGCTTGCTCTTTGTTAGGCCTGGCTTCCCTTAAGTGCCAAAAAACTATTTGACTTTGGCAGCAGCAGCTGCTTATCCCAACTGCAGCCAAAGCATGTTCTGAAGTGGAGCCCTCCCAGACAGTTGTTTACGACCTTTCACCTTGTAACCGCTATTCTGAACAGTGGCCTCCTCTTTCTTCTTTCTTAGTTACTAACGTCACCTTTGTCCTGCAAAGAGCACTTGTAGGATACAAAGCAGGTAGCAGCGAAAGGGTCGGACCAAAAGGAACAGCAAAGTAGGACTAAGACCAGGCGTTTTGCAAGTTCCATCATTTACCTGCTGCTTCCACCTCCACCGACACCCACTCCTAGTACCAGTAGGAACCCAAGTATGATTGGTTTACCTGAGGTGACTAAATTAAACCGAGGTTTCTGGAAGGAAAGTCCACTCCACATTTAACTGCCACTGAGAAGCAGGCACCTGGTTGTTTTTTGCTTTGACCTCTGGTCTAACACTTAGAATTGTAAAGAGCCATAGTTCCTAATTGGAAGCTATGAATAATGCACAATGTCTGATCTCTCTTTCCAGTTCTTTTAATCACCTTCACTCTCTTTAGTTCTCCCTTTTTACACTTATCTAGAGCCTTTCCCATTTCCCCCAGGCAGAGATATGTGGAATTTAAAACTGCTGGACTGTCTTCCCTGCATCCATGTCACAGCTAAGTAAGAATTTTGTTTGTGGCCAAGCACATGTGTCGCCCGAATCTCCCCTCTTGAGATGTGTACTTTCATGCTTTCATACTTTTGTGTCTAAAGCTCGGTTATGTGTAGGGGCTTCCTCCACCCTCGAAGAAGCCCGAGTTCTCTCTTGAGCGTGTTATTTTCACTATTCTCTCTCCCACTTATTCCTTCCTCCTTCCCTCAGAAACCTCTAAATAAAATCTATTTACTTAAAAAAAAAAAAAAGAATTTTGTTTTTTGTTTTGTTTTGGGATCACAAATGATTGTGCTCAGAGATCACTCCTGGCAGTGCTCAGGGGACCATACGGGGTGTGGAGGCCAGATGTGTGCAAGGCAAGCTCCCTACACACTGTACTATACTACCCAGCCCTGTACATAAGAATATATTAATAACTTAGGGCAGAGAGTCGCTCAACAGGCTGAGCAAATGCTTTGCATACAGGCATGCAGAAAGCCCCCGTTCAAGCCCCAGCACCACAGGATCACCTCAGCTTTGCCAGGAGGGGACCCCCAAGCACCGAATCAATAATAGCCCCAGAGTACCACTGACCCAAAAGCAAATAATAATGATCACTAAAAACATTGTATGTAATCAGAGTTCAAAGTGACTTATTTGATAATTTATAAATAGATGAATCTGTCTGTGATGGACCACATTTTTTACAGAAGATCTCAATGCTATTTTGTTCATATATTTGCCTGTCATCCTGCTCTAGAAAGGATTTCAGGTTAGATTATTTCACAAAATTTTCTCAGTAACCTGTGACTCAGGGCTGATTAAGTCAAGCTCCTCTTAGGTAACTTGCCTGAGGTCACATACTTTATAAAGAGAGTAAGGTTTGTTTTCTCTCTCCCTGTCTCCTTTCCCTTCTTTGTTCTTTGTTTTGTTTTGTGTTTTTGTTTTGGGCCCATACCCAGCACTGCTTAGGGTTTACTCGAAGCTATGCAATCAGGAGTCACTCGTGGTGGTGCTCAAGGAACCCTATGGGGTGTCGGAGATCGAACCCCAGGTCAGCTGTGTGCTAGGCAAGCTCCCTGCCCCCCTTGTACTATCTCTCCAGCCCCAGCTCCCTTCTTTGTTATTGTTGGTTGTTTGGGGATGGGCTTGTGCACAACCCTGGAGAGCCAGGAGGTTTGCAGGCTGCTGTTGGTGCTCCCGTGAGTCCCTGCCGTGCTCTGATAGTGCTCACCAGCGAATCCTTTCTGGCTGTGGTGCTCATACATCTTTTCAGTTGCAGTGTTCACCAGGGGTTGTCTCTTCAGTGGTTATGCTCATGACCCTGGCTTCAGTGTGGCTGAAACTGCTTGAGGTGACAGGATCCCAAGCAGCAGAGCTCTGGGGATTGCAGTAGGTACAGACAGGACACTGGGGATTCAAACCTGTGACCACATATTGGCAAGGTAGACATGCAAAGTAAATCCTGGATGATTTGAAAGCAAGATCTTGGGCCCCGGATTGTTTGATCTGAAGTTTGTGCTCTTTAGTTGTTGCTGTTCTGGGGATTTTTTTTTTTTTTTTGGAGTCTTCCAAGAGGTGCTCAGAGGGCCTGGGCACCACTTTTGGTGATACTCAACCAAACCCAGGTCAATGATTCAGTGCTAGATCCCAGCATGTGGTGCTGTTCAGGCCCTGAGATGCTGGGGATTCTCCCAGCTGCCTGGGAAGTGGTGGTGTTGGTGGTGGGTGGGAGGATTCTCCAGGTCCTTCCCAGCAATGCCAAATAGCTTGTGATCAAGCCCAGCTTGCACACATGCCAAGGCCTCTAACCACTGTACTACCTCTCCCGGCCCCTGAAGTTTATTCTCTTACAATCATTTTGTTCTGCCTCTCAACTTTAACCCAGGGTTGCTTAAACTTGTCTACTCGAAGCCCCTTTTTATCCAAGAAATTTATACAGGACCCTAGGTAAATAGATATGTAAAGTAGGCATACAAATCAGGCATTTACTGATAATAATTAATAACTTTATTTTAGGGACCAGATAGAGAGAGAGAGAGAGTGAGAGAGAGCACAGCAGGTAAGATGCTTGCCAAGCACATTGCTAACCTCAGTTGGCACCACATAGGATCCCCTAAACCCTGCCAGAAGTGATCCCTGAGCACAGAGTCAGGAGTAAATCCTTACCACTTCCAGGTTTGGCTCAAAAGACAAAACAAACAGGGCTGGAGAGACAGCACAAGGGTAGGGCATTTGCCTTGCACTCGGGCCAACCCGGGTTCGATTCCCAGCATCCCATATGGTCCCCTGAGCACCACCAGGAGTGATTCCTGAGTGCATGAGCCAGGAGTAATCCCTGTGCATCACTGGGTGTGACCCAAAAAGAAAAACAAACAAACAAACAAAAAAGCCTGTTTTATTTAATAGTTAATGACTTGGCCTGAGACAACCACTTACCCTGGGATGTACAGGAGTCATTCTTTAAGCTCAGGATTTCCTCCCACCCTGGCACTAATCCAAGGCCTCACACATTCATCTGTTACTGATGACTCACATCCCTGCCAGGATTCTTAATAATACTTGTAGAGTTATTTGTAGGACCCTTAGTATTTTTGGTTTTACTTAATTATTTTTAAAACTTCGTCTAGAAGTTCATATTTATTGAGGTCTACTTTTCTGTTTGAGGAAAAAATGAAAATCCAAGAGTTGACCAACTTTAAGAAGAGATTGAGAAAGGGGTTAGCTAATTTGTTCAGAACTGTGACTGGTTTAAGGTATTTCTCTTTTGCGGGGAGCCTCAGGTGACCATGAAGTATCAGGTGTAGAACTCAGGCCCTCCACACTCATGGCTCACACCTTTGCCCTTGGAGCTATCTCCACAGCTCAGATTTAAGATCTTTTTTAAAGTTTTATTATGCTAAATAAAAGGTTTATTTCCCTTCTTATGCTTTCATCCCATCTGTTTTCTTCCCTTAACTATTAAACTTCATAAGAGAATAACATGGCAGCGTTTTCTGTTGGCCAAACTTTTCCCTTTGTAGTCTGCCTTCTGTTGAGTAGTTTTCTTTCAGGGTTTTCAGAGAAAAAATGTTTTTTTTAAGGCTTTTAAGGCCTTATTCCCATGACTTCTATATTATTTCAGTCTGTCAACATTGATATAACCATTGGCAACAGGCAAGGTGGAACTTTCACTGTGGTAATTTTATTTATCTGTTTTTTTTGGGGGGGGCCTTCCCAACTTTGCTCAGAGATTGAGGCCCAGGTGTCTCTGTGTGGTGCTGGGGATAGAAGCTGAGCCAACCACATGCAGAGCAAGTGCCTTAACCCCTGCACTATCTCTCTGGCCCCAAAGTTTTATTTTTGGATAGTATCCCCCCCCTCTTGTCTTTATAGGTGGGGGGGGAACAACACCCAGCATTGCTGAGGGTTTTCACTTGGCTCTGCACTCAGTAATCATTCCCGGGGGTCTTGGGAGACTATATGTAGCGCCCATGGACTGAGCCCACGTCACCTGCATGCAAGGCAAGTGCTCTACCCATTGTACTATCTCTCTGGCCCCTCCTTTTAAAATTCTTATTGTAGGTGGGTCACATGGTTATAATAGCGTTAATATTTATGGCTTTATGTACAAAGTTACTGCACCTTGTTGTTTTAGATGCCATACCCAGTGATGCCAGGAGGTATCTTGATAGTCTTAAAGTTCTGGGGGACCCAGAAGCTCCAGAGACCAAGTTAGAGGCTCCTGTGTGTACAGCATGTGCTTGACCTGTTGAGATATCCCTCCAGCCCTAATGTAATTTTGTTTTAGGGCCACACCAGGCAGTGCTCAGGGTTTACTCCTGGCTCTGTGCTTAGGGATCACTCCTGGTGGGACTTGGAATGGAATCAAAGTCAGTGGCATGCAAGGCAGAGATTATATGGGTTGTTTTGAACTGAACTTTCTACTAGATTTATAAACAGTAGGAGTTTAATTTTCAAAATAGAATTCCTATCCATCTCTGATGCTCTCAAAACTTTTTTTTTTCTTTTTGGGTCACACCCACCTGCTGATGCACAGGGGTTACTCCTGGCTCTTCACTCAGGAATTACTCCTGGCAGTGCTCAGGGGACCATATGGGATGCTGGGAATTGAACCTAGGTCGGTCACGTGCAAGGCAAACGCCCTACTTACTCTGCTATCGCTCCAGCCCCTCAAAACTAATTTTTACTGAAAATGTAAATACTTTAACTTGGCATTTCAAGCCTTACAAATTGGCCTCAATTAATTTTCCATTCTCATTTCCCATTGCTTCCTCATATACGTACTTTATACCTTGGCAAAACCCTGGTACTTGGTGTTCTCTTCATATATCCTTTTCTGAGTTTGACAACTTTGTTTATGTTTTTCTCTCTAACTGAAATGCCTGACTTTCCTCCCTGTATCTGCTTTTGAAGTCTTATGACAGTCAAATCATTTTTTCTCTTTCTGAGACTCCCCATTGCTTTTTTTTTTTCACATGAAACCAAATAGGATTTTATTCTCTCTTGAATATTCCACAACACACATTTCATTTATAGTTCTCACACTGAATTGATATATTTTGTCCTATAGAAAAATCCTTAAAGATCGGAAACTGTCCTGTTTTAAATTATTGAATTCCTGTATAGCATCTGACAAAGTACATTTCATAAAGTAAATATGTTACAAGACAAACTGAAGATAGTACAGCAGGTAGGGTGCTTGCCTTGCTTGCCTTGCATGCAGCTGACATGGGTTCGATCCCCAGAGCCCCATCAGAGTCAGGAATACTCTGACTTGAGCATTGCTGGGTGTGGCACCAACACTGAAACAAACAAGAAATAAATTGGAGGTGACAGAGATAGCTCAATGGGCTGGCACACACTTTACCTACAGGAGGCTTAGATCTAATTCCTGGCACCCAGATCCCCCGAGCAGAGCCAGGGGTACCCTGCAAGCACTACCAGCAGTGGTCTCAAAACTAAAATTACACAAACTGATTCTGGAGTATAAATGCAGTTCAGAAGCTAGTTTCATTATTATCAATGTTTAACTCTAAAACTGTAGCCTTAGTTCCTTCTGTTATACAGATACATTTTCTCCCTCAAAGTCTACGGCCAGGGGGAGAGTACAGTGAAAGATTGTGTTAAAAGTATTATAAACTATGGTTCTAAAATTAAAAAATAATTTTTTAAGAAAAGAAAATAAAAATTACTACTAGACATTAAACAAATTGATTAGCAGGGGGAAAGCCTGTGGTCAAATGAATTATCAGAGCAAAAGGCAGTGGGAAACATGGTTTGTTTTTCTTTGAGAGGAAAGTTGGACTGTGCTGATGTTTATAAAAAGCTCCAGAGAGATGGGACATTGCGTACTTAGTCCAACTTCCCCTTTTCTGAGAAATTTTTCCTTACACAATTCAGTGATCCAATTGGCTCAGTCCTGCCACCCACTGGGTAGATGAAGGCACTGTCGATTTCCTTAGCTCAAGAATTGACTCAAACCCTCTGGCTTTTCTGAAATCTGAAACTTAATCCAGAAGGGCAAAGATGCCTCTTCATAGGTGAAGAAAGAAAAAGTATGGTGCTTAGGACTAAGTGGAGTGAAGGGGTACATTATACTAAATGTTTTCTGGGAATATCTTTATGTTGACACTTATGAACACGTTCTTTGTTCATAGTGTTCTATAGTATAGCTAGGACTATTTGCACGAGAGCAGTATGATGTCATTGCACAAACATTTGATTCTCAGGAGATTGGCAGGCAGATATTTTGCTGAAGATAACATTGTGGTGCAGAGAGCTCAAGTCACTTACATAAAATCTCATGATAGGATAATATTCATCTGACTTACTATCCAAACATTTTTTTCTCTAGGGGCCAGAGTGATAGCACAGCCAGTAGGGCGTTTGCCTTGCACGCGGCCGACCTGGGTTCAATCCCCGGCATCCCATATGGTCCCCCAAGCACGCCAGGAGTAATTCCTGACTGCAAAGCCAGGAGTAACCCCTGAGCATAGCTGGGTGTGACCCAAAAAAAGCAAAAAAAAAAAATGTATCTAATGTATCCTTTTTTGAAAAAAAGTAATTAAGTTTGCTTATAGATTTCTTTGTTTTTTTAGTTTTGGGGCCACATCAGCAATGCTCAGGGGATATTCTTGACTCTGCTCAGGAGTCACTCCTGGCAATGCTTGGGGGACCATATGGGCTTCTGGGGATCAAATCCCAGTCAAGGCAAGCACCCTATCTGCTGTACTATCTCTCTGGCCCCTGCCTATAGAGTTCTTTGGATGCAAATATTTATCTGATTTCTATGAGCAGATCTAGTAGTTATTTTGTACTTAAGGTATGTTGGATATACTTCTAAGTACTATGAATATTCATAATTTATTGTGCAACTACTTCTTTTATTGCCAGTTTCTTCTCCCAGAACTGATCTTCCCAATAAAGGGAGCCCTGTTTTATGGTTTAGCATAGTTTAGGTGCTTCAGAAATTCAAAACCAAGTCATAAGATTGTGTTAGCCTGGGCAGCCAAATGTGTAGCTTTTACCTTATCGTTCATTGCTCATCTTTCTGCGTTTGTTTTCTTCACTAGCACTGTTGGCATTCCTTCTCCTTAGGAACAGGCTGAGTTGTGGAAGGCATAGAAAAATGATTCTTATATAGAGAAAAAACAGCAGAACATACTTTGTTTCAGACGCTGTCATTTTATTTCTTATTGTTGTTTTGTTTTGGGCCACACCGGCAGTGCTCAGGGGTTATTCCTGGATCAGCGCTCAGGAATGACTCCTGATGGTACTCGTGGGACCATATAAGATGCTGGGGATCAAACCCAGGTTGGCTGTATACAAGCAAGCACCATACCCACTGTACTCTCACTCCAACCTCTACTTCTTTCTGTCTTCTTGGATTTTGGGTCATACCTGGCAGTGCTCAGGGATTACCCCTGGGGGGATTGGGGAACCATATGGGGTGTAGGCAATTAACTCAGGTCAGCCACACACAAGGTAAGCATCTTACCCGCTGTACTAGCTTTCTGGCCCCAGATGCTGTTGTTCTAGAAAATGTTTTAAAATTCTTGGTTGAAGGGCTGGAGAGAAAGAGCATCAGGGTGGGGGGTGGATGGGATGTGTGTGCTGGCATGTAAATCACACAGGTTTGATCCCCAGTATCCCATGTGGTCCACCGAGCCCCACCAGTAATGATCCCTGAATCAGAGTAAGCCCTGAACACCCCAGGAGTGCCCCAGAAAATTTAAAATAAATAATAAGATAAATTTCTTGGTGGAGGTGAGGTATGGTAAGAGGCTTGTTAATTTTACATGAATCTGAGAGGGAGATGGCTCAGAGGGCTGGAGCACCCTGGGTTGAAGCTCTGGCAGCCCCCAGGGCCACCTGAGCACCACGGGCAGTGGCCCAGGGAGGCGTGGCTCCCACAAAGATAAACAAATAAAAATCTGACTTAACTGGTTTCTCAGAGTTAGGAAGAGCAATAGTGATGTATCAAAGACTAGTTAAGTGATATTAAAAATAACAGGACAATGGCAGAGAATGAGTCCAGTTTCTTCCTGCAAAGAAGGGAGAATCAAGATTTCTTCTTAATTTTTTCCCCAATTTCTCAAAGTTTAACATTTTCCATTCCCATATATATTTTCTCAGGAAACATAACATTCCTTATATCTACTTATTAGCTGGTTGGGAGGTAGATGAATAATACGGGGGGCGGTTGGTTTTGTTGGGGGGTTACACCAGAGCTTACTCCTAACTCTGCACTCAGGCATCACTCCTGGTAATGCTCAGGGAACTATATGGGGTGCCAGGAATCAAACCAGGGTTGGAGGTGGGCTAGGCAAGTGCCCTATCTGCTATACTGTCACTCCAGCTCTGCCAAATGAAAACATTGGTTTGCAAATAGGCAGAAACCTTGAGAAAGATCTTTTATTTTCTAATGCCCAATTCTCTTTCCCTTCCCTAGTCCTGGCATAGTTTCCTGCTAATGGTTTCAAGAACAGTACAACTATGAAGACAATGATCTGTCTCCCTGAAAATAAATGTTGGAAGGAAGGTGCTGTGAAACACGGGAGGTGGGTAGAGCAGGTAGGAGGCTACAAGTTTTAGAAGCTAAGCGTTTGTAGCTCACAACTACAAACCCTTAGCTCACAACTGACCAAGGTGGAAATGCCCTCCCACTTTATTTTATTTTTAAAAAATGAATTCATTTTGCTTTGGGGGGCCACAGTAGGCAGTGCTCAGGTTCATTCTTGGCTGCCACGTGAATATGCAGTGACTGAGATCAAACTGGGCAGGCGACATGCAAGGCAAGTGCCCTGTCCACTCCACTCTCTCTCCAGTCCCACCTGCACTTTAAAAAAAAATTCATTTTTGTGGGGGGCATGCCTGGCAATACTCAGAGGTTAATCCTGGCTCTACATTTAGGTTATGCATTTACTCCTGGGGAGCTTGGGGGACCATAATGGGTTACTGGGGATCTAACTCCATGCAAGGCCAGCTCCATAGTGTCTGTGCTGTCTCTCCAGCTTCTCCATCCACCCACTTCTGTTTTATTTTTATTTATTTTTTTATTGAATCATCATGAGATACACAGTTACAAAGTTTTACATTATTAGATTTCAGTCATATAATGTTCCATCACCTGTCCTTTCACCAGTGTATATTTCCCACAACCAGTTTCCCTCCCACCATCTCCACCCCAAGCCTGCCTCTGTGGCAGGCACTTTTCTTCTTCGCCCTGCCACTTTTAAATTAAAATAATGTAGCATAATGTTTGGTGGATGTATTGGTGTAGCAGGTCTGCAACTGTAGAACAATTTGAACAGTATGGTAATCTGTGAAAACTCAATAATGTCAGCATAATGCTATTTTATTTGTATCTATTAATTGGTTTGGGAGTGACACCCAGAAATGCTCAGGGCTTATTCCTGGCTCTATGCTAAGGGATTACTCCTGATAGGGCTCAGGGGACTATGTGGGATGCCAGGGATTGTACCCAGGTTAACCACATGCAAGGCAAATGACTTACCTGCTGTACCATTACTCCAGACCCAGAGCAGTATTATTTAATCATTTGTATTTTTTTCTTTTTATTTTTTAATTAATAGTTTATTTTTAATTAGTGAGTCAACATGAGGGTACAGTTACAGATTTATACATTTTTGTGCTCATTTGTTTGTATTTTTAAACCATGCTTGGGGATGTTCAGGAGTCTCTCCTGGCATTTGGGAACTGAAAGGTTCCAGGGGTAGAACCCACAACTCCTGAGTGCAAAGCTGTGCTCCAGCCCATTGGGCTAGAGATCCCCTTCAATCGTAAACTAAAATCAGTCCTCAGTGCTCTCCCAAGACTTTCAGTAAAATGTCTTATCTATTTTGAATCTGGTATTCTCTTCGTATTTCTAAATGTTTATTTATTTATTTATTTGCTTTTTAAATTTTAAATGTTTGGGCCACACCTGGCCACGATCAGGGCTTATTCCTGGTTCTGCACTCAGGGATCACTCCTGGCAGTGTTCAGGGAACCACATGGAATGCTAGAGATTGTAGCAGGCAAGGCAAGGCAAGGCAAGCACCTAACCTGCTGTCCTACATCTCCGGCTCAATTTTACACTTTTAAAATAATGAATTAAAGTGTCATTTATATTGAATGCTCTATGTAAATTAATTTTTTTCTTTTTGATCACACCCAGCAATGCTCAGGGGTTACTCCTGGCTCTTCACTCAGGAATTACTTCTGGCGGTGCTGGGGGACCATATAGGATGCCGGAGATTGAACCTGAGTTAGCTGCATGCAAGGCAAATGCCCTACCTGCTGTGCTATCACTCTGGCCCCTATTCAGGTAAAGTTTAAAAAAAATCTATAGATCTGTAACTGTAACTCACTGTGATTCACTAATAATAATTAAAAAGTCTATAGAGATTTTTATTACAATCTTTTTGTTTGTTTGTTTTGCGTCACAGCGTGCACAGGGATTACTCCTGGCTCATGCACTCAGGAATTACTCTTGGCAGTACTTGGGGGACCATATGGGATGCTGGGAATTGAACCCTGGTCAGCAGCGTGCAAGGCAAACGGCTTACCCGCTGTGCTATCATTCCAGTCCCTTCACTGCAATCTTTTACTTATTACTGCAGACAGCAAGCATTACCAGTAATACAGTGTTTTCTAACAAAAATCCAATGTTCCCTTTTTAGGATAAACATACTTGTATAGGCTTGTTCATATTTTCCTTTAAATTTTTAAAAATTCTTCTCTTTTCATTCTTACTAAGTTGTGTATTTGTAGAAGTTATCTGTCTCATATAAATTTTAATGTATTGGCATAGAATTATTTATACCATTAATTTTATGTATATACCTATTAAAAAGAAAGATAGTTTTTGAAAAAAATTAACTGAGAAATTTATGGTTTTACCCATTAAAAAAAGAGAAACATAGTGGAGAAACAACAAAAAACTGAAGACAACAGAACTTAAGAGTTGATGTATAGAACTGAGCTTACTTGGCTGGGCATCAGGGGTGGGTAGGATGATGGATGGGAGGGGGGTCTTTGAGTACTGGGCACTCCAGTGGAGATCATGTGGGAATGGTGTTGGGATTATGTGTGCACAAAACTATCATAATATTATTGAAAATCATGGCACAGTACCTCAATAAAAATGGGAGAGTGCACCAGCAGTGACCAGAAGGAAGTAAGGAAGGAAGGAAGGAAGAAAGAAAGAAAGAAAGAAAGAAAGAAAGAAAGAAAGAAAGAAAGAAAGAAAGAAAGAAAGAAAGAAAGAAAGAAAGAAAGAAAGAAAGAAAGGAAGAAAGGAAGGAAGGAAGGAAAGGAAGGAAGGAAAGAAAGAAAGGAAAGAAGGAAAGAAAGAAAGAAAGAAAGAAAGGAAGGAAGGAAGGAAGGAAGGAAGGAAGGAAGGAAGGAAGGAAGGAAGGAAGGAAGGAGAAAGACTAGACATAGCTACTGTTTTTGTCATAATTGAAAATTTAACCCTTAAATCATCCCTCCCTTCCTTTTCCTCATGTCATTCACCCAATAGAATTATGTCTAATTTTGTTTTTCTTGTTCAGCACCAGACAGTACTCAAAGGACCAGATGGTGTGAGGACTGATCTGAAGGTTCCACCTTGCAAGATATGTTCCAATCCTTGGAGCCATCTCCCCGCCCTATATCTGAATCTTGGCTTAATTAATAGCCAGTAATTACTATATTGCCACTGTGTAAATAATGCCCACAGTAAAGTCTGAGATACATATATGCATATACATGTATACATTTACTGTTATTGTAATGTAGGCAACATGATTATAGAGCATTCATATGTATAGCATCGATGTGCAAAATTATTGCACTTTTACCACCACCAAAGTGTCCAAGACTTACCACCACCGTCTCTTTTTGTCCATTCTATTTTTTCCCCCCTTCTCGGGTCACACCTGGAGATGCTCAGGAGCTACTCCTGGCTCAGCACTCAGGAATTACTCCTGGCAGTGCTCGGGGAACCATATAAGATCCCGTTCCTTAGGAATAGAACCCAGGTCAGCTGCTTGCAAGGCAAACACCCTGCCCACTGTACTGTTGCTCTGGCCCGTTTATTCTACTTAAGGTGCTGCCACAGCTCAGCCACAAGCACAGTCCTGAGATGCCTCCATCTCTATTCCAAGCTCCCTTCCCACCATCTCCCAGCAGCTTCAGGTCACAGATCTAGGGACAGAATTCAGGGATGTTTCCACTGGGGATTGTCTCATCCCTTGATTTCCTTCTTGATATTCCACATATGAGTGAGATCATTTGTCATTTATCTTTTTCTTCCAGATTCACTTTACATAGCATGCTTCTCCAATATTTTAATAGTTTCATGTCTCAAACAGCCCTCTTTTTGTTGTTGTGAAATCATAATAATTAATTTTAAAAATGTATTTCTGGAATCCCAGAATCAAATTCTTATTAATGTTTTCTTTCCTTATGGTCAGTATAACTTATAAAGATGTTAATGTTCTTTTTCCTAAGGACTTGCCACTGCCACACTAAATTTTAGTCACTACTGCCCCCTGCTGACTATTGGTGGAAAGACAGCTTGAGGAGACTCAGTAGGAATTTCTAACTAGAAATTCTCTTTCTACGAGAAAGTGGCAATGGGAATAAAGGACATACTTCTATAAGCAGTATGAAAGAGACAGCATCAAGTTATTAAGTATCCCCTTTTTCTTGATACATTACCCTTTGTTTTCTGTAAAATAAAAGTTTGTTCTTTTGTTCTAACCCTTTTTTTTTTTTTTTTTACTTTTTGGGTCACACTCAGGGATGCTCAGAAGTTACTCCTGGCTGGCGCACTCAGGAATTACTCCTGGTGTGCTCTAGGTACCATATGGGATGCTGGGGATTGAATTCAGTAGGCATGTGCGAGGAAAACACCCTACACACTGTACTATACTCTGGCCCCAGTTCTAACCATTTTGAGGCTTATTTCATGTATAAAATACATCACATCTTAACACACTTTATTTATTTATTTATTTTTTGCTTTTTGGGTCACACCCGGCGATGCACAGGGTTCACTCCTGGCTCTGCACTCAGAAATTACCCCTGGCGGTGCTCAGGGAACCATATGGGATGCTGGGAATCGAACCCGGGTCAGCCGCGTGCAAGGCAAATGCCCTACCCGCTGTGCTATCGCTCCAGCCTCTTATCACCCTTTAAGTATGTAATTTAGTGGGTTTCTATATCTATTATTTGATATATTTGATAATTATTATAAAAAGGGGATCCAACCTGTTTTTTTGATATATATCGGTGGTTTATTTCATTTTATTGCAGACAGAGTGGTATTCAGCCTTTTTTTTTTTCATTAGACAAAACTTTTTTTTGGGGGGGGCAGTCATACCTGGCAGCCACAGGGCTTACTCCAGACTGCAGACTGCACTCGAGGATAGCTCCTGGCTCAGAGGACCCTCTGTAGTGCAGTGGATCAAACCTCGTCAGACTCTTGCAAGGCAAGGACCTTACCCACTATACTATCTTTCTGGTCCCCAGACTCAAATATCTGTGCACAAACCTTTGTGCAATCATATGTATTAAAATTTTTCATGGTCTGTTTTCTTGGGTTATTACCAAGAAGTGGAATGTCTTGTGTGCATGATGAGTGTTAAAAGAAATTTTCAGGGGCTGGAGTGATAGTTCAGTGGGTTGGGTCCTTGCATTGCATATGGTAGACCCAGGTTTGATCTCCAGCATCTCATATGGGCTCTCAAGCACTTCCAGGATTAATTCCTGAGTGCAGAGCCAGGAGTTACCCCTTAGCATTGTTGGGTATGAAGAAAGAAAGAAAGAAAGAAAGAAAGAAAGAAAGAAAGAAAGAAAGAAAGAAAGAAAGAAAGAAAGAAAGAAAGAAAGAAAGAAAGAAAGAAAGAAAGAAAGAAAGAAAGAAAGAAAGAAAGAAAGAAAGAAGGAAGGAGAGGAAGGAAGGAAGGAAGGAAGGAAGGAAGGAAGGAAGGAAGGAAGGAAGGAAGGAAGGAGAGAAAGGAAGGAAGGAAGGAAGGAAGGGAGAGAGAAAGAAAGAATGAAAGAAAGAAAACAAAGAAACAAGGAAAGAAAAAAGAATGAAAGAAAAAGAAATTGCTAAACCATTTTACAAAGTATCAGTTTACATTCCCAGTAGCTACATATGAGCTTTAAATTTTTTTTTTCTTTTTGGGTTACACCTAGCGATGCACAGGGATTACTCCTGGCTCAGGCACTCAGGAATTACCCCGGCGGTGCTTAGGGGACCATATGGGATGCTTGGAATCAAACCCAGGGCCGGCCGCATGCAAGGCAAACACCCTACCCACTCTGCTATTGCTCCAGCCCTGAGCTTTCAATTTCTTGCAGTTCTTTCTGTAAGTAATCTTTTCCAGTTTAACCATTCTAGTGGGTGTGTCAAGTTTTCCTAGCATGGTTTTAATATGATTTGCATTTTCCTGATGGCTGATGATATGAGCATCTTTTCCTATGATGCTTAGGGCCTCCAGGACACTCTTTTTGTTGTTTGTTTAAAACTGTATTAAGCATTGTGATTTACAAAGTTCCAAATACAGTTGTTTCAGGTATTCAATGTTCTAACACTTGTGTGCCTTTCCCTCCACCAATATCCCCAGTCACCACTCCCCACTCCCCACCAAAGCCTGCTCCTTCAGCAGGCACAAAATAATTTACTTTATATTGCTTATTACAAATATATCTCATAATGATGTTATTAAAATAATGACCTGAGGACTTACCTAGCTGTTAGGTGCAACTTGAGCCTTCTGTGTTGTTTTCTTTTCTTTTCTTTTTTTGTTTTATTTTGTTTTGGGGCAACCCTGGCAATGCTCAGGGGTTATTGCTGGCTCTGCACTCAGGAATCACTTCTGGTGGTGTTTGGGGGACCGTATAGGATGCCTGGGATCCAACCAGGTTGGGCTGCATGCAAGGAAAGCCCTACCCACTGAATTATGGCTCCAACCCCTGTGTTACTATTTTCACTCATTGAGCTAGCAGGATTTTACTCAATTTTCTTTTTTTTTGGGGGGGGGGTGAAATAAACTGCATTTCCCCCCCCCCCAGAAATCTCTGCTCCAGTGCCCTTAGCACATCAGAAGAGAAGCAAAACAAGTAACGAAGATCCCCGGTCACAAATTTCCAAAGATTTGTAAAGGGAAAGAACTGAAAAGAGATGAAAATGATGGTCTGAACGGGCACGGATGTTAGCAGCACTGCTTCAACAACCCATCTAATCTGAATCTGGAGGAAACTGTGAACAATGCTAAACTTTAGGATATTTCTTGAACTGAAATGAGAAAATACCCTGACAAGTGAAAGTAGCTCTTTGCCTGCATTTACTCAGAGCCTCTTTCTCCACCAACCACTGATGTGAACAGATCCTACTCTGGCCCAGCCGCTGTCACAGCAGCCCTTCCATCTCCTTCATGAAAGCTTCATAAACATCATCCTTAGTTTGTACTGAGACTGGAAGAGATGGGCCAGATTTAGGGGCTGCTTTGGCAAGAGGCACAGCAGAATCATCCTCTGACTTCCTTTGGGGAGCTGCGGTAGCCCCTTTATTCTCCCGACGGACCCTCAGTGCGGTAAAAAATATGGAACGCTTCACGAATTTGCGTGTCATCCTTGCGCAGGGGCCATGCTAATCTTCTCTGTATCGTTCCAATTTTAGTATATGTGCTGCCGAAGCGAGCACTTTTTTTTTGCTTTTTGGGTCACACCTGGCGATGCACAGGGGTTACTCCTGGCTCTGCACTCAGGAATCACCCCTGGCGGTGCTCAGGGGACCATATGAGATGCTGGGAATCGAACCCAGGTTGGCCGCATGCAAGGCAAACGCCCTACCTGCTGTGCTATCGCTCCAGCCCCTCTACTCAATTTTCTTATGTAATTTTCTGTGCTTCATCTCTGTAAAGTTTGGAGGTATGTGGCCTTACTCTTCAGGAGCTTTGGAGCTGGGATCATCAGCTGCTGATGGAGTCTCTCTGAGATCAGTCGTGAAGCTGGGCCATTTCTCTGGCAGCATCTGGAGCCAGATGTGGGTGAGTGGAGTACTGGGTCTTCAGTAGGGTGAGGATTCTGAGGTCTGCCTGCTCCTGCTATGTCTCCAGAGATCTGGGCCGGGTGGTGGCCATTCCTAACCAGGCCAGGCTCAGCTGAGTTACTTTAGGCCACTCTTGGCAGTTCTGTGGACATGTGTGTGCTAAGGATTAAACCTGGTTCAGGCACATGCTAGAATTATCTCAGGCCATTTCACAGCCTCAGTTTTAAAGAATTTTAAAACTGAGTTAGGGCTAAAGCAATAGTGCAACAGGGAAGGCATTTGCCTTGCACCTGGCCAACCCAGGTTCGACCTCCAGCATTCCATATTGTCCCCAGAGCACTACCAGAAGTAATTTCTGAGAGCCAGAGCCAGGAGTAACCCCTGAACACTGCTGGGTGTGGCCAAAAAATTTGTTTTAGAGTAATTTTTATGCTTATCAATAAATGCTACCAAGAGTATCCCACCCGCAAGGCAGAGCCTGGCAAGCTACCCATGGCATATTCGATATGCCAAAAACAGTAACAACAAGTCTCAAAATGGAGACGTTATTGGTGCCCACTCAAGCAAATCAATGAACAACGGGACAACAGTACTACAGTGTAGTGTCATCAATAAATGTTTAATTCATATGCCTACTTTGTATTACTTTGAACATAGGGGTGAATGAAAACTTCTTGGGTAAAAAGGCGCAGTGAGTGAAAAAGATTTAAGAAGCTCTGAGCTGATAATGGAGTGGCTGAAGGGCAGACAGGCTGGAAACGGGAAGAGCACTCACTAAGAGGTCTCCTTTGGGGCTCCAGGAGTGCAGAGCCAAGGTTCTGGCTATTCTGCATGGAGCCAGAGACACAACAAGTGTGTGTCCTCAAAACATGGAACCAGGGGTATGTGAGCACCAGGTCAAGAGCACAACTCCAGGTGCAGGAGTTCCATAACTAAGTTCGACTACCAGCAAAAACATGTGCAAGCAACATGACATACATGTCTGTTGCCCCCATGGCCTGGCCAGGAGCAAAGAGTGGGAACACCGCAGTCGGCTCTGTGGAAGCAACGGTAAAGGGAAGGAGGGACAGTCACTCCCTCATGGTTTGGTTCAGAGAAGCACTTACTGGTTAGCAGTCCTAACTAGAACAACTTACATTCCCCCATCTTCTTTTTCTGCACACTCGGTTTTGTTGATTTTGGCCTCAGCCCTCTCCATCCCCTGGGTTCCCTATGACCCAGCAGGAGCTTCTGTGTGAACAACCAGACCCACACTCCAGCCAACATCACAATCCAGACCCTTAAAGACTCTATTTCCTTGATGACAGTGTTGTGGGAAGAGTTAAGGCCCTGAACCCAAACTGCCTTTGGCTCAGCTCTTGGTCTACCATGTGTTAATAGTGTGAGTGAAGGCAAGTTGCTTAATCTTCCTGTACCCAGTTTCCTCCTAGAATAATAATAGAGATAACAATAGCCCCTTCCTGGTCTGGGGAGAGAGGACAGTGGGTAAGATCTTGCCTTGAAAAAAAAAAAAATCTTGCCTTGAATGAACCCAACCTGGTTTTGATTCCAGTACCACATCTGGTCCTGAGCCCTGCCAGGAGTGACCCCTGAACTCAGCCAGAAATAAGCCCTGATCGTGGCTAGTACAGCCCAATATCCCCACCTTACCCCCCCAAACAAAGTCCCTTTGTTAGAGCCATGAGAATGAAATGAATCACTATTATGAAAGTATTTAGAAGATTGAACCCACTTTGTGTGTGTGTGTGTGTGTGTGTGTGTGTGTGTGTGTGTTTGGGATACACCTGCCTCTGTACTCAGAAGTCACTCCTGGTGGGGCTCAGGGAACCATATGTAGTGCCAGGAATTGAACCCAGGTTTGCTCTATTATATAAGGCAAATACCCACTCCACTATGCTATCACTCCTGCATTAGTTAGTATCTCTTATTTTCGACAACCATCTTCCTATCTGAACTCACAGTATCTTGGAAATTAGTAAATTCACACTCATTATACATTCGTGTGAATTAATTTCATTTCCCTCAAAGCTCCTGGGAACAGAACAATGATAAACACATCTGAACCATCATTCAGCGTAGTGAGCATTGCCTTTCTCCATTTCAGCACCTGCACAAAAATTGAACACAGGCAACAGAGGACATAATAGATTAGTTGGGTGGGACTGTCAACTTTGTCCTTGTCTGTGTCTAAGCAGTAACTTTTGTGTTAACAGCTGGTACTCCTACCATCCTCACAACCCAGACCCCTAATGACTTTATTTCTTTGAGGATAAAGTGTAGTGGTTAAGAGTTAAGGTTCTGGACTCTTGAAGGCAGAGGTCCCTTTACCTAAGGTCCTACCTCATGTCTGAACCCAGAAAGCTTTTTCCTGGTTCCTCCTCTTACACCTTGAAATGGAAAATTACTGTCACTGTCATTCTGTTGTTTATCGATTTGTTTGAGCGTGCACCAGTAACGTCTCCATTATGAGACTTGTTGTTACTCTTTTTGGCATACTGAATACGCCATGGGTAGCTTGCCACACATTTGACCTGGGTTTGATTCCTCCGTCCCTCTCGGAAAGCCCAGCAAGCTACCAAGAGTATCTCACCCACATGGCAGAAATGGAAAATATGGTGAGACTTTGAGGTCCTTATCTCTTTATTTCTTTTTGGTTTGGGAACCATGCCTATTGGTGCTCAGGGATCACTCCTAGCAGGGTTCAGGGGACCATATGGGGTGCTGTGTTGGCCGTATGCAAGGCAAGTACCTGCCCACTGCCCTATTTCTTCAGCCCCAGGCCTTGAGTTCTTGTGGGCAACATCATATGTATTTCTCTTTCTATTCTTTCTGCTTCACTTTTCTAATATTTACTTTCCTACTGAATATTAGGATGCTTATTAGCCTTCAATACTGCAGGAGTGATCTCAGGAGCAGATGTATTGGAACAACTCTTAGTCTAAACAGGACTGGGGGAACAGTGACAAGTTCCTTGGGAGGCCTGGAATGTGGACGCCTTGCCCAGAATCCTTTACCGTAATGGCCCCACCTGGACCGAAGCCTTCTCTGACCATCACTGCTTCATTCACCTCCCAGAGTTCCCTCTTTCCTTTGGTGATTCTGGGTGTCTTTCCCTGCCACTCTCCAGCCCCAAGTCACTTTCGCATCAATCTTGGGATTGTTGCACTCACTGAGTGAAAAGCCACAGAACCAAGAGCCCTGAGAGAGCCGGGCCTCCCAGGACCGCTGAGCACAGAGGAGACCCAGCATCGGAGGGGAAGAGATGCAGTTTGTCCAAGTCTGGCAGGAAAGCACGCGCATCTTCCAGAGCCGCCCGAGCTGCCACAGTAAAGTTGGGGTCCCCGGAGATGAGAACGTCAAAGACACAGGAGTGGAAGTAAGCGTCTTCCACGGGGAGCCGTTCTTTGCACAGCTGCCTGGCAGCGTCTGGGCTGATGGCTCCGCGGCGCTGGCGCTCCAGGCGGGAGAGCTGCTGGCTCGGGGGACACCCGCCAACACAGAGTTGCAGGTCCTGCTCAGCAGAGAAGGCCCTGGCTACATCCTCAGCCACTCTGATGGAGAAGGACAACTGCCCGGCCGTCTGCCGAATGACGATGGTGGTGCCGATGTAGGCAGCCTGAATCTCCACGTGGCCTCCGGGGGCAGTCGTGCGGATGGACAGACTCGAACCCCCGGGTCGGTTCCCACCGTTGACAGAACCGTCCTCAAAGGCTACTGGAAGATTGTCCACCTCAGCCTGGTAGACCTTCTGATCAATGCACTCCTGCATGTTCTTAAATATTATGGTGAGCTGTGAGGGCAAGAGGGGATAATTCACTGTGTTGCTCAGGGCACCCCCTCTCCCCGGGGGGACCTCTAGGACCAGGGAGCTGCTCCCCGCTCGCTTGGAGGTGCGCCTGCTCTCGCAGTCCTGGCTCCCTGACGCTTTCTATCCCACTGTTGCCTCCATCTAGCTCCACCCCCCTTTCTTTTGGGGCTCAACTTCAGAAGCCTCTCACGGGCTAAGGGAACGTTTCCCTGCTGTAACCCCTCTCAGTTCGGGGCTCCTTAGCTTCCCTCCCCCAGCTCCTCCTGGGTCTTTCTGCGTCGGAGTGGGCCCCACCCAGGGACTTCGACGGAGGACCATGCAGTTCTTCTGGGCAGAGGGAGAGGTCGGCGGAGGAAGTCCTGGGGTCCAAGTGCACAGTGGGCTGGGGCGGGACGACCACGGGGTGGGTGGGGGGCGCAGAAACCTCGGGTCCCTAACCTTCCGCGTGGTGGTGGCGTTGGCACCCCTGGCCACTGGGGAACTCGTGGCCTGCACGGAAAGGAAGTCGTTATCCAGCAGAGGCCACGCGCCCTGGACCCGGCAGGTGTGGAAGTGGTGGTGGAAGCTGCGCACGTGCGGGTCCCCGAAGGAGGCGCAGTGCAGGAAGCCGGGGGCGCGGCCGTGCAGCCGGGCAAACTGGCCTTCGTAGTCGCAGGGGTCGGGGGCCGCGGGGCCGACGGGGCGGAGCGCGCCCGCGCCGGGCAGAGCGGGCCCACGTGGCGGCGGCGGCGCCGTGGGGCCCTGGCGCGAGCAGTTATGCTGTATCATGAGATCTTCAATGCCGTGCACGGCCGAGTGGAAGGCCAGGTCCCCGCGGCAGGTGCGCGCCGTGCGCCGCGTGCACAGCGCGTAGGAGCGCAGCGCCCGGCAGAGGGCGCCCGCGCCTGGCCCCGCCGCTCCGCCCGCCGCGCCCGCGCCCCGGAGACTCAGCGTGGACGCCACGTACTCGGCGTTGCAGCGCAGGATCTTGCACTGAGCGTGAGCTGTGGGCGACAGGGGTGGGCCGTGAGTGCGCTGGTCGGCGCCGCCAACCCTCCACGGCACAAGCCAGCCCTTTCTCGAGCTTGCCGCTCCCGAGGTCGGTCATCATCCAGGCCTGTGAAACCCCCTGCAGGCCCGCTCCGGCTCTCCCCCTGGCCCCCAGGCGTTCCAGTGCCCTGCCCCGCGGTGTGGGACATTAGATGCTCGGTTGGTTGGAGAGCAGAGTAGTCCCTAATGCTCCGCGCCCTGTTCTGCAGCTGCCGGTCCAACCCGCACCTGCCCTGACGGTCCTTACCGTGTGCACAGAAGAGCAGCAGGAGCGCCAGAGCGCTTAGGGCTGGGAGTCTGCCAGGGGGGGACCGAGCATCAGGGGGCCGGCCTCGACCCCCCATACCTATCCCTCCAGGTCCCCCCAGGCTCCGGCTCTTTGCAGCTGGTGACCCTCCTACCTAGTGGATTCTGACCCGGCGTCCTGTAAAGACATCGAGGTGGGCACGGGAAGAGAGAGAGGAGGTTGAAGATCACTCAGGACCACGTGAAGAGAGTTCGGAGAGGCCAAAAAGAGAAAGAGGGATCAGAGTTTGGGAAGACTTGGGGTTCCCCGACTACTCGTGCTTGTTAAATCTCTACGCCCTGTGCTCGTGGGCTACTTTCTGGCCCCTTATGCAATACACCTCGGTGGGGGTGGAAGTTTGAGTGAACTGGGGTGGGCGGTGGGGGCAGAGTCCACTGTATTGCCCCATTCTGAACTACCAAATAGCAGCAAGGTCAGAACATTAGAAATAATGGGAATCTATCAACAGAATCAAGATCTGAAAATGCTTCAGGATCAAGCCTCTTAATCTCCACCCCCAGCAGGAGGGGGTCCCCACACCCACACCCCGCTGGAGTCAGTTCCTCTCCTCCCTCTAGAAAGGAGGGGGAAACACACTTTCCCCTCTAGAATATCAGTATTCAAATGAATCCCAGAATCACTCTCATTACTTTTTTTTTTTTTTTTGCTTTTTGGGTCACACCCAGCGATACTTGGGGGTTACTCCTGGCTTTGCACTCAGGAATTACTCCTGGCAGTGCTTGGGGGACCATATGGGATGCCAGGGATCGAACCCTGGTCGGCTGCGTGCAAGGCAAACGCCCTCCCCGCTGTGCTATCACTCCGGCCCCTACTCTCATTACTTTTGAGAGCCTCCATTATAATTCTCATGGAATAACGGGGTGCAAAGCAAGCATGCAAATCAATCTTCGTTGGCCTTGAGTCAGTAATAGTTCATGTGTTTTTCCAGATCTGGCAGGGGGAAAAATCACTCTTTCCATTACTCTTTGCAAATTCCAAAGTTCTCAGTGTGTGAATGTGCATGGGGTTTGGAGAAGGCCTTCACACCCCTGCTCGTTCCCCTCTCCTGGAGGGTGGGGATGTGATTGGGAGAGGGTGCTGGAAGTCCCCTAAAAGCACTGCTCCGGAGGGAGGGGAGAAAAGTGGGGACTGGTGACCTGAGGTTGACGCTGGCCTTGGTGAGAAAACCACAGAATAGGAAAGTGAGAGACGCCCTAGCGTTTTACCGGAGTGAGCAGGTAAGGAGAGGGCAGCAGTGCCAGAGACCAGGTGTCTTCAAGTTCAAATGGTCAGAGGGCAGAAGGAGACAAAAGAAGAAATGGAGGCGAGGTACCTTGGTATGAAAGAGATCTTCGTTTGGGGACCAGAGATATCAAGTAGATGTTGTAATATCATGACAGTCTAACTTCAATCTAAAAGCGGACGAAAGGAAATGCAATTGCATTTGAACTTACTGTTTCCAGAGGTCAGACATTACTCTGATATCCAACTTTCCAGCCATGATGGCCAACTCTGTAGGTCAGCTCCAGCCAGGGGATCCCCCGTTTCTTCCTCCATGTCTCCCCCACGTCCCCAGGCCGGCTGCAATCTCACTGAGGTCAGAGAGCCAGAGCAGGTTTGGGGTAGGAGGAAGGGGGAGCATACGACTGGCGAGAGTGCTGGACAGCTGAACCGGGGAGGGAGGTGGCTACTGAGTTGACTGTTTTAAAAATAGCTAAGTCCAAAATTCCAGGAACATTGGTGGGGGTAGGATGAGGGACTGGGGTGGGTAGGAGGAGTAGGAGGAATATGGAGATGAGGATGCCAAGTAAGGAGAAGGAGAGCAAAATACCTCAGGCAAGTCAGATATTCAAATCTAGTTTTTATGACTGGTCACTACTTCAGGCAGCCTCCAGCATTCTCCAAGTGTTCCTAGCCTTTAAAATTAGAGAGAGGGATCAACTGTATGCCTTATCAGCTGTATACAACACCTTCATTGCTGTTGTATTAACTATTGCATTTCTTTCTACAAACTATATCTGGGAGGCAGCTAATCTTTATACAAGGGCCACAGCAGAGGTACTTTACAGCCCTCCCCCCATCATGTTGGAGTATTTCGGATGGAGTGAAAAAGCCAGCTGTCAAGCAAAGAAATCTGAGCTTGTAGTTGTAGTTGAAGGTTTGCTGCAGTCTGCCAGACCCCATCAAGCAGCTGTCAATCCCTCTACACCTCTATTTTCATTCCCTTCATTTATACAGCAATTCTCTTCTCCCTCTAAGACTCATATATATATATATATATACACACTTCTGAGTTGTTGGGGGAGGAGGAGGCTAGCAAAGGCAAAGAGGTAAAGAATGGGAATGGATTTTATTTCAAGGGATCTACAGGGAAGGGAGATTCAAAGAGATAAACAGAAAACAAGAGTTTCTGAAAGATGCTTTGTGGAGTAACATAATCTTGTTGACCTTTTAAGATATTGCAACCAAGGAGTTACCCTTGTCCTATTTGCAGCCAGAGGCATCTGGGCATAGCATCTCTAAGTACATGCCAAGCAAAAATAACACCCGGGTTGATTACAAATAGTGTCAACTAAAGCATCTACATGAACTCATCTACACTGGATTCGGAGTTTGGGGGCTTGCACTACTCTTTATTAAACACATACATACATTGGCAAATTGAGTTTTTTCCTACACCACTTGTGGCCATTTCACAAGGAGTTTCATCACAAACATGTAAAATTTAGATAGAAGAGAGATAGAAGAGCAGGTAGGGCTGCCTTGCATGCAGCCGACCTGACTTGATTCCCAGCTCTCATTGATCCCCTGAGCACCACCAGGAGTGATCCCTGAGCCCAGAGCCAGGAGTCAGCCCTGAGCTCTGCTGATTGTGACCCAAAAGCAAAACGAAAATAATAATTTAAAATCAAATCAAAACAAACAAAACAAATAACTGGAAGCATAATTGTAAGCTCATGTGTTTTACCCCTCAAGCATTTCTGAGGATAAAGTCCTTTGTCCCGGGCTGGGAAGATGGGTCACAGGGCTGGAGTGCAGGTGTTGCATGTGAGAACTGCAGATTCTATCCCTGGCACTATATGTTTTTCCAAGAACTGCCAGGAGGGCCTCATCCATGGCATTAATGAAGGAGCAGCTCCAGGTACCTCAAGATGTCACCCCAAAACAGAAAACAAAAAACAGAAAACAAAAAACCAATAAGAATATTGATCCTGGAGGGATGTGTTTGCAACATTGTATGAGGGAAGAACAAGCTCGAAAATGTGTGAATCTCAGAGACTAGCACACATCCAAAAGAACAAAAGCAACCGCTGTTGGAGAGGATGTGGGGAGAAAGGGACCCTTCTTCACTGCTGGTGGGAATGCCGACTGGTTCAGCCCTTCTGGAAAACAATTTGGACGACTCTCAAAAAATTAGATATTGAATTCCCATTTGACCCAGCAATACCACTGCTGGGAATATATCCCAGAGAGGCAAAAAAGTACAATCGAAACAACATCTGCACATGTATGTTCATCGCAGCACTGTTTACAATAGCCAGAATCTGGAAAAAACCCGAATGCCCCAGAACGGATGACTGGTTGAGGAAACTTTGGTACATCTATACAATGGAATACTATGCAGCTGTTAGAAAAAAGGAGGTCAAGAATTTTGTAGTCAAGTGGATGGGCATGAAAAGTTTCATGCTGAGTGAAATGAGTCAGAAAGAGAGAGACAGACATAGAAAGATTGCACTCATCTATGGTATATAGAATAACAGAGTGGGAGACTAACACCCAAGAACTGTAGAAATAAGTACCAGGAGGTTGACTCCATGGCTTCGAGGCTGGCCTCACGTTCCGGGGAAAGGTCAACTCAGAGAAGCGATCACCAACTACATTGTAGTCGAAGGCCATGTGGGGGAAGGGAGTTGCGGGCTGAATGAGGGCTAGAGACTGAGCACAGCGGCCACTCAACACCTTTATTGCAAACCACAACAGCTAATTAGAGAGAGAAAACAGAAGGGAATGCCTTGCCACAGTGGCAGGGTGGGGTGGGGGGGAGATGGGATTGGGGAGGGTGGGAGGGACACTGGGTTTACGGGTGGTGGAGAATGGGCACTGGTGAAGGGATGGGTTCCCAAACTTTGTATGAGGGAAGTATGAGCACAAAAGTGTATAAATCTGTAACTGTACCCTCACGGTGATTCTCTAATTAAAAATAAATAAATTAAAAAAAAAAATAAAAAAAAAATAAAAAATAAATAAAAAATAAAAATAAAAATAAAATAAAATAAAAAAAAAGAAAATGTGTGAATCTGTATCTGTACCCTCATGGTGACTCATTAATTAAAGAATAAAATAAATTTTAAAGAAATTTTAAAAATTAAAAAAAAATTTAAAATTAAAAAAATAAATAAAATAAAATAAATAAAAAGAATATTGATCCTGGGGGCTGGAGCAATAGCACAGCGGGTAGGACGTTTGCCTTGCATGCAGCTGACCCGGGTTCAATTCCCAGCATCCTATATGGTCCCCCTGGGCACTGCCAGGGGTAATTCCTGAGTACAGAGCCAAGAGTAACCCCTGTGTATCGCCAGGTGTGACCCAAAATGAAAAAAAAAATATTGATCCTGACACAACTGTCTCCTGAAAAGACCTGTTCATAGTAACCTAAAAGCAATGAATACTCCTACTGCCGAAACCGAGTGTCTAAAGAGCATTTTCCATGGAAACAAAATCCCTGGAAAAATGACTACTTGCAGGTACTGGGCAGGGATGGCAGAGATAAGCAAGGATGCTTTCAAGGATTCTAAGGATTGTAGTAAAAGGGCTTCAAAGCAATCAGTCCATTTTTCATGGGCCACGATAGGAATTTCTCACATGTACAAAGTCCTTGGTTTGATCTCAAGCACCGCAAAAAGGAAAAAAAAAACTGAAGAGAGAATGATTTGAACATCAAAATCGATTCTATCTACAATGTCTTTACACAACAAATATGTATAAATGTATGAATTCACAATGAGACAAAAATACACTTTTATTGTTATTTTGTTTGGGGGCCACACTTGGTTGTGCTCACGACTTACTCCTGGCTCTGTTCTCAGGGATCACTCCTGGCAGTCTTGGGGGACCATATGGGATGCCAGGATCAAACCTGCGTCAGCCATATGCAAGGCAAACACACCTTACCCACTGTACCATCACATCGGCCTCTAAACATATTAATTATTCTGTAGAATGCTACGGGATCTTTTATTTTCAAACTGCTAGTAATTGCGGGGGGGGAAATAGCATTTTTCCTATTTTCTTTATTTTTTGAATTAGACCTAGTGGTGCTCAGGGCCTACTCCTGGCTCGTGTTTGGTGCCAGGAATTGAACCCTGGTGGGGCTCCTGCAGGCAAAGCCTGTCTCCCAGTCCAGTATAAAATCTCTCAGTCCCTGATCCTCTTTGCTTATGGGGGATCAAGATGTTGAGAAAACTCCTTATGAGAACTTTCCAGCAAGGGCCGGAGAAATAGTGCAGGGGTTAAAACACTTGCCTTGCATACAGCGACTCCTGTTTAACCACATATGATCCCTGAGTCCTGTCATGAGAGACCCTTGAGCACAGAGCCAAGATTAAGCCCCTGAGCCCCACCTGCAAAAATAAAAAGAAGTGAAAGAGTTCTGGAGTTTGGTTGCCGACAATGTATTTGTACCTAATGTTACTAAACTGTACACTTAAAAACCATCTAGGGGGCTGGAGTGATAGCACAGGGGATAGGGCGTTTGCCTTGCACACGGCCAACCTGGCTTCGATTCCCAGCATCCCATATGGTCCCCTGAGTACTGTCAGGGGTAATTTCTGAGTGCCGAGCCAGGAGTAACCCCTGTGCATCGCCGGGTGTGACCCAAAAAGAAAAAAAAACCCATAAACAACCCCCAAGAAAACCAACTAGGGGCTGGAGACCTAGTACAGGGGCATGGAGCTTGCCCTGCATGCAGCTCACCTGAGTTCGAACCCTGACACCTGCTGTGGTCCCCTGAGCACTGCTAGGAGTGATCCTGAATGCAGAAACCAGGAGTAATCCCTGAGCATTACTGGGTGCCCCTCCCCCCCAAAAAAAGACCCCAACCAAACAAAAGATAAAATGGCCTAGAAGGCCAGGGAGAAGATGCAAAGGGTTGGAACACATGGCTTGCATGCAGGAGGCCCAGGTTTGCTGCATTCAAGGCAAGTACCTTAACACTGTCTCCAGCCTGAGAACTTTTTGTTTTTCTTTTTGGGTCACACCTGGTGGTGTTCAGGGCTTTTTCCTGACTGAGCTCAGGGATCACTCCTGGTGGGGGACTTCATGCAGTGCAGGATGGGGGTGGGGTGGGGTTGGGTGGTAGATTGAACCCCAGGTTGACCTTACTCGCTGTACTATCTTTCTGGCCCCTAAGAATTCCTTTTATCTTGCAAAATTGAATTTCTATACCCATATAATAGAAATTTTAAAATTCAGAGCGATGGTACAGTGGGTAGGGTGCTTGTCTTCCATGTGGCCAACCAGGGTTCCATCAATGGCACCCCATATTGTGCTCCCTGCCCCACACTAGCCTGCCAGGAATGATCCCTGAGCACAGAGCCAGGAGTAAACCCTGAGCATCCCCAGGTGTGATCTAAAAGGGAAAAAAAATTACAGGAATTGGCAATACGTAGTACAGCAGCTAAGGCACTTGCTTTGCACACATCCAATATGGGCTCAATTTCCAGCATCCCATATGGTCCCTGAGCACTGGGAGGAGGGATTCCTGAGCACAGAGCCAGGAGTAACCCCTGAGCATTTCCAGGTGTGGCCTTATTATTATTAATAATACAAAAATTACTTGTGTTTTTACCCAGGTTTTTCCAGTGACTACAGCACATTTGTAACCAACATTGCTACAATCAAAGTACAAGACATTCCCCTCCAGGGGCTCTCTAGCCTCCACAGCTACTTCTCTCTGATCTCTAGCTCCATGTCTAACACCTGGTAAGAGCTAGTCTATTTTCCACCACTATTTTCTTCTGTCAAATAAACAGACTCAATAGTATGCAAGCTTTGGGTGCTAGCATTTTTCATTCAGCATAATCTTCTGGAGATTCCTCCACTATGTGAATCAAACGTGTATTCCTTTGTATCACTGGGTAGATATTCTATAGTTTAGCCATTCTATCATGTTGAAGAATATCTACCTTATTTCCAGTTTTGAGCTAGTATTAATAGATTTGCTATAAACATTTGTGTACAAATTTTTATATGAGCATTAATTTTTACTGGGATAAGTGCCAAAGAGTGAAATTGCTGGGTCATTGCATATTTTTTTCTAATGTCCAACAGTGTTCCAGAGTGATTGTACCATTTTATTTATTTTTAACAATGTATAATGACCTATAAAACCAGCAGGACCATTCTGTTGTACAAGAAGGGAGACATCCACAACATTGGCAACTATCGCCCGATGATCTGCCTGTGGTCCGTCGTCTACAAGTTGTTCACTCGAGTCATCCTGAATAGAATAGGCAGAACACTAGACGAAGAACAACCATGCGAACAAGCCGGGATATGAAAAGAATTCAGCACGATCAACCATATCCACATGGTAACCAAGCTCACTGAGGTCTCTTGAGAGTTCAAGATGCCACTCTGTCTAACATTCATCGATTTGAAAAAGGCCTTCGATTCTGTTGATACTGAAGCAGTCATCGAATCCCTAGCCAAACAGGGTGTTCAAACTCAGTACATCAAGATCCTCCTCGAGCTGTATTATGGATGTTTCATTTGCTCTCAATGGAACGAACATCTCCAAATGCAACAGTTATGTGTTCCTGGGTCAAGAACTCAGCATAACAAACGACCTGGCACCTGAACTGCGCAGGAGGAAGAGAGCATCTTGGAACGCCTTCAAGAGCGTCAAAGAAATGGTTAAGAGGAAAAAGAACCTCCAGCTCCGGGCATATCTTTTCCACTCCACCATTCTTCCTGCACTAACATATGCCTCAGAGACCTGGGCCCTATGGGTATACCAAAGAGGAATCAAAAGAGCTATGCTTGGAGTATCATGTTTCACTCAAGTGAAAGAAGGAATTCGGAGTTCTGACCTCCATCGACAATCAAGAATCAGGGACACTGTCTCATTTGCCAAGGTGTTGAAAATCAGATGGGCTGTACACGTAATGCGATTCAGAGACGACCACTGGACTAGAGCTGCTACTGACTGGATTCCACGGGATGTCAAAAGATTGTGTGGGCGGGACTGGAGCAATAGCACAGCAGGTAGAGCATTTGCCTTGCATGTGGCCGACCCAGGTTTGATTTCCAGCATCCCATGTGGTCCCCTGAGCACCGCCAGGGGTGATTCCTGAGTGCAGAGCCAGGAGTAACCCCTGTGCATCTCGGGGTGTGACCCAAAAAGCAAAAAATAAATAAATGAATAAATAAATAAATAAATAAAGACCGCATGGCTGCCCACCTACAAGATGGTCAGACTTCTTCACCACGACCCTAAATAAATGGTTTGAGGCTCTTCATGTTCCTGGAGTGAGCAGATGTCATTGGGCTACACTAACAGATGACAGGGATGAATGGAGACGTTACTGGCGCCTGCTCGAGCACATCAATGAATAACAGGATGACAAGTGATACAAGTGATAATGACCTAATTTCTCTGAATTATTCTCATTGACATTTAATGTAGTAAATATTTTGAATTTAGTCATTTTGATAGATTATTTATAATACTAGTCTTTTGCTGGACATGTGATATACACATGATTTTCTCCCAATCAGTAGTTTATCTTCTCATCCTTGTAACAGGGACAAAACAAAATTTAAAAATTTTTGTCTTAGTTATTGTTTTGGGGTCACACCAGCAGTTCTGGGATTGTTTCCTGCCTTGTGCTTGGAGGTTATCTGCACACTGCACAGGGGACTCAAACCCAGGCTTCAGGCTGTGAAGCCTGCACTCAGCCTATTGAACTCTTTATCTCATCTCTGTCTCTGTCTAGTTAAACCTGTTTAATTTTGATAGTTTCATTTATCCTTTTTTTAACCTTTATATATATTTTGCTGTTAGAACTCACCTGAGTTCTAACATGTATCATTACTTCATTCCTTCTTATACCCAAATAATGAGGTTGCTTGTTTATACCTGTCCGTTTCTCTATTTATTTTTTTGGGTCACACCTGGCGATGCACAGGGGTTACTCCTGGCTCTTCACTCAGGAATTACCCCTGGCGGTGCTCAGGGGACCATATGGGATGCTGGGATTAGAACCCGGGTCGGCCGCGTGCAAGGCAACCGCCCTACCCGCTGTGCTATCACTTCAGCCCCCAGTTTCTCTATTTATTAAGGGTCATTTGCTTCTTCCTTTTGACTATTGTTCATGTGGCTAAGAATAGCAGATATTAGCGAAGAATTACCATGGGGGATGGAGAGATAGTACAGTAGGTAGGACAGTTGCCTGTCATAACTTTTCTGAAAATCTTACCCTTCACTTTTTTTTTTCTGTAATAGCCTTTGGATTACTATTTTTGTGTTTTGATGCTACATATAACAGTGTTCAGGGCTCACTCCTCCCAATGCTCAGAGGACCATGAGCAATGCCAGAATTGAACCTGGATAGGGCATGTGCAAGACATGCAACCACCTTTATCCTTATGCTATCACTCTACCCCTTTGTTAGGTTTTATGCAAAATTTGAGACTTAAATTATGTTTGTTTGCCCATGTATGTCTGATTTCTTTAGCAATGTTTACTGAAAAAGCTATTCTTACTCATTGAATTGCTTTTACACGTTTTGTGAAAAAAAAAATCCGTTGTTATCTCACACTGTATGCTCCACCACTCTGAGTCATGATCACTTCTCCTTAATCTTAGTTTTTCTCCTCCAAAATTGTTTTAGCTATCCCAGTTCCTTTGCCTTTCGATATTACTTTTAGAATAATTTTTATCAAAAATCTTGTTAAGAATCCCCCTTCACTAATTCTCTACTGCAGCACTAAGTACATTCAAAATGTTGTGCAACCGTCACTACTATCTTATTCCAGAATATTTCATCATCTGGAAAGGAAGCCCTGTCCACATCACACAGTCATTTCACAATCTCTGGCAAACACCAGTTTGCTTTTTCTCCTCATGGATTTGCCCATTCTGGACATTTTATATAAATAGAATCAATGATATCTAAGTACAACTTTTTTGGCATGTCTGACTTTTATGTTTGATTTCTTTTATTTAGCATAATGTTTTTAAGGTTCATCTGAGTTCTAATATGTATCAGTATTTCATTCCTTCTTATACCCAAATGATGTGAGGTTGCATGTCTGTTTCTCTCTTCACTTATTAAGGGTTATTTGCTTCTTACTTTTGACTATGGTTCATTTAGCTAAGAATAGCAGATATTAGCAAAAGAGTGGGTAGGACACTTGCCTTGCATGTCACCTAGACTTGATCACCAGCACTCCAGATGGCCCCTGACTGATCCCAGAGCACAGAGCTAAGAGTAAGTACTGTCAGGTGTGGGTGCCTCCTCAAGAAAAAAAAAAAAGGAAAAGAAGAAAGAGAAAAGAAAAGAAGAAAAAAGATAGAAAAAGAAGGAAAGGAAGGAAAGAAAGGAAAAGGAAAGACAAGAGAAAAAGAGAGAAAGAGGAAAGAAAGAAAGAAAGAAAGAAAGAAAGAAAGAAAGAAAGAAAGAAAGAAAGAAAGAAAGAAAGAAAGAAAGAAAGGAAGGAAGGAAGGAAGGAAGGAAGGAAGGAAAAGAAAGAGAAAGAAAGAAAGAAAGAAAGAAAGAAAGAAAGAAAGAAAGAAAGAAAGAAAGAAAGAAAGAAAGGAAGGAAGGAAGGAAGGAAGGAAGGAAGAAAGAAAAAGAAAGAGAAAGAAAGAAAGAAAGAAAGAAAGAAAGAAAGAAAGAAAGAAAGGAAGGAAGGAAGGAAGGAAGGAAGGAAGGAAGGAAGGAAGGAAGGAAGGAAGGAAGGAAGGAAGGAAGGAAGAAAGGAAGAAAGGAAGGAAGGAAGAAAGAAAAAGAGAGGAAGGCAGGCCGGCAGGCAGGCAGGCGAGCTGGGGCTCATGAAAAGCTGATTTGTTTTTCCAAACCAGGAGGGCGAACAAACACTCCAACGAAAGACACCTGGAGCACTGCAGAGATATTCAGGCAGCTTTACTAGATGAGATTCTGCATTGGGGCTTTATCCTGCCCTGTAGGGGGCTGGAGGGGGCTCCAGGCTTGCTGTGGGGGTAGTTGGTACCTACTCCATAAAGTAAGCAGGGGTATGATGAGACCTTCAAGACTTAAGTCTTTGGTTTCCCATCCTGTGGGGGCAGGGACAAACATTCAAGATTTGAAAAGCAAAGCCCTGTGTTCCCACCTTGCTGGCTACTAGGCTAATGCCTCCTGCCCCATACCAGGCCTAAAAGGGGGCCTTGCACTGATTCTCCAGGATTGATGGGGTAAAGAAAAATAACAACAGCAGCAGCACAGTCGTGGTGGGTGAAGGTAACAGGAGACCGGTATCTATCCCCGCTCTGCTAGTATGCAGGAGTGGTGCAGCGCTATTGTAAACACGACCTCATCCTCCTGGTGCCCTTGGAGGGTTAATTGTGTGGTGCAGGAGCCATCCAAGCCCCAGATGTTTCTGGAGCAGGGGAGCACTTAGAGCACCTGTCACCTTCTTTTATTTCCTTGGGAGCAGCGAAACAGCTGATGAAAAGGGATTTAACTGAAACCAGGGATGGATTTCCTGTGACTTAGAGAAACTAATTCTTTTATCTGGTGCCATTGGAGTAGGATCCCAAGACATTGCTGCGGAGGTCGGATACTTTCCTTCAGCCTTGGGGAACGGGCAGCTTCCCAGTGGGAACAGAGCTGGAGTAAGACGAAACGGCTTTTTTTAAGGCGTGTGGCAGCAGGGCTGTTTGCTTTTGTTTTAAAAAAAAAAAAGTCCATCATTTACTAATTCTAATTTTTTGGCCTTTGATCAATAGGATGGTTGAGATTGGATGACTGAAGGATGAGCATTTTTTTGAAAGCAGCATTTTAACATTAATGCTTTAAAAAGCATGTCTAAAACCACATAGTATACAATATTTTTATGTATATAATAACTGATATCCCATATTCTACCTCCCATTTTCCCTGTCAGGCCTTGCTGCGACATTATCATGAGTGAATTAAGTTTGACTTTCCCTCTTCACTTCACAAAAGTACTATCTGATGTCAGCATGCAGGGTTGTTTCTAAATTTTTGTTTGGACTGGCTATGCAGATAACCCCGTGGTTAGTTCTCTGACTCCCAAAGAGAAAACTTCACAACACACAGAGGGCCGGTGGTCCAGCGGAGAGGCAGCTGGATGTGGAAGTGTCCAGCTCGGGTTCGATGCCGCCCCCACTTTAGGGTCTCCCGCGTCTCCCGCGTCTGCCGGCGTCAGCCTTGAGCGCCTGACCTCCCGAGAGTTGACAATAGTCTCATTTTCCTGCTCCCAAAACTGTCTTTTTTTTTTTTTTAATGAATAGCTGAAAGATCAGAGAGCGAGCACTCTCTCATCCTCCGCCCAGAGCCGCCCTCGGTGTCTGGGCCACGTTGCGGACGCCCTTTGGGGCACCGAATCACGTCCTTTCTCCTTCCGGTCCAGCCAGATTCAGTGGACTGCGAAACGCGCGTGCGCAGCGCCCTCTGCGCGTCTGGGCACGGATTTCAGTGCCCAGAGGGTTCGGTCCAATGAATGGGATGGGAAGAAGTTGCATCACGGCCCGGGTCGTCCTCAACTATCCATTCGACGCCCTGTGCACTCAAGGAGGTTCCCGGCCGTGCGGAGCTAAACCAGCTGTGCATTTCCTTCTTTCTTTTTAATTAATTTTATGTTTTTAACCTATGTAAACAAGGAAAATAAAACCCTTTTATAATACAATGCTGCTTCTCATTTTATAAGTTTTCGACTCTGGAATCTAAGCTAGATTGCATTACATTTTATTTGTATTTGGATCTCATAACGTCAATAATCATACTTTACCTGTCATTAATAAAAATTTTAAAGAAATTCTGTGCTAATATATTTTATGAATTTGCATGAAATAGGGAAGGCTGCAGCTGTGCGTGTCTGCGGAGCCCGGAGCTGCGGGCGGCGGCGCCGCCTCTCGGCCCTAGCGCCTCTCGCTGGGCTCGCTCTGGCGACAGAGTACATGGTCCTCCTTCCGCTTTGGGAGTTTTCTTCTGCGCAAAAGAAACACGGGGAAGAAGCGTCGACTTTCGGACCGTTCAAGTATCTGGAGTCTCAGCATTTAAGCAGTGAAGAAATGCAGCATCACAGAGAACAGAGCGAGAAGCGCGGTCAGGCAGGATCATATTGTTTCTTTTAGGAGCTTTTCTTAACCTCCCTGGTGGTCTAGTGGTTAGGATTCGGCGCTCTCACCGCCGCGGCCCGGGTTCGATTCCCGGTCAGGGAAGATTATTTTTTCCCCTTCAACTGTCTATTCTACAAACTCTTTTTAACAATTAATGTGATCTCTGCTCATCACTATTCACTCACAGATGAAATCCTGTAAGAAATGCAGAAAGCAAAGGAGGAAAGCCAGCACCATCAATTCTATTACACAATAATTGTTAACCTATTTCTCTCACCTCTTTATCTCAAATTTTTGAAACAAAATCACACTACACATACTCATTTATTACCAACTATTTTAACAACTAATATTATTATTAACAATTAACAATTTCTAAAACTTTCCAGTGGAAAAATATTCTTCAACAACATGGTATTGTCTTCTCAATTAGTTATATTTATACGGTTTAGTATTAAAATGTGGTAAAGGGCATAAACCTAAATTGTCAAAGCCGTCATGTTTTCCTAATAAGAGAAACAGGTTCAGTGTCAGTTATAATGTCTCAACATTTATGCAATATTTATATTACAGTTATGCAAACATAAGTGTTTAAATATATCCACCATGACCAAATTATAGCAACTTATATACATTTTCCTGCAGATTGTCTTTTTCATATAATCATATTTTTTGTTTTTTAGAAATAGTTACAGGCTATACAGAAGACCTAGTTCATTCTCTGCTATGGCATTTAGTATTCCATTGTAGGACTATTCTATTCATAACTGAATGACTTTCTATTGAATAATTGGGTGATTTCTACTCATTTTCTATCGCAAGCAATGCTGCCATAAATAATGGAGTACTTAAGTCATTTTTATTATATGTATGTGGAATAAATGTATAGGAATTGAAGTACTGGCTGGATCAAACGGTATAAATACCTGTGAATAGATGTTGTCAATATGCCTTCTACAGAGGCTGTACCAACTTATGCTCCCACCAGCAATATGTAATGTAAATACAATTTTTAAAAATTTATCTGAGTTTTCATCAGAGCCTATGTAGTCAGTCATATTTCTAGGCTTTAAATTCCCTGCCCCCCAAATTTTGGCTTTTCAAAGAATATTGTAATAAACATACTTGTATTTAAGTGTTGCCGTAGTATAAATTCATGGAAATGTACTACTGCCACATATCTCATATCAAGTGGATTGAAGAATTGAGTGCAAGAATTGAAACACAAAATTAGAAAAATCAAAAGAACAAAAGGAATAAAATAAAAATAAAAATATTAGAAAAATCACCAGTGGATAATCTTCTTACTTTTGCGCTGGAAGATATTTCAACAATATAGATCATATAAAAACAGAAAACTTCTTCCCCTCTAAAATTTCTATAAATAATAGTAAAGACAAGTGACAAACCGGTATAAATCTGAAGTAGACATATTTAGTATAAAGGTAGATTAAGTATATAATCTTATAAAATTTAAGATTAATATAAATTGGTAAAGTTATGAAAAGTGATCAACAGCCCTAGTAATTGAATGCAAATAAGATAAGATTTCTTATAAAGATGGAAATCTAGTAATACTCATGGAATACTGATAATTGCTATTGTCACGCCACACCTTTAGGTACTTGTACCCAGTCTTACCAGGAGCATTGCTCTTCAACTTGCCCTAAGTGCATCAACTTGCTGCATTTGTGCTAAGGGTTCCCAAAGCTGAATGACAACCCTCTAAACTGTTCTTCGGATTTCCGAGCCCCGTTCCAAGCACAGGAGGTGGAAAAACAGAGTCTTCTTTTCTTAACTCGGAGGCGTAAGAAAATTCAAAAGTGAATCGACGTCGTAGCTTTGAGTATACTCCCAGGGAAAAGCCTAGAAAGCGTCTTCTCTGTTTCAAACCGTTTTATCTACAGGTGGCACTCAAGCGGGAACTGGGGGGAGGGGAGGGGTGTCGCAGGATGCACTACTTCTAGAAATCAGCCCGGACGCCTATGCAGAGGCGTTGGTGGTATAGTGGTGAGCATAGCTGCCTTCCAAGCAGTTGACCCGGGTTCGATTCCCGGCCAACGCATTTCAGCCTTTTTGATTTTTATTTTTTCGCCTTTCTTTGCTCTTGCCCTACAGTAAGAAAAAACAGTACCCTAAGATTTAGATTACGGTCGTCTTCCGAGATTTTGGAAGGCCCCGGAGCTCCGGGACGCTTCTCCCTGCACGCCTGGCGAGGTCTGGCCTGTATGGGGGCACCTCCCCGCGCCTCTGAAGTCCAGGCTGGGGTTTCTCCGACCTCTCCGAGCCGGCGAGCTTCACTGTAGAGGCAGAAACGGGAGCGCGCACAGCTGCCGAGAGGTTGCTCGAAGAGGAAGCGAAACGAGACAAAGTGGGGGTCTCCCTGTTCCCAGCTGCAGGTCTCTCCTGACCCCAGCACTGCGGGGACAGACCCCCAGCTGCAGGGTGCAGGGTCGAGATAAAGGCATAAAACTCCCAGGGTCTGCCTCGGACACCCTCGACTTTGCAGGGGAGAGGAGTGACACCGAGCGGCGCTTGCGGGAGTGGGGTGGGGCACGTGGCCCAGCTCACGGTTGTCATTTCAGGATCTGAGGTGGTCAGCGCCCCAGAAGAGCGTCAAGGACTGCTGGCCGCGGCGCCGCCGGATTTGGGCGTCTCAGGAGCAGATTGCCCAGTTGGGGTGACGAGCCGCCGCCGTGCCTCCTGCAAAAGACATTCGAGCCCGCCGCAGTGCGCCGCCGGCTGGTGGCGCGCCGTGATCGTATAGTGGTTAGTACTCTGCGTTGTGGCCGCAGCAACCTCGGTTCGAATCCGAGTCACGGCAGGTTCCCGCACCTTGCCTGACGGCTCTTGGTTTTGCAACCCTTTACAGGTTCTATGTAAACGTACACCACCGTTTCTTTGTCCAGGCTGCACATCGGGTAAAATTTTGCCTGTACCGGCGCCTCCCCGACTCCGTGAGCCTCATCAGCCAGGGCCGGAGCGTCCAGGTGCATTCACTGGGCGCCGAGACTGCCGAGAACCGAGCCTGGAGCTCGGACCTGCACCCTCCGAAGTTGTCTCGGCGTCATGCCAAAAGGGCTTCGGACAGCGCAGATGGACGCAGCGGCTGGCCGAGGACGCTCCTCGACTGCGAATTGGTGGGCGCCCCTTATCCTGGTCTCCCCGACTCCACAGAGCGGGTTCTAGAGGGCGGGTTCTTGAAGTGTCGGGTACCGAAAGAATCTGCGGGACCGTGGAGGGTTTGCGGCGTCTGGGGGCTCCCCCAGGCTTTGCGCGGCCTTCGTCACTTTGTATTCCACGGCGACAAAAGCTCCCCAGCGTGCAGTGCCTTTTGCTCCAGGGATCTCTCATTCCAACCGCCAAAGGTTCTGTGCAAGCGTTAGAGCCCGAGCGCCCTCAGTGGAGAGAAATTATAGTTCAAAGAAAGCCACCAACAGCCAGCGCCCGGCTAGCTCAGTCGGTAGAGCATGAGACTCTTAATCTCAGGGTCGTGGGTTCGAGCCCCACGTTGGGCGGTTGGTTTTTTTTTCCTGTGTCGTGATTGTTCTCAAATTCTATTACTGTAACCATCGTATTAAACTTCAAATTACTTCAGGGCTCACCTCTTTTCCACCCCAAGTTTGCCAAGTGAAGGTATTGGGATCTCCTGAGCCTCGTCTCCCTCAGGCCCGTCTGGGCTTCTCCCGCTGCGAGAGATTATCGAAAGTTTGGAAACATGCTTCAATGCCCCCCAGGTCTGAAAAATATAACTGAAAAATATGGGGGGCTCTGGAAAAGAGGAGGAGCGGCTCCCGGAAAAGGAGCTGGCGCTGGAGCTAAGGCGACAGCAGGGGGCGCTGGCGCAGCAGGAGCGCCCGCGGGTGCGAGCACCCAGTGCGGATCGCGCCCTTCCCGGCCGCCGAGTCTCCCGGGTTTCCGGGCGGGAAGCACCCGTCTCCGCTTTGAACGCAACTCCTGGCTGTGCCAGAGCACGGGGAGAGTCCTCTCCGGCTGGCCCTGCCTGCGCCCGGGTGCTGGCACGCGCGGCGGTCCCCGCGTTACGAGCGGCCGATGCGCGGACGCCTCCTTGCAGGCTCCCTGGACAGTGAACCAGGGTCCACGCCAACGTCCAGCCGCCTTAGGTCCCCGCAAGGCTCCGGCCGCCCTCTGCAGGTGCAGGGGACCGACGCTGCTCAGGAGCCGCCGCCTTCCCGGAACCGTGGATCGGGCACGAGCGGGATCCGGGAGGAAACGCGACCTCGGAGTCGGGCCCTCGCGTGTCCGCGCTGGCCTGGATGCTGCCGGGACGCGGCGCTTCTAGACCGACCAGCCGGCTTCTTGCAGGCTGAGTGGGAGGTAACCTGCCAAAGAGTTTAGGAGATTAGTTTTGTTTTTATTGATCTGTTTCGGCTCCGCGTGATATTGGAGTGTCGGGCGTACTGTGTTTCAACACGAGTGCCCGGTCCCTCCCGCAGTGGCAGCATCCCCCAACCCCCTGTAAGCAGTAATAGAAACGAGACAATCTTTCATTCTCTGGGTGTGTGTTCAGGGTACAGGGGGTAGGCGGTTCTATGACACAAACTCAAAAACCCTGAGAGAAAATACCGAAGAATTTGGCGACATAAGCCAAACAAAGTCTGCATAAATCAAGTCCAACAAATGACAGTTTGGAGATATATTTGCAACTCACGTTGTGTTCAAAGTCTTCACTTATTTAATTTCATTCACGCTCTTGGTACAACCAGGGGACCCTGTGTGATGCCGAGGATCCAACTGAGTGCTTGCAAAGACAGGCATCCTAACCACTGTCCAGCCCCAAATGACTGAATACTGCAAGATTGCTCCTATAGGGGAGATAGCTCAAAAGGGCTGGAACAGTATGCAGAAGGCCTGAATGCAAGCCAGAGACCTGAGTACACTAGGCCAGGGCTGTCCCAACACGTGGGACACACAGTCTGGGGCTGCAGGCCTTCCTGGGACCCAGGGAAGGCAGAGAGCAAACCCAGAGTGGGTGAGAGAGAGTAGAACTCTGGTGTAGGGAGGAAGGACGGAAGGACGAGGCAGAAGAGAAGGGAAAGTTAGGGTTCCGCGGTAGGGTTTATCAAAGAGTTTCAAAGATTTGAGAAATAGTCCAGGTAATAAGGCACTTGCCTTGCATGCGCTCCACTAGGATTCCATCTCAGAGGATGTCAGACAGCGTCTGCCAAAAAACATGTCGAGAAACAACTGGGCACAATTTCCTTGGAGGTCAAGTATTCCAGAATCAGCAAAAAGTAGAAACATGTGAATAATTTGAGCTGGTTAAATCTTCACTGCCAAGAAGTAGACTTTTTTTGTTTTTTTTTGCTTTTTGGGTCACACCTGGCGATGCACAGGAGTTATTCCTGGCAGTGCTCAGGGGACCATATAGGAAGCTGGGAACTGAACCCAGATCAGCCACAAGCAAGGCAAACGCCCTACCTGCTGTGCTATGCTCCAGCCCCTGAAGTAGACTTAATTTTAGGAAAATCCTTGCCCAAGTGATGGGCATTTGTATAAGGATTTCGGAAGAAGTACTTATTATAACAATACACAGTTGAAATAATGTCATGCCTATCAATTGAGTGTTGAAATATGTAATAATTTGTCCATTCTGTGAAAGGTTTTGCAGTCACTTAAAAGGAATTCTAAAAACATCTTTGTCTTCTATTCCAAATAAATTGAGGCACAATCTGAGAGTTAAGTCTGCAGAACTGAGTTTACCAAAAGGTGTGTGGGGGAGGGCAGTAAAGCTTGGTGGAAGAAGACACTGTGGAGGGAGTGGTACTGGAAAGCTGGCTATATGAAACCCAGTCTTGAACAGTGTTGTAAATCACAGGGCCCCAATAAAAATGGAGATTTTTTTTTAAGTTGAGATACAGAAAATTCGGTCAGTTGTTCACATTGTGAAGGAATCAAAATCTTCACGCAAAGCCCGAGGGTTCACTACATTTGGATGTTCTTGTTCTCAGTTCTTTTGATTTTCAACTTTTCAGTGAAGTGCGGTTATTAGAGGGGATGAGGGAGAACGTGAAGTTGAGGGCACAAATGCAGTGAACCAAAAATTACTGAGCAATGTAACCCCCAGCGCAAGTTTGGTCTGTCTTTAGTTTCAAGGGGCTTTAGGGACCAGCATATTTTAGGGTTTGCCCTTAAGGGCGTGTCCGGGGGACTCCAATAGCCTAAAATGGCTTTTGAGCTTCTATAAAGGACTTGAAATAAAACGTCCGTCCCTGGGTGGGCTCGAACCACCAACCTTTCGGTTAACAGCCGAACGCGCTAACCGATTGCGCCACAGAGACACGAGAGACCTGCTTTCTAGAGCTATTCCATGGTCACAGAAGTAGCGTTTCTTGTCCCGGAGAAGGCGCTTTGCCGCGCGCGCGGGCTCACGGGAGACAGAAGCCACGAGGCGTGCAGCGCGGGGTGAGTTTAAAGACAGACCCGCCTCGCTCCCGGGAAACCGAGGCCTCTCCGTACGCACTTTCCGTGCCGTTCGCCCATCGCGCTCCACTGCGTCTCAGTAGGACCTGGACGCTGGCTGCGCCCCCCGCGCCGCTCTTGGTGGGTCCCCACCGGGCACGGTTTTTATTGGAGAAAAGCTACCGTCTTTATTAAATCTATCTCTTCAGTCCTCTTTATTAGATACATCTCTTAGCTCTCTATTTGAAGGTTTTATTTTTTTTTAATTGGGTAGAGGGGAAGAGAATCACACCTCCTGGACTAGTCCTGGCTTTGTGCTCAGGGTAGCACCGGCAAGTACTTGAGACTAAGCAGTACTGAAAAACAGAAACGATTTTAAAACGAAGAGAAAAAAAAAAAAAGAAATATTTAAAAACTTTGCCGAACTTAGCATCCGTGGTAAACCTTAGTTAACCTGGACAACTAAAACAGTTACTGCGACTTGGGCTAAAATAACCTACTAAAATTTTGGAACAAACAGGTTATAAGTTGAAAATTATTACACTCCTTTGCGTTTAACTTATGTATCAGCCCTGGCCCCTTGCAAGACTAACTACAAGATCACTGTATCACTGTCATTCCGTTGTTCATCGCTCCAGCGGGCACCAGTAACGGCTCCATTTGTCCCACCCTGAGATTTTAGCAGCCTCTCCTTACTTCTTGTCCTTCCAAATGGTGCCGCATTGGAGGCTCTTTCAGGATCAGGGGAATGAGACCCGTTATTGCTACTGTATTTGGCATATCAAATATGCCACGGGGAGCTTGTCAGGCTCTGCTGAAATATTCTTAAAAAAAAAAAAAGTGGGGCCAGTGAGATAGCACAGGGCTCAAGGTGCTTGCCTTGCAGACCAACACGGTCCCCTGAGCACAGAGCTGGGAGCAGCTAGAGCACCCCACATCCTCCCCGAGACAACCAAACCATGCTCTTGGAGAAGTCTCAGCAGGCTCAGGGAGGGGAGTGAGGAGAAGCTCCGAAGCACCCGTGAACGAGCAACCGAAGTGTTGGAAACGCTCTCCTCACACCAAGTCTGGATTTCGCTGAGGGTGGGGGGGCGGGGTTAGGAAATCACATGCAGGGGGCCTGGGATCTGCCTTTACAACTTTCTTAGCACATGAGACGTCACAATGATCTCAGAATCAACAGCGGAGAAGAGAAAAACAACAGGCTCGGTTCCCAGTTTCTGATTCCCACATAGTGGTCAGGTCACTGAACTCAGTGGACTTCAGGCCCCTGCACTCCCAGACTCCGGGATTTTAAGTTTTCAACGTCCCCTTTGCCAAAGCCGGGCAGCAACCACCCGGACCCTGCGGAAGGCCGTATGTAGGGGTGTGAAACATGGGCACGCACGCCACCGGGCGCTTGAAAAACAGGAACCCCATATCTGGACCCAGACCTAAACACACCCAAACTGCGGACCCCGGTCTGCCACGCGGCCTGTGACTCTCCCAGCATCATTCTCACCTGACCTGTCCAAAGACGGCGGCGAGAGCTGATGAAATAACAACAGCTAGGAGTTTAGGAAGTCACCATTAGTGAAAAGCTGGGGAGAAAGCGAGGGCCCTCGGGAACGCATACTTTTTCTTATGACCAGGAATCTACTGAAGGGAATGTTTACATGCATGGGGAAAAAACTAAGACCACGTTTTCCAGAACGTATTTCGGACAACGATTTAGTTTACGCTCCCCACCCAGAGCGTCACTCACACCAGGCCTCTACTGAGAACAGAAAAAGCGCTACAGAAGAGAACGTCTACTAGGCTGTTCAAGCTGAAACTCGGCAGACCGTATAGAAAGATCTGTAGAACGAGTGGATTGATTAACAGATACATTTCCAACAGAACATAACCTATAAACGAAAGGAGTATAATTCTTACTTTCTCACCACAATGACCAGGGGAGAGCGCGAACGCAGTCCCCCACTACCACAAATTATGCAGTCGAGTTTCCCACATTTGGGGAAATCGCAGGGGTCAGCACATCCGGAGTGCAATGGATAAGCCTCGCCCTGGGAAAACCACCTTCGTGATCATGGTGTCTCCCCTGCCAGGTAAGTATGAGTTGTTCCCTCCACGCACCGCTCCAGCCACACGGCCCGTCCACGGTACACACACGCCCACTTAGCTCACGCAACCTTTAACACTCCCACCAGACTATTCGAAGAACGGACCCTCACACCCGCCACCTGGACCTCTCCACTCGCTCGCGCACTGCAGGACACCGCGTATATTTCCGCAGAAACCACCAGATATCAGCCCCTGCGCCGTCTCATCTACATACGCCCGCCCTATTTCTACATACGCCCCGCCCCATTCGGGACCCAACGGACGTGGTCGGCGTCTCCTGCCTGCCAACCCAAGGCGAAGGAAGTGACGTCGCTCGTTCCACCGCCACGCGTCCAGCTTGGCGGTAGCGAGCTGGCAGCCTCTGTGCTGTCGGGAAAAGGGGTACATAGTTCTTTCCCTAAATGCGAAGGTCTTTCATACAGAAAAAAAGAAAAGTAACAACAGCGTATCATAATAGTCTCATTATTGAAAGGTGAAACAGAGGTTGCAAGAAAAAGAACACTTAGAGAAAACCACAATGTCTGGATATTAAAACTATAGTCGTAGAGGAAAATTTTGCAGTTGGGAGATAAAACTGGGATTTTTAAGAATTACAAAAGGAAGTACTGTAATATGGGTGCAATCATAACGTTCCAGAGTAGAGTAGTGCCAGGAGTGATCACTGAGAACAGAAATAAAATAGGAATAAAAGACTAAATTCTAAATTTCTCTCTCTCTTTCTCTCTCTCTCTTTAAGAAAGAAGAACAACTGGGGCTGAAGCAATAGTAGAAAGACTAGGGTGCTTGCCTTGCACATGACAGACCTGGCTTTGATTCCTGGCACCGGAGTTCCTGGATCCCAACCAGAAATAATCCTTAGTCACACAGCCAGGTGTAAGCCTTGAGCACAGCAGGAAATTAGGCCCCAGACCTAAAATTAAAAAGGTAAAAATTGTTGGTGCATTCCACTCTGGATGGACCTACATCTCAGCCTGGGGTACATAATTTCATGTTTTCCTTCATGATGCTCACTCCTGTCTCTGGAAAAGCCTACATTTCTCTGCTTTCTTGGGGCCTCTAGTAATGTGTTTTTCAGGAAATAATTAAACTAAAAAATCGTCAACTGTCTAGCTCTGAAGAAACCCAAGGGCATGAGGATCATGGTACAGGCAGAGATGGGGGGAAGGGAGGCTGTGGGAATGGTGCTATGTAATGCATATTAGGCCAAACATTGCCTAGAACCTAAACCAACCCAAAATCATAAAGGGCTTTAAGACCCAGGACCCACAGGTGGAGTACAAAAAACCTCTAGGATGAAGAATCCCTGAGCCAGGGCAGGGCTGGAGAACCTGGGAGGAGAGATTTTACTCTGGAACAAAGGTCACATTCATGAAGTAGATTAGAGTGGGGGCTAGGGATGGCCATATGCTTCCAGGAAACCATAAAAATCAAGATGTGAGTCAGTGAATTGACTCTCTCCTTAGCCCTAAAGGAACCAAAAGCTGTGATGGTTTGACCTACTTTGTGGACACAGGACCTGAGACCTCATCAGGCCCTAATTGGTGCCAGCACTGCCCAGTGAAGGCTGGGATGTTGTTTTACGGGGGCCGAAGGGAGGGGGATGTCACCAAATCAAAGATTCAAAAGAATCAGAGAAATTTTGAGGAATTTGTTAGCTGGAGACTGCACAGTTCCCAGACCTAAGTCACACAGCTCCAATCACAGTTTTTCCCAGCCTTTGAAAGAGTTTTTCACATCCTTCTATTGGGAAGTTAAACAGTTGGGTAGGGGTAGCAGATGTACAGAGCAGATCAGCAATTTGGTCAGCATTAGTTTGGTCACAGTAGTGGGGAAAATGGTTGGAATCACATGGTTATTTTCTGCAGTCAGCAATTTGGGGAATTCCTCTCTCTAGTTTTAATCAATAAGTGATTATTTCTGGAGACCAGAATTAATGTCTCAGGAAACTCCTGTCACTGGCCTTAAAGATTATTTAAGTGTTACAGGTTTAGTTACAGTTCTTGGGAAGTGTCAGTCTCTAGTCATAATCACAGGACATATCTATAAGCAGCTATTTCTGGGGTCTGCTCTAAGGCAAAAAACTGAAAATTCAGCACGGTGGCATGATGGTCTGAGACAAGATGGTTGCCCTGATGCTAAGCTATTACAATGTGAAGGTCAGGGAGGCAAAAAGATAGTACAGCAGGTAGGGCCTTGTATACGAATGACCCAGGCTCAATCCCCAGAATCCCATATGATCCCCAAACACCACCAGGAGTGCATTCTGAGTGCAGAGCCAGGAGTAACCCCTGAGCAGGCATGGAAACAAAAAGCAAAAAAAGTGAAGGTAGACACCAAACTCTCCAAGCTCTCCCTCTTAACAACGCCATAGCTGATGTCAATGGGCCTCACTGGTAACAAATGTGAAGCGGGGAGGAGAAAGACAGTCACTTTCTCCCCTCTGCCTCTGCCACCCGGGACCCAGGGTTACTGAGTTCTTGTCTCACCTCACAGAAAAGAACTTCAGGAGTAGACAAGCAGTGAAGTAAATTTTATTTGGAGGTTTTGAAGGGAAGGAGGAAGAGAAAGTGGGAGAGAGCAGAGAGTAACATGCTCAAGAGAGAACCCGGGCTTCCCTAAGGATGGAGAGAGCCCTACACACATCATTAGGCAATGCGGGTGACACATGTGCTCAGTCACATGGGCTCTGGCAGCATAAGCATGCCCTTCCTTTGTTCAAGGTGGCTTGTTTTTTTTTGTTTTGTTTTGTTTTTACTTTTTGGGTCACACCCAGTGATACTCAGGGGTTACTCCTGGATCTGGGTTCAGGAATTACTCCTGGTGGGGGTGGAATCCAGGTTGGCCACATGCAAGGCAAATGCCTTACCCCGGTGTACTATCAATCCAGCCCTCAAGATGGCTTTTATAGGGACTCTCCACCCTGCCCCCACACGGGGCTTCTGTCAAGGTAAGAGTCCATTGCTGGCTTGTTGCTAAAGGGGTTGAGTGTGGTGATGGTCTTTGAAATTCCTTTCCTGGCCTTTTGTTTCTGCTGGACCTTCTTTCCCAGGGGTTCCAGCCTCCTCAGGGTCTGTTACAGACTGGCACCAGGTGGGGTCTTATCAGGCCTTAGTTCCTTTCCCCCCCCCCCTGTTTTCTGCAAGTTTGGTTTTCACAACTTCAGGGCTATTACTTCCCAGGAAATTTCCTGCCATTGCCTTGGGAGGGAGCCTTCCCTATCTGCCTGCCTGCCTACATCATGGCAACAGATCCTTATCTCCATAGAAAAGTTCCCATGGGGGTAGTTTGGGATAAAACATATAGATCCAACTCGCAAAGGCAAGGGGGACGTGCCCCATCCTGGGGGTCACCCCCATCTTTACCTGATATCCACATACTCAGTTCTCCCAGCTAGAAAAGCCATGCAAGCACTGAGAGGCACAAACCACCAGAGCAAGATAGCTGGGACAGAACAGTTGGTCAGTTCTACACAAAATTTCATCAGCCTAACTGCAAATTAGCTTGTGTAACCCCATTTGCTTCCTGAGTACCTGAAGACAAAAAGGAGAGTGGACTTGTTCAGGGCTGAGGGTTGCCAGAGTGACCTGAACTCTTGGTCTGCATGAATAAACTTTCTCTTCCACCCACCTTGGCTTCATCTGGATTCCTTGGACTTTCCCTAACATTTCCTTCCTCATAATCCCTAAATAAACTGTTTTTATTTCACTACTTGCTTTGTTGCAGGCAAATAGGTAAGAAACCCTAGTAATAAATTTTGGGGAAATTGTAAATTTCCTAGCCTGAAGGGTTCAGAGAAAGTGCTCAAACCTGGCCCTTGCTAGGTCCAAGCCCTGAGGTGATAAAAAGAATTTACCAGAAGCAAGATGGTTTAGGTAGAGCCATCAATTTATTGGAAGTACACTGGTCAGGGCCTGAAGAGATAGTACAGTGGGTAAGGTGTTTGCCTTTCAAGCAGCCAACCTAGGTTGGATCCCCGGCATCCCATATAGTCCCCAAGCATCACCAGGAGTAATTCCTAAGTGCAGAGCCAGGAGTAACCCCAAGCATCATATGACCCCCAAACAAAGGAAAAAATTACACTTGTCAGACTGACACAGTAGAGGCCTCCAAAGAGACAAAGAGAGACCCCTCTAGCATTCTTTGGGCCGTACCCGAGTGGTGGTGCTCAGGCTCTGTTTTCTGGGATCACTCCTGGTGGGGTTGGAGGACCATATGGGATGCTGGGAATGGAACTTGAGTTGGCCTCATGCAAGGCAAGGACCTTCCCCTACCTTCAGCCCCTAAGGGGAGGGACATTTTTATCTGGGCTGCTTCAGGTGGGAAGCTTCTGATTTCTATAGCTTAGTTAGTCCTGGGAGAGAGTGAGCTGGGAACCTATACCACCAATTTTGGGGAGAGAGTAAATTGTTTAGGTAATATTTTAAGCCAATCACATAAAAAGTTTAAAGATATACATATAACAATTTGCATCAAATAAGAAGTGTTCTAAGTCAATCATATTGAAATGATAAAATGTACATGAAATAGGGGGCTGGAGCAATAGCACATTGGGTAGGGTGTTTGCCTTGCACGTGACTGACCCAGGTTCAGTTCCCAGCATCCCATATGGTCCCCTGAGCACTGCCAGGAGTCTTAATTCCTGAGTGCAAAGCCAGGTAACCCCTGTGCATTGCTGGGTGTGACCCAAAAAGAAAAAAAATGTACATGAAATAATTATAGCTTATCCCAGGAAGGGAGTAGTGTGGCCAGTTCTAGAAAGTTGGGTGGTGCAAGCTTTGAATGTAGTCTTGCTGGGCCTAAATTAGTAAGTCAGGGACTCCTAAACCAGTTCTAGGAACAGGTGGGGTCCTCTAGAGTCCCAGGGGCACAACTGATCATGTTAGCAGGAGAATCTCAGCCTGCCAGGCCTTTGAAATGGAAACTTAAGCTACATGGTTTTTTTAAGGGGCTTTTAAAAGTTTTTCACTTATTTATTTATGGTTTGGGGACCACACCCAGCAGGGATCAGTTCTGTCACCCTCTGGCAGCCTTAGAGGACCATTTGGGATACTGGGAATTGAACCTGGTTTTGCTGCATGCAAGGAAAGAACTCTAGTCTCTGTACCAGCCACTCTCTTACAGAGCCTTCTGCTAGACCACGTCACAGCCCCGAGGTAGCCCAAAGACAAGAGGGAGACAGCCATCTTGGAGATTGAAAGAACGTGCATCGGCCACTTTGCGGGAGGGGCTTGGCCACACTCATTGATACTCAGAAGTGACCCTGGGCAGTACAGGAGGTTGAGTGGAGTCAGATGCATGCAAGGCAAGTGTAACTCCTGTGCTGTCTCTCCAGGCCCCAGATAGGTCCCTTGCTCTTTCTGTCTTGCTCTTTCCTCTCTTTGCTCTGTGAGATGCCAGATGACATGTGGTCAGGAGACTCGGAAGATGAAGAACGTCTGTTTCCTGCCAGAAGTGACATGAGTGGGAGTGGAAGCAAATATTCTCCACCTTCAGATGATGGCTATAGATCCTCTACTTACCTGATCTGCTTCCAAATATGTGACCCACAGAAACAGGCAGGAAATGTGTGTTCTTTTCTAACCCCCTAAATTTTGGAATAATTTATCATATTATTATTATTATTCATTCATTAACAAAACGAATACAAAGTCTATGATTAGCACAGTGTCAGCTCTTCAGTGGAGGAGCTCTTATTCCAGAAGCCTACTCCTACATCTAGAATACAAGGCACAGAAAACTTTGAAAGCAAAATCAGACAAAGAGAGAAATAAAAATGGAAAAATAATAGGCTTCGCTCTTTTATAAATATTACTATAAAAGCCCTAAACAAAAGTATTAACAGTGTGGACCAAAAGATAGTACAGTGGGTAGATTGACCTGGTTTCCATCCTTGGCACCCCATATGATCCCCTGGGTCCCAAAAAGACTGATCCCTAAGCACAGACAAGAGTAAGTTCTGGGGGCTGGAGCAATAGCACAGCAGGTAGGCATTTTCCTTGCACCCGGCCGACCCGGGTTTGATTCCCAGCATCCCATATGGTCCCTCTGAGCACCTCCAGGAGTAATTCCTGAGTGCAAATCCAGGAGTAAGTAACTCCTGTGCATTGCCAGGTGTGACCCAAAAAGCAAAAAAAAAAAAAAAAAAAAAAATTGTTGGATATTGTTGGTTTGTCCTTTCTCCCTTGCCACAGAGTTTGAGCTTATCTGGTAATAATCTCTAAACAATTCTAGACTACATTGGTATGTCCTGTTCCCCTTCCCACTAGGAGCTTAGTTATATCAGTCACACCCATCAAAGTGCTCCCAAGTCACTTCCATTCCTTTGTTTATCTGTAACCACTTCTATCAGTTTATCTGCTCTTCCTCTAATCAAACTCTGTTAATTTGTAAGGTCAGACCTTGCTAGGACAGTGTACTTGTATTGTAAGTTAATATTGCCTTTCTCCACTCCTTATGTCTTTTGAATAGTTTACTTTAAAGCAATATCCTTTTTGTATGGACAAAGAAAGACAATTGTTAATATGCTTTGGTAACATGGGACTTAATTGGCTTCAAATATTATTCAGTCCCGGGCATCTGCTTTCTCGACTTAAGCCTCAGCTGCCCTTACTTCCTAGCACCCCCAAAAGCAGGGTCCCGACGAGGGACGGGATGGACCCAGGGCAAGCGGTGAGTTATGTGCTACCCTGGCATCAAGATGGGCCTGGCCAAAGCGCCTAATGCTTAACTATATATTAAGAGCTTGGTCATGGACATGTCATGTCATGATCCAAAAGCAACGATGAGACTAGGACCCTGCTAGGGATAGGAAAGACTAATCTGGCCTGAGCACTGTAGTCTGAGATCGAGAGCCCAGGAGAGCAATTCTATAAGCTTAATGCATCTCTTGCTATGTCCATACAAAATGATTAATAATATGAATACTTATATGTTAGTTGGACAAGGAGAGGAGAAACACACCCATGGGATTCTGCTCTTGGGCGGGTGTCCTGCTAAAAGAGTATCTGTCCTAGAAGCAGCATCCCCTGAGGGAAAGAACTTTACCTTATTGATTGTGACCACATCTATGTGTAAGCCCCAACCCCTCATGCTGTGGGATTTAACTAGGCGGTGTGAGTGGGCTGGGGGCGAGTGCCAGCGAGTCCTGGGGTCAGTCCCAAAGCTAGTTTGAGGGCCAGTCCCGGGGTCTGTCCCCGGCCAGTCCCAGTGCGAGTGTCAGAGTAAGATCTGGAGAAGCTAGATCCACATCCAGATCCAGAGGAGAAGGAGAATGAAGTAGGATGGGGGAGGAAGAAGCAGGAGGAGAATCAGAGGACAATGGAGATGGGAATGGAATAAACTGCAACTGAGACCAACCAGCCTGGCTCCATTCCTTCCTTTGTCTGCCATCAACCTCCCCGGTGTGGTGCCCTTTCTTTTTTCGTGTTTTTACACAAAAATAAAAATAAAAATAAAAAATGAGTAAGCTCTGAACATAGCTGTGTGTGCGTCCCCCTCAAGAAAACCCCAAATTAACAATTGAAAAACAACATACAATTAAGATGAGTTTATTTTAGGAATGCATGAATGGTTTAGTGTAATAAGATCCATGATTGTAACTCTTCATATTGGGGAGGGGAAAGGGAGGGATGTCACATTTGTGAAGCTTCAACTCCCATTCATAATGATAATAATATAAAAAAAGAGAGTCACAGCCCTTTGAAATGCAAATCCGTAGTTTTTTTGGAGATGGATAAAACTGAGACACCACTCAGAGTAGGTTGAATCCCCTCAGAAAAGAAGCTACAGGAGAACAGTACATCAAGAGTCCAGAGCTTTCCCTGTGACAGCGCCCAGATAAACTTTTTCCCCCTTAAAACCAAGAGCAGAGCAGGCCAGAGCAATAATGTAGTGGGTAGGGTGTTTGCCTTGCACATGGCTGACCTGGGTTCGGTTCCTGGCATCCCATATGGTCCCCTGAGTGTAAAAAACTAAGACTCGCCGAGGGGTGCGCGCACTCGCGGGCTCTCCAGGCAGCTCTGTCTCGGAACCACTGTGTGTGCTGTCGGTCGAGGGCAGGTGATGGAAGGAAGAAGGCCAGACTGGTTGCTCGATCCGTTTATTTCATTCTCTTTCCCCCCGCTTCTCTCCCGGCTCTGGATCTCTCTCTGGATCCGTGGATCTGGCCCCCCAACCCACTCTTCCAGCCTAGTTAAATCTCCCAAGCATGAGGGGGTTGGGGCGTACACATAGGTGTGGTCACAATCAATAGGGTAAGGTTCCTTTTCCTTAGGGGATGCTTCTCCTAGGACTTAATTCTCTTTCAGCAGGAGGATCCACCCAAGGGCGGAGTCCCATGAGTGTGTTTCTATTCTCCTCAGCCAGCAAACATATAAGAATTCATAATATTAATCATTTTGTATGGACACAATAAGAGATGCATTAAAGCTTATAGAATTGCTCTCCTGGGGCCATCTCAATCTCAGACTACAGTGCTCAGGCCAGATCAGTCTTTCCTATCCCTAGCAGGGTCCTAGTCTCATCATTACTTTTGGATCATGACAGCATTTGTCTATGATCAAGCTCTTAACTTATAGTTAAGAATTAGGCACTTTGGCCAGGCCCATCTCGATGCCAGGGTAGCACATAATTCACCGCTTGCCCTGGATCCTTCCCGTCCCTCGTCGAGACCCTGCTTTTGGGGTGCTAGGAACTGAGGGCAACTGAGGCTTAAGTGGAGAAAGCAGATGCCTGGGAGGGAATAATATTCAAGGCCAATTAATTCCCAAGTTATAAAAACATAATATTGTCTTCTTGTGTCTATACAAAAAGGACATTGCTTTAAAGCAAATTATTCAAAAGGCACAAGAAGAGGAGAAAGGCAATATTAATTTATATAATATAAATTCAGTATCCTAGGAAGGTCTGACCTTACAAATTAGCAGAGTCAGATTAAGGGAAAGCCGCGGATTAACTGCTTTGGTAAAGAGAGCATAGAGAAGTGATTATAGCTAAACAAAGGGATGGGAGAGATTCGGGAACGCCTTGATGGGTGTGGCTGGGATAAGCCTAAACTCCGGGGAAAACCGGGACAAGCTACTCAGGGCAAGGAGGGAGAGGACAAAGCAATGTCATCCTACACCCTGAGCACCACCAGTAGTAATTCCTGAGCAGAGCCATGAGTAACCCCTGAGCATCTCTTGGTGTGATCCTAAAAGACCAAAAATAAAGACATATAAAGCCAACAGTTTTTACTTTGATTCCTATTTCATAGAACAGAGATGGGCGTCAACAGGTCAAGGCCCCTCAGAGACAGGCAATGTTTGCAAGTTGCTCAATTTACACACACACACACACACACACACACACACACACACACACACACACACGATTGAATTCTGCCTCCCCAAATTCAGGCACAGCAGCTACACTTGTTTGATACCCCTTTGAAGGTGTATCCCATTGCCCCAGGGTTCTCTCTCTCTTCTCTCTCTCTCTCTCTCTCTCTCTCTCTCTCCTCTCTCTTCTTTCAATTAGTCCAGAAAAGGGATAAAGGGATCACAATGATAGTTCTGGACAAAGTTTGCTGAAAAGAGGTAAAGTGAAGAAAGGTAAACCTTTCTTTCAGTAACAATATTGCAAACCACGGGGTGCCTTAAAGGGAAAAAGAAGGGGGTGAGGAAGGGAAGAAACAAGGAGAGAAAGAGAGAGTATGCCAGAGAGGCAGGCTAGAGGTGGGGGAGGAAAAACCGGGACATAGGTAGTGGGGAAATTTACACTGGTGAAGGGATGGGTGTTGGACCATTATATGACTAAAATTCAGTCATGAACAACTTTGTAACTGTGTAGCTCAGGGTGATTCAATTAAAACATGATTTCAATAAAAACTGTTTTGCTTCACTATTTCCTGTCCTCCTGAAATTCTTTTCTGGGAGAGAAGGCTACCTTCCTGGACTGCCTATGCTGAGGTTAGAACTGACTTTCCTTGCCTGCAGAGAGCAATTCCTTGGGCCAACCTGGGTCCAAGTTTTCCCGAGGACTGGATCTCACACCTACAAAACAAATGGGCTTCAGGCACGGCTTGACAATGTCATGGGGCTGGTGGGACATGAGAGAATTGCATAGGTGCTCATGAAGTCGATGGACCCCCATGGGTGGCCTATTTTGAGGCAGGGAGGAGACAGTCACTTTCTCCTGATTCACCTCTGCCACCAGAGATCAGCTGGAAAGGCTAGAACCGATAAAGCTTGTGGAGAGCCCAGCACAGAATCAGACCTAAGCCTTACCCAGAGTTTATAGGTTCTTGTCTTCTTTGCAGAAAGGAATTTCAGGAGTAGATAAGCAGTGAAGTAAAAAAAGCAAATTTTATTTGGAGGGTTTTTGAGGAAGGGAAAGGAGGGAAAGCAAAGGGAAAGAGAGTATGCATCAAGGGAGAATGCAGGCTTTTCCAAAGGTGAAGAGAGCCCAATACACATCTCGAGAGGGGACATTGGCATCACATGCACCTGGGCTCAGGCAGCAGATGTGCACACTTCCTGTGTTCACGGTGGCTTTTATAGGGTTTCTCTAACCTGTCCCCACAGGGGGCTTTCTAGCTTGGTGAAAGTGCACTGCTTGGGTGGTATTCAAGGCGGTTGAGTTAGGAGTTGTCTATGGCCTCCTTTGAAATTCCTTTCCTGGCCTTCTGGTCCTGCTGGAGCTTCTCTCTGAGGGAAGCTGGGGTCCAGTCTTCTCTGGGTCTGTTACTGGCACCAGGAAGTACTTATCAGGCCTAGGCCTTAGTTCTTGCAGCTTCAGGGTTATTGGATTTATTGCTTCTTAGAAATTCCATAGCCTTGGGGAACCTTTCCTGTCTACTTGCCCACATCACTCAGAGCAAACTTTACCAGTCCTGACCTATGACCATCATTTGGGTCAAGGATAGAGGGGAATCAGAAGCAATTTCTCGAGGCTACCTTCCTCATTCTCCACTTCGCCCAAATAACCTGTAACACATGGGAGACAGCCAAAAGTAAGGAGACTTGCAACAGAATTCACAAGCCACACAGTGAACCTACTTCCTTTGGTGGCGGTCACTGCTCCCACCTCCAGCACATAATAAAAAATACCCTCCCCACCCACCCACACACCAACCTTCAGGATTTCTATTTGTCTGGGATGGGCACTCCCCTCAGTGCTCAGGGATCAGTCCTGGAAGGGCTGGGGGAATTCTATAGGGTTAAAACCAGGTCAGCTGCATACAAGGTAAGTGCCTTCCCCTCTGTTTTATCTCTCTGACTCTTGTCACCAGTCTTAATGCTTAAATGCCTTTGTTAACAGTCAAAAAGTGCCAATCCCAGATAGCCAGGATTTGGTTTCATATTGTAGAATGAAATGTTCCCTGCTGCTCACCTGTAATGATGCAAGCCCCGATTTAGGAGAGCTTAATGAACGGAATGACTACCAAGTGCAACAAGCACATGGGGGGCAGGTGGCTATTACAGAAGCAGCAGGCAAGATCGGTCAGGATAGAGAACTATCAGAGGGCTGGTTGTGGTACCAGGACTGTGCTGGTGCCTTCATCGCACAACAGGACTTCGTCAAGATGATATAGATATGACAGACAAGCAAAGGCAGAATAAAGGTCCAAACACAGTCCTGAAGATGCTGTATTGGGCACAAAGATAGAAACTGCACCTCCACTGCATGCTTCCACTCCTCCTGGGAGCTGTCTGGTCATGGCAGTGTTAGGACCGAGATCACCCCTCAGTATTCAAAGAGACAAAGAGTCCAGCGGGATTGCAAAACACACACCGAGGCTTTATTAATCCAGCTAGCTGGGGCCGAGCTGTCCTGCCAAAGCAGGAGGTCAGAGCTTGACCCCGAAGGCTTACAGCAGAGGGTTTATATAGCCATTCTGGGCACACAGGCCTCAGGAGTGGGCACAAAGATAAACAATTCCGAAGACAGAAATAACTTTAAATATTTCATAAGTGAACAAAAGTATACAAGAACAATATACCAAGAAAACATTCCCAATTAGGGAGTCATTTCCAATTCCCATACATCAGGCAAGGCATTCCCATACATCAAGTAAGCAGCTTATCAGTTAGATACCTACCAGTTAGACACAGGATACGAGACACAGGTGTGTTAACTTTCCAGCTCGGTGTCTGTGTAAACACCAGTTAATACCTTTAGTACATTAGCTCGGTCATGTATCCTTCATGGCCAGGGCTGCTTCCCACCAAGTGGTACTGTTAATCAATTACCTCAGTTAAGCCATATATCCTTCTTGGCTTGAGCTATCTCCCACAAACCTTATGGACAGAGTGAGAAGAGGCGAGTTAGCCGCTTCTCACATCCCCCCCTTTTCTATGATCATATTGAAGAATCTGCCTCTCACAGCAGCACCCAGGAACGAGTTTGATCCCCGCCCAGAAGGCAGAAAAGAAGTGGCCTGGAGTGGTCAGTGTCTTTTATTTTCTCCACAGAATGAAAGCCACTGTTTCTAAAGTGTCTGGACAAGACACTGACGTCACTTCCTTCGCCGTCCGTCACCCTCGAGTTGGCAGGCAGGAGAAGACAGCCACGTGCATTAGGTCCCGAATGGGGCGGGGCCTATGTAGAAATAAATTTTCCTCTACGACTATAGTTTTAATATCCAGACATTGTGGTTTTCTCTAAGTGTTCTTTTTCTTGCAACCTCTGTTTCACCTTTCAATAATGAGACTATTATGATACGCTGTTGTTACTTTTCTTTTTTTCTGTATGAAAGACCTTCGCATTTAGGGAAAGAACTATGTACCCCTTTTCCCGACAGCACAGAGGCTGCCAGCTCGCTACCGCCAAGCTGGACGCGTGGCGGTGGAACGAGCGACGTCACTTCCTTCGCCTTGGGTTGGCAGGCAGGAGACGCCGACCACGTCCGTTGGGTCCCGAATGGGGCGGGGCGTATGTAGAAATAGGGCGGGCGTATGTAGATGAGACGGCGCAGGGGCTGATATCTGGTGGTTTCTGCGGAAATATACGCGGTGTCCTGCAGTGCGCGAGCGAGTGGAGAGGTCCAGGTGGCGGGTGTGAGGGTCCGTTCTTCGAATAGTCTGGTGGGAGTGTTAAAGGTTGCGTGAGCTAAGTGGGCGTGTGTGTACCGTGGACGGGCCGTGTGGCTGGAGCGGTGCGTGGAGGGAACAACTCATACTTACCTGGCAGGGGAGACACCATGATCACGAAGGTGGTTTTCCCAGGGCGAGGCTTATCCATTGCACTCCGGATGTGCTGACCCCTGCGATTTCCCCAAATGTGGGAAACTCGACTGCATAATTTGTGGTAGTGGGGGACTGCGTTCGCGCTCTCCCCTGGTTCTTACGGTTAAAGAAGAGAACTATCGGTAGGCTTGGAGCTTTGCTTTACTATAGGGTTGAGCGAGGTTGTAGTTTTGCTTTTGGTTAGTGGTGTCCAGGGTACGCTGACGGTCAATTTTTTTGTAGTCTTCAGAGGTATGGAAGCGGAAGTATATTTTTTCTCTACAACACCAGATCCAAGTAATAGGCTTGCTATTTGGTCGCGGTTCTGTTGAGTAGTAAGAGTTGTAATGTTTCTCTACCACCTCCTCAGATTCATGTTATTTACAGATTAATTTTCTTACTGAAATGAACGAGTGGGTATTTGCCTTCCATATGCAGAACCCTGGGTCCATTTCTGGTAGTGGTTTTAGTGTTGCCTAGCATCATCCATGTGAACCGTGACTACGGTCACGTGTAGTTCCCCAAGAAAAGTCAAATGGAAAAATTAGGGGCTTAAGGGGTGCTTGTCTTGCACGAGGCGGCTACCAGTCAGTTCGGGGGAAGGCTCTGGTTACACGGGGCACTGCTGCTTCGGGACCCGTGTTTAGTGCCGTGAAAACTCACAACCACAGTCCACACGCGTCTCGAAAGAGACTAGTGTTCTGGTGCGCAGGTCACGCGTCCGCCGGCCGCCGACTTGCAGCTCCGCGGGTCAGAGCCCGAGAATCGCGCGAAGCCGCGGCCTTCGTGTCACGGACAGAAGCCGGGACGCGTGTGCCGATCTGGAGACTCCCTTTCGCGAGCGGGTCTGGACTGAAGAAACAGCCGGACTCCGCTTGGGTCGTAACGAGCCCGTCGGCATGAAGCCTGCAGGGAACACTGGGGTTCCGCCGGAAAGCCCGGTCCTGGCCCCGCCGAACTTGCGCAAGAGTCAGCGCAGACGGGAGTACGCGGGCTTGTCTCGCCTGGTTGCGGCGACCAGAGTCACCCGGGCTGGTCGGGGAGAGGAACAGTAAATCAGCCGGAGTTTAGGAATTACCCATGTCCCTGCTGCCAGCTTCTTGACAGCGACCGTTTCTCTAACGATCTTCCATTAAGATACTCCAGGCCCTAGCACTCAAGTTCCCTGGTGGTCTAGTGGTTAGGATTCGGCGCTCTCACCGCCGCGGCCCGGGTTCGATTCCCGGTCAGGGAAGAATGTATTTTTTGCCACATCTCTTCAAGCAGAGCGCCTATACTTGCAAGGCAGGACAATAATAATAATAAGGGAGTTTACAGTCCCAATGCAGGGATGGTAGACAGTCTTCCAATCCTCTCTTTTGTCCAGGATAGAGCTAGCACCACTTCAGCCAAGTCACTCCCAAACCAAGGCACGCCACAGGAACAGGTTCCAATCGTCCTTCAGCCTGCCACTGGCCATTGGAATCAATTTTCATCAGAAAAAGTATGGGGCTTCACTAAACAGTGAACAAAAAGGAAATGCCCCCAAATCTGGACTTTTCGATCGATCTCACTATGCGTAGCTGTTGTGAACTCTTCCAGCCTGGGGCAATTGTGGGGTGCTTCCTCAGTTACCAGGTTCCTGCCCCAACTTCACATGATTTTATACAGCAGGTGCTCAGGTACTGGAGTCACATACCTAATGCTTTGGATTCTTCTCACCTACAGACACCAGTGAATAGGGTCCCAAACTGAACTTCTCATTTGCTGTGCACTGGAGACAGGCGTGTGTGGTGTGTGCATGCACACCACACACACACTCATACACACACACACACACACACACACACACACACACACCTGTGCTCAGCTGCTGTTCCTCTCTGGGGACCCCTTCTGCTCCTTCGGGAGCCTGGCTTCGTTCCCTCCTGCCTGAGAAAAGCTTCAGATGGATTCCAGCTCCATTCTGCCTTCCCTCCCTCAACCCCTCCTCCCACACAGAGTGGTGCCTGCTTGGTGGCCTAGGTCCAAATTTGCACCTGCTCCCATAATGCCACTCATATCAAGGGACAAAGATGCAATCTGCAAAGCGGTCAGAGGAAGAGGACAGCATACACAGAGCAAAGAAAGACTGTCTTATTTCTCATCAGAATTTTTGGGTGCAGTGAGGAGGGGGACGCCACTATGGACTTGTGTCTCCTCCACTGTAAGTACTGCACTTGGAGGTCCATAATGACACCAGCAGACATGCAAATACTGGAAGATGCCATCAGCCATAGACTCAGGCCAGGGCAACTGGCAGAGGCTTCCTGGAGAATCTGATGTCCATGACATATCTGGATGTAGAACAACACAAATGATATCTGACCATGAAAGAGACAATCTTCTTCTCAGTAGTTAAATCTCTTTCCAAACACTGGACAGTCTTCAGCAAAAGCAGTAGCGATGGATCAGGGATTGGAAACAAACACCAAGTGTGAGGAGACGTAGCAGTAAATGGGAACAAGAACCAGAGTCAAGTCTCCGATCCAATGAAGGTTTTGAAATCATGGAAACAAGTCACCTGAAAAATAGGAGGGAAAGTGCACATCAGTCTAGTGGAAAGGGTGGTAGATACAGTTAAAATCCTCTGTGAAACCCCCTCTCTGCCTCTCCACTGTCAAAGCTGGTGGTGTGTGTGGTGGGGGTCAGTGGTGACACGGGTTTGATGTGTGCCATCACACTGGGTCCCCCAGCCCTCCAGCGTGATTCCCTGAGGTTAGAGCCAGGAGTAAGCCCTGGACACATACTGGTGCAGGGACAACTCCCCCAAATAACCTAGGCAGTACGTCTCTACATGGGAATGAACCACCAACTCTCCAATCATCCTCTGAAAGCGGGAACCAATTGCACCACAGGCATTAGTGGGGCTTTTCTTAGCTGCCAGTGAGCTTCCCTGGGCTTCTGGGGACCTGGGCATAGACTGAGCTGGCTGCAGGGTCGGATCTAGAGTGTGTATGGGTGCCCTCCTCTACCAAGTTGTCATCACTATGACAGCCAGCTTTCTCCTGATTTCCCAGCAGATGACTCTAATCTCCTCCTCAAAGCCATGTTAGGAATTCAGATTCATAACTTGAATATATGTGTGTGTGTGTGTGTGTGTGTGTTGGGGGGGGGGGCTTCTGAGCTCTATCTCACTTGCTACTTTTATCACTCCTTCATGTCAGTTGGGCTGGGAGAATGGGTTCAATGCCTGAAAGCAACCCCCACTGCTGGAAAACTGAATTATGTCTAGGTTCGAGAAGATTCTGCCATGAATGTGTCTTCCTTTCCCTTGAGCAGGTACCAAGTATCGGAATTGCTGTGTCATGGACTAGGTGTAATTTTAACTTTATTAGAAACTGCCAAGCAGTTTTCCACAGTAGGTTTTCAGGAGAGGTAGTCATGGCACATTCCTAGGCCTTCTGGCTTTTGGGCCTTGTTAGTGTGTCCTTTGTAGCAGATGGAGAATGCTACTACATCTGGTGGTTTGTATCTGTGGCCATGTTGAGCACATTTTCTTTGGCCTTTTTATCACCTAGAAATCCTTTATTGTGAGGAGATTCTAAGTAGGCCTATTTTTCAGTTGGTGTGACTTTTATTGATTTCTAAAATTTATCCATTTTTGTGGGTATGGTGCCACCAACAGGTCAACCTGTACCTGTAGGGTAAGTGCATCAGCAGCCTGATGGTGTCTTTAGGCTTCCTGACACCCCAAAATTGCCTCTGTGCCTTTGGCCGGACCCCAACAACTTGAAATTACCAAGAAATTAAATGACAAAAAGTTAGGTATGTGGGAGCCACTCCACAAACCACTTCCTGCTCAGCTATATAAACTCATTTATTGTCCTTATTTACATCATATAATGATGTAAGAGTGACCACAGATGAATCTCGAAATAGATCAAAAGCCACGTTAATTTTCAGACCTGTGCATAGTTGAACAGACTGGGGTAAATCGGAGGGTGAGTTGGCCTGGTGGCCCGCCCAAACAGAGCCCCCAGAAGCAACTTGCTTCCACAATCCAAAATTGTTGCCATACCCACTGCCCTGACTCCACCATCTCAGGATGGACCTCACCAAGATATAATCACTGTATCACTGTAATCCCGTTGATCATCGATTTGCTCGAGTGGGCGCCAGGAACGTCTCCATTGATCCTATCCCTGAGATTTTAGCAGCCTCTCTTTACTCGTTCTTCCCAGCGGTGCCACATTGGAGGCTTTTTCAGGGTAAGGGGAATGAGATCCATCATTGTTATTGTATTTGGCATATCAAATATACCACGGAGAGCTTGCCAGGCTCTGCTGTGTGTGCAGGATGCTCTCGGTGCCTTGCTAGGCTCTCTGAGAGGGAGAACTAGGCTATAAGAGGTCATGCGGCATATCATGAGGAATAATGTTTACATTTCAGAGGTCTCAGAAGAAGACTAGAGAGAAGGGTTAAAACCTTTGATAAGAATTTGTCTCATTTGGGGGGCTGGAGTGATAGTACAGAGGTAGGGCATTTGCCTTGCACACGGCCAACCTGGGTTCGATCCCAGGCATCCCAAATGGTCCCCCATCCACTGCCAGGAGTAATTCCTGAGCACAGAGCCAGGAGTAACCCCTGCGCGTTGCTGGGTGTGACCTCCGCCCCCCCCCCCAAAAGAAAAGAACTTGTTTAATTTGGGAAAGAAATAAAACATCCTAATACAAAGAAGTTCATGGCACTGCTTAATCCATGTGCCACAACATAAAAATGAAGATTATAATGATGTAAGAGTGACCATTTTCTTCCCTAGCTGGTCTGGTTTATGGGTGATTTTTTTACCTTTCTGTAATTTCCAAAATTGATATTCCTGGCAAATAATCACATCACAGAGTATTTGCAAGGAGGAGCTCCCAGCACCAAACAAAATAAAAGAAAACATAGGGGCCAAATCCATAACACAGAGATAGGGCATTTGCCTTGCACACGGCTGACCAGGGTTCAATCCCCAGCACCCCATATGCTCTCGAGTCTGCCCGGAGTGAGCCCTGAGTGCAGAGCCAGGAATAATGGGCCCAGAGGGACGTGGCGGCGAAGACTGTGCCTGTCTAGTTCAGTTTCCCCGGGCAGCAAATCCGAGTTTGTGCTGGGGGTGGCAGGGAGGGAGGACAATGGCCCTGGCCGAAACACCACTGGAGTGACCTGAGGGATGCCCCCCACTGTCAGGGGAGCCATCACCTGCCATTTAAACTGGGCCCTTGAGCTTCTGTCTGCTGTGATCTTCCCCTTCCCATCCCTCTGATGATGTGGCCGTGACCAGGGGTCACACTGGGCTTGGTGGCACTGCGTGAGGGGAAGAAGGTCCTGTCTCGGTGCTCACGTGCGCAGCTGCAGGAGTTTCTGGGGGCATGGGCGAGGGTCGGGCTTGGCTCTGGTGCTTCCTGCCATGGTGCCCATTGGCCTCTTTCATTGGGGCACTCGCTCAAATGGCTGCAGTGTGACTGGAACTCACATGTGGCCCAGGGACCTGCAGACAACAGGTGCCAGGGAGGGTCCTGCTTGCGAGACAGGCCCAGCCGCCACTGGGCATCACCCTTGGCTCCAAGTCATGCGCTGCTGCTATTTTATGTTATTTTTGTTTGCTTTGGGGCTGCACCTGGCAGTGCTCAGGACCAAGATATAATCTGCTGAAAATTCTGATATGTGGGTTTTGTGACTGAAATCTCCAGGCTTTCTCAGAGTTGGGATGGGCTACCTCCCTCCACTTCTCAATACACATGGAAGCACTGGCAGTCACCCCCATGAACCAGTGCCACCCTATAAGCTCTACTACCGGCCTTGCTTCAGAGACCCATAAATAAATCTTGAAAGAGATCAAAAGTTGCAGTTAAGCTTGAACCTGCTCATGGCTGAACAAACAGGGGTAAACTGGAGGGGGGCCGGTTTAGCCTGTGCCTGCCCAAGCAGAACCCCTAGCAACTGCTTGCTTCCGCAATCCAGAATCGCCGCTGTATCCCTGGCCTGACTCCACTGTCTCAGGATGAACCTCACTAAGATACCATCTGCTGAAAATTTTGGTATGTGGATTTTATGACTGAAATCTCCAGGCTTTCTTGGGGTTGGGATGGGCTACCTCCCCACACTTCCCTGTACTTCCAGAAGCCTATGCAGTCACATCCACAGCCCAAAGCTTCCACCCAACTGAAAAGCTACTCCAGCCTAACCGTCCTGATAAAAATACCGAATGTCCTGAACAAATACCATGACCTCTTAGCACTGGTATTGTAAACCATAATGTATAAAAGGAAAAGGAGAGAGAGAGAGAGCAAGAAGGAAAGTGCCTCCCATAGAGGGAGACTGGGGGTAGATGGTGGGGGCTGGGGGATGGTGGTGGGGAAATGGAGAACATTAGTGGTGGGAAAAGTACACTGGTGGAGGGATGGGTGCTGGATCATTGTATGACTGAAAACCAATTATGAACCACTTTGTAATGGTCTATCTCATGGATATCCAATTAAAAAAATTTAAAAAAATGGAGTTCATGCCCAATTCAATCAGCTTAATCAATGGCTGAATAAATAGCGGTACTCTTACATTTTAAAAAATAAAATTTATCCATTCTCTACGTCAGATTTGATTCATTTGTGTTATGCAATATTCCTAGGAGAAAGACGCACAGATGACAAATCCTTCCCAGTCACTGAGGGCGTGGTTCCAGAGATGGACTTTGGTGTTAAGTTGAGATCTCAAGACCTTGTATATTTTCTTCTCTTAGCCCTCAGATTTCTTCCACCCACCCAACAACAGGAGAGGATTTACAGTTTTTCTTTGTCTTCAGGTGCATTGTTCAGGAACCCAAGTGTCCCTGATGTGTGTCTGGGCACATCTGGAGTTCAGGGAAATAAGTCTGAGCTGGAGAATGGGCAACCCGAGAACTCCAGGCACTTAAGCGCAAGCAGGGCCAGCGGGGGCAGGGCTGGGCCTGGGCAGCTGCACTATGGCAGGCTGAGACCCGCGTTCGGGTGTGTGTGTGTGTGGGGGGAAGTGTTGCTGCAAAGGATCCGTCCATGACATCTGTCTGGGTCCTCATAGGCCAGAGTCCCTGAGGGGATTGCATTGCGGACCCGGGGGTCCCTCTCTGGACACGCCCCAGGCGCTGGGTCTCTTCAGGGAAAACTGTGCTGGTTGCTGCGGCCAGGGGAGGGCGTTTGCCTCCTAAAACAATGTAGGCAGGGCTAAGCTATGGTGCGAACCACGACTGAAAACGGAAGGGCGGCATATGGGTGGTGTGCGCTCCCTGGTGGTCTAGTGGTTAGGATTTGGCGCTTTCACCGCCACGGCCCGGGTTCGATTCCCGGTCAGGGAAAGGATTTTTTGGCATTTCTCTCTGGGATGCAACTATTCGTGCTCTGCTTGGCACCGGGATCTAGGCACCAGAAAGGAGGGGAGTTTGCAGGGTTTAGGGCTCCAGGTGACAGCTACCTGAGAGGTCACGGGGCATCCGTGTTTCTGAAATATGTGAGGCCGTATCTGGACAGACTCAGGTACAGAGGGGAGTGAAATGAAGATTTAATTAATTATTATATTTTTTTTCTTTTTAGGTCTTACCCGGCGATGCTCAGGGATTTCTCCTGGTTCTCAGGAATTATGCCTGACATTGCTCAGGGGACCATATGGGATGCTGGGAATTGAGCCCCGGGTTGGCCACGTGCAAGGCAAACGCCCTACCCGCTGTGTTATCACTCCAGCCCCAAGATTTAATTTTTTTTATTAAATTCTGACAGTGTTATGATTGGGATTCACAAGCTGAGAGACACACCAACTGGGGACCATAATTCATGCCATGGCAAAATGTAAGACAATGATATAGAATCGCAGAGCAACTCTATAGTGCAAATCTACAGAGCAAATTGTAATAACTCACACATGGCTATTCACAAGATTATGTCAAATTAGCCACAGAGGTTCTAGTAGTTACGTTTGGAAATAATTGTCTGAACATTTCTGAGTTTTTCTATAGAATATCATGAAGATCAAGGCTGAAGTGATAGTACAGTGGATGAAGCACTGGACTTGCATGCAGCAGACCTGGGTTCAATCTCTGGCATCCCATATGGTCCCCTGAGTACTACCTGGAGTAATTATTGAGTGCAGAATCAGGAATATTGCCAGTTGTGGTCCAAAAACAAAACAAGAAAATCATAAGGCTCATAAAGGAACACACGCACCAGAAGCACTTCCTACCAGGTAAAGGAGCATACCTGGGAACAGATAGAGAGAGGGAAAATATGGAGACTGTCAACAAGAACAGTGATGTGGTAAAGCCTAAATGAACTTTTGCTGCAGAAGCAGTTTACTGTCTGTACCACACCACATTCCTTGTTCCTATGAATAAGTCCCCTTTAACTTTCATTCCCCTTTTATCTTTGCTTAAGTTTTTTTATTGCTGTATTGCTGCTGTTAGTGTAGCCTCTGCCTTCTTCCTCCTGGTAGTGCACTGTCTGGTAGTCAGCATGCTATGGCGTGAAAGCATCAATCACAGGATGTGATAAGAACCAATTGTTAAGAGTGAAAAAGAGCCTTGGGGGGCTGGAGCAATAGCACAGCTGGTAGGGTGTTTGCCTTGCACACGGTCAACCTGAGTTGGATTCCCAGCATCCCATCTGGCCCACCGAGCTCCGCCAAGACTAACCCCTGAACATCACCGGCTGTCATGCCCCCCCACCAAAAAAAAAGAGCCTTGGACTAACCAGAAAATTTCCCAGACTCAGGATTCAATGCTAAGAACAAACCAATGATTTGTTTTCACTTCCTTCATCACTTGTATCACTTGTCATCCCGTTGATCTTCGGTTTGCTAGAGTGGGCACCAGTAACTTCTCCATTTGTCTCTATCACGTTCTAGTGTAGCCCAATGATATATGCTTGCTCCAGGAACAGGAAGAGCCTCAAATCATTCATTCAGGGTTTTGATGAAGAAGTCTGACCATCTTGTTGGTGGGCGGTCACGCGGTCTTTTGGGATCCTGTGGAATCCAATCAGTAACAGCTCTAGTCCAGCTGTCGTCTCTGAATCGCATTATGTGTCTGGCCCATCTGATTTTTGACGCCTTGGCAAATGAGACAGCATCCCTGATTCTTGTTTGTAGATGGAGGTCGAACTCTGGATTCCTTCTCTCACTTGAGTGAAACGTGATACTCCAAGCATAGCTCTTTCGATTCCTCTTTGGGATACCCAAATAGCGTTCTCATCCTGTTTTCCTAGGTCCCAGGTCTCTGAGGTGTATGTTAGTGCAGGAAGAACGGTGGAGTGGAAAAGCTGTGCCCGGAGCCGGAGGTTCTTCATCCTCTTAACAACTTCTGTGATGCTCTTGAAGGCGTTCCATGCTGCTCTCTTCCTCCTGCGTAGTTCTGGCGCCAAGTCGTTCCTCATGTTGAGTTCTCGACCCAGGTACACATAACTGCTGCATTCAGAAATGTTCGTTTCATTGAGAGCAAATGGAACATCAGGGACTAGTTTGTTTTTCATGAACATTGTTTTGCTGAGATTCAGCTGCAGTCCCACCTTTCCACACTAAAGGTTGAAGTCGGCCAGCATTTGTGCTGCTTGGCTAATGTTTGGTGTTATGAGAACGATGTCATCAGCGAAGCGGAGGTGGTTTAGTTGCCTCTGTCTATCTTCACTCCCATTCCTTCCCATTCCAGTTGTTGCATGATGTTCTTAAGGGTGGCACTTTCAGTGTTTCGGTGAAATGGTATCATCCTGCCGCACCCCTCTCTTTACATCAATGATCACTTCCTTGTAAAATAGTGAGATCCTGGTGGTGAATCCATAATATAGCTCACGGAGGATCGTGATGTACTGAGTTTGAATGCCCTGTTTGGCTAGAGCTTCAATGACCACGTCAGTCTCAACAGAACCGAAGGCTTTCTTTAAATCGATGAACGTTAGACAGAGTGGCATCTTGAACTCTCGTGAAACTTCAGTGAGCTTGGTCACTGTGTGGATATGGTTGATGGTGCTGAATCCTTTTTGAACCTGGCTTGCTCGCATGGTTGTCCTTCATCTAGTGTTCTGCCTATTCTATTCAGGATGACTTGAGTGAACAATTTGTAGACAATGGACAACAGGCAGATTGGGCGATAGTTGCCAATGTCATGGATGTCTCCCTTCTTGTACAAAAGAACAGTCCTGCTGGTTTTCCAATGGGTGGGAACCTTGCATATGGACAGGTAGCATGTGAAGAGCCGAGCCAGTGTACTGACGAGTACTGGCGGCAGACTCTTCAGGTGTTCCGGTTTGATCTTGTCTGGACCGGGTGCTGTACACATCTTTACCGACAAAATGGCGTGTCAGATTTCAGAAGGGAGGACGTTTGGAACGACATATCCATAGATCCTGCATAGATCACTTCATTGGTCAAATGGATCACAAATCTGGAAATGGTGAGTCTCATATGTGGGAATATTTATGAATCCACTTCAGAGAAGGTAAATAACAAAACACTAACATGTATGGTACATATTGGACTTAGAACATGGGACTGAGAAAGTCATTAGACTTTTTCAATCAAGCAGCAGAATCCCTCCCTACAAAGTGAAGCAGAATAATTAAGAGCAGGGAATGAATGGGCAAAACATGAAGAGTGTGTCAGCAACAACAGAAGGTGTGACCAAGAGAGTCCCAAATGCTGCCATAAGCAAAATTGAGGAAAAGAGTCAATTCAACAACCAAGACTGCCTTGTTACTTTGTTTGAAAAAAAAAAAATACAGTACTCTGTACATGATCCAAGGTGAAATTTTCCTAGGGATGTTCTGCACACACAAAATGTATTTATTCTCAGCTGTAAATAAATACCTGAGTAAGAGGCATTTCTGCTTTCTACACAGTAGACTTGGGTCCTTGGTGTGAAGTTAACTAGCAAACGAATCAGCAGAGAAAGGATGAACACATTTACAGAAAATCACTTCTCTATCGTAATAATCAAAGAGGCACAGAAGGCTCAGCATCACTGGCAGTCTACAACACCTCATGAGCTGTTCACTACATTTGCTACTGGTTCTCTATATCTTGAATCCTAAGTAGGCACTGGTAAAATTGGTATGGTCCTCACTCCATTGTGTGCATCCCTGCATGTCCATTAGTAGACTCTCCAGGTCTATTCCTGAGTCTATTCCCTCCATGTGAGAAAGCTGTTAGTGCATTGCGCATCTGCTGTGGACTCTCATGACCTCTGGCAGCCACACTCTTACCCATAGAGGAGGGCAAACTTTGGCACTTTATGCAGACTGCCACAGTGCTTTCAAAAATCATCCCTGTTTTTTAAGGTGCTGTTCAAAAACAGTAAGGATACTGTGGGATTTGGCTCCCCCGATTTCCTTTTGCCTTTTTCCTCTCCCACATGACAGAGCATGGAGATGCAGTAGGTGGAAAGGAAGGAAATCCTGGATGACACCATGGGAGCGTCTGCTGAGGTTCCTGCAAACGTCCTAGTGGGAGTAGCCTCTGAGGACTACTGAGGACACAATCACCTCTGATGACTTGGATGCCAGCTTCTATCCTCTGAAGTCTTCAATTTCAAAGAGAATGACACTTCAACTCTGAGTTGTCTCTGTCTTCAACTCATCTCTATCAAACCATGAGCGAAACTGGTGTGAATCCTGTCCAAAGTCACATCTCTTTCATGGAGTCCCATTGACACAACTTTGGGCTCAGTGCCTCCATGACAAACTCACACATACTTCACCACTGAGGCCCAGGTGGTGATTTTTTGACCTTCTATATTTACTTATTTATTTATTTGGGGACAGTGAGAAATGTCCAGGGTTTACTCGTGTCTCTGCATTAATGGATCACTGCTGTAGGTGTTCATGGGACCATAATGGGGTACTGATGATTGGGTACTGGGTAAGACACAGGCAGGGAAAATTCCTTACTCCCCTGTTGTGTGACTATAGTGACTATTGTTCCAGTCACTGACCTCCTATGTTTAAATAAATCACAGCTTTTGTATGCAATGATTTAAGTTTATTTTATTCATTAACAATATCTCTTGCGTTTCTATGTTGATCAAGACTGTTCAGCTAAACCATATTTTGGAGATATCAGCACCCCGACTCACATGTGCCAACCAATAGTGTACCACCTTGAATCAGTTTTATCTAGAAATTCCCCCAAACAAAGCACCATTGTCATGCATGCTATGTTGCACTTCCCAAGCTCAAGATGGTCACTGTCTCTTCTCTCCTCTCCCCTCCCTGTCCCTTGCTTCTCTTCTCTTTCCTTTTCATTATTTAGTCATAAAAAAATTAGAGTTATTCATGATTGGGTTTCAGGCATACATATTTCAACACCAATCCCTTCATCAGTGTCCTTTTTCCCACTAATGCTTCCCCAACCACATCCCAATTTTCTCCCCACCCACCAGGGCCATCGTTTCCTTAAAGATGTTAAGAAGGTTGGAGCAATAATACAGCTGGCAGAGCATTTGCCTTGCATGTAGCTGACCTGGGTTCAATGCACAGCATTTCATATGGCGTCCTGAGCACTGCAAGGAATGATTCCTGAATGCAGAGCCAGGAATAACCTCTGAGCATTGTGCAATGTGACCCCCCCCACCAAAAAAAAAGACATTAAGTATCTTTGGTGATCTATAGATTTTACTCATGAATGAAACTATAATATAATATTGGAACTGGAGAGATAGTACAATGTGTAGGGTACTTGCCTTGCATGAGGTGAACATGGTTTAATCCCTGCCAGCCACCCAATATGGTCCTCTGAGCCCTGACAGTAGTGATTATTCCTAAGTAGAGAGGCAGGAGTAAGCCCTGAGAACCACTGGGTATGGCCTATCAAACAAAAAAAAGTTGTTTTTTTTTTTTTTTTTAAAAAAGAAACCTCATTTCACATGTCTTAAAAGCTGAAGCGATCCTCTATAAGGTCAGGATGTCTTAAAGTAAAAGCCTTGTATAACTATTTGGACAGAACAGGACAGACTAAAGGTCTAGGATACGGTGATGGTTGCCTGTCTTACTGGAGAGCTTCTTGTGGTTTAATAGACCAGCCCCATAGCATCCTATTTAAAAACTCCTAGGAGCTGGGGCTATAGCTCAATAATAGAGCACATGCCTTGAAGGGGTAAGGCTCTCATTTCAATCTCCAGTCTTGAAGCAACAGTGAAATTCTTGCAATATTTTTCTCCAAATATCCTATATTACAGTGCATATAATTTAATATCTAGATGGAATGTATAAGGATTGCGACATATCTAAAGGCATACAAGTGTAAATGTCCTACTCTGCATTTATTTGCAGAAAATCAAAATGGGACTAACTGGACAGAAGCCAACTGCATCCAGGTCATTAAATTCAGTGGTGACTCCTGAGACAGATGTAGGGAACACAGTGATGGACATAAAAATATAGTCCAGTCAACAACAAAAAATATATTTCTTTTTAAAAATTAAATATTTTTTATTTTATAAGGTAGTTCACAATATTTGATTACATTTAATATTCAAACACCAATCCCACCATCATTACATCTTCCCACCACCAAATTTGGGATATTTCCATCTCAAGCCCCAATCAATTCCTGTCCCAAAGCACAACCGAAATATCATATTTTGTATTATTTGTTATGAAAAATCACTGAAAATGCTACACAAAAGTATTCATAGAGAAAACAATGTGAAGATTGTTCTATTTTGGCAGGGGCCATTAAGGCATTCTTTATGTTATCACTAACATGTTGTTAAAGGTTGAGTGATATGAGCTTTTGTATATATATCTGAAAATGTGTATATATGCATATATATATTTCCCTCTATGATTTGTTGCCTACAATTTGAACCCCATCAAATGTGGTGTGGTATGTATGGAGAATGGATAGGGAGTGCCTTATGATGTGTTGTGTGGTCGAGAATACTTTCACTCGAACCTGAGGCTTGGCACAACTGTGTAGGGAGTGGCCTTCAGCATGGCGGTGGTTGGATTCTGGAGATTTTCGGATAACAGGGCTGGGTCCCTTGGGGCGGGGAGGGCTCTCACCTGCTCCTCACTCTGGGGCTCCTCGAAAAAATATATTTCTAAATATTTTTACTGTGGCATAAGTTAGGTGGTGTGAAATCTGTCCTTTTTGTTTTGATTTGGATCTCCTTTTTTTTTTTTTTTTAAATTTTTGGGTCACACCCGGCAATGCACTGGGGTTACTCCTGGCTCTTCACTCAGGAATTACCGCTGGCGGTGCTCAAGGGACCATATGGGATGTTGGGATTAGAACCCGTCTCGGCCGCGTGCAAGGCAAACGCCCTACCCGCTGTGCTATCGCTCCAGCCCTGAATGTTGAATTTTTTTAATTTTGAATTTTGTCAGAGAACGTTGCAATCCTAGTCCAACGTCACACCCCTTTCATGTTGGTCCCTCTGTCACATGCATAGATCTTGGGCACCATTGACACACTCAGATAGACTTCTTTCATTGATGCAGAGAACATATCTTTCAGAACTCCTATCTTGAATAAAGTATTCATGTACCATGCATGCTCTTATTGTCTTCTAATCCTGAAGGTACTCCTTATAATTGTTTACCCAAGTATGCTTAGCCTCTTCAGAATTTGAAGATATTACTTGCTGTGTTTATTGACATTGAACCAGAGTCTATATCTTCTAGAAATTATCCTATGTCTAAGTCCCTGAGTATCAATCACCCCTAGTACTAATGTGCCCACAATCTTCCACCACTATCTCCCTGCCCCTTCTTGTCTGGAATTCTGTCCCCAAATCAATTCTATTCACTGCTCATTAATGCCTTTCTAGTCCACGCAAAAGTCAGGTACATTTTAAATATCCAGATTCTAACCACACTCACCAGAAGTGCTATGACAAAGTAGCACAGCAAGTACATCCTTTTCTGGTGTACCTACTAACAATTGTCTCTAGATGACCATTTTCCTTTGTTTCTTTTAAAAAATAATATATATATTTTTGGGGTGTGGGATCCCACCTGGCGATGCTCAGGAGTTACTCTGGCTATGTACTCAGTAATTAGTCCTGGCTTTGCTCAGGGATGCCAGGGATCAAACCTAGGTCTACCAAGTGCAAGGCAAATGCCTTACCCACTGTACTATTGATCCTACTCCTTTTGCCCCCTCTTTTTTTTTTTTTGCGTTTTGGGTCACACCCAGTGATGCACAGGGGTCACTCCTGGCTCATGCACTCAGGAATTACTCCTGGCGGTGCTCGGGGGACCATATGGGATGCTGGGATTCGAACCCGGGTTGGCCTTGTGCAAGGCAAACGCCCTACCCGCTGTGCTATCACTCCAGCCCACCCCCCCTTTTGTAATTGAATCACTATGAGATATAGTTACAAAGGTTTCATGATTGAGTTTCAGTCATACAATGATTGAATACCCATCCCTCCATCAGGGTACGTTTTTGACCACCAATGTCCCCAGTATCCCTCCCCTCACCCCCTACCTCTATGTTTGTTTGATTTTGCTTTTTGGGTCACACCCGGCGTTGCACAGGGGTTACTTCTGGCTCATGCACTCAGGAATTACTCCTGGCAGTGCTCGAGGGACCATATGGGATGCTGGGAATCAAACCTGGTTGGCTGCATACAAGGCAAACGCCCTACCCACTGTGCAATCGCTCCAGCCCTCCCCCCCCCAAGGGAAAACAATTTCCTTCTTATTCTCTCTCTACTTTTGGGCATTATGGTTTGCAATACAGATAGTGAGAGGCCATCATGTTTGGTCCTTATGACTTTCAGCACACATCTCCCATCCCGAGCGATCCCTCCAACCATCATTGACTTAGTGATCCCTTCTCTATCCAGATACCTTTTTCCCCAGCTCATGATGCTGGCTTCCAACTGTGGAGCCATATTCCGGGTCCTTGTCTCCACTGTCCTTGGGTGTTAGTTTCATATTATCTTATTTTATATTCCAAAAACTAGTGCAGTCATTCTATGTGTGTCCCTCTCTTTCTGACTCTTTTCACTTAGCTTGATACTCTCCATGACTGTCCACTTAAAAGCAAATTTCATGACTTCATCTTTTCTAACAGCTGCATAGCATTCCATTATGTAGCTGTAGCAAAGTTTCTTCAAGCAGCCATCTGTTCTCAGGCACTCGGATTATTTCCAGATTCTGGCTATTGTGACCTGTGCTGCAATGAACATACTGGTGCTGATGTCATTTCTACTGTGCTTTTTTGTACCCCCAGGATATATTCCCAGTAGTTGTACTGCTGGGTCATATGGAAGCTCAACTTCCAGTTTTCTGAAGAATACCCTTATTGGTTTCCAGAAGGGCTGGACCATTTGGCTTTCCCACCAACAATGAAAGAGAGTCCCATTCTCACCATCTGCGCCAGCACTGCTGTTCTTGTTCTTTTTTTTTTTTTTTAATTTATTCTTTTATTGAATCACCATGTGGAAAGTTACAAAGCTTTCAGGTTTAAGTCTCAGTTAAACAATGCTCAAACACCCATCCCTTCACCAGTGCACATATTCCACCACCAAGAATCACAGTATACCTCCTCCTTCCCCCCACCCCCCCCAAGTTCTCGTTCTTTTTGATGTGTGCCAGTCTCTGTGATGTAAGATGGTTTCTCATTGTTGTTTTGATTTGCATTTCACTGATGGTTAGTGATGTAGAGCCTTTTTTTTCATGTGCCTTTGGCCATTTGTATTTCTTTTTTGAGAAAAGTTCTGCTCATTTATTCTCCCCATTTTTTGATGGTGTTGATTTTTTTTTCTTGAACAGTTCTACTAATGCCTTGTATATCCTGGGTATTGAACCCTAATCTGATGAGTATTGGGTAAATAATTTTTCCTATTCTGTGAGCTCACTCTAGTTTTTTTCCCACTCTTTTCTTTTTGGGCTTTTTTTTGGGGGGGTCACACTTGCGATGCTCAGGGGTTACTCCTGGCTCTGCACTCAGGAATCACTCCAGGTGATGCTCTGGGGACCTAATGAGGTGTTGGGGATTGAATCTGGGTCAGCTGCATGCAAGGTAAATGTCCCTCTGCTGTACTATCCCTCCAGCCCCCAATCTCTCCCTCTCTGTATTTTGGTCACTGTTTCCTGTGAGGTGCAGAAGCTTCTTAGTTTAATGTAGTCCCATTTGTTTATGTTTGTTTCCACTTGCTTGATCCCAGGTGTTTCATCCTTAAAGATGTCTTTAACTTCAATGTCATTGAAGGTTTTGTCTACATTTTTCTCCATGTACCTTATGGATTCAGGTCTGATATTGAGGTCTTTAATCCACTTTGATCTGACTTTTGTCCTTTACCCTTTCTTTTAAAAAATTTAAAAAATTTTATAAAGTAGTTCACAATATTTAATTAAATTTAATATTGCCACACCAATCCCACCACCACTATACCTTCTCACCACCATATTTCAGATGTTTCCATCCTGAACTGTAGGATATTACTTTGTCCTTTCCCTCACCTTGCCACAAGGAGCTCATCCCGGTTTTTCCGGGAGTTTAGGCTTACCCCAGCCACACCCATCAAGGTGTTCCCGAGTCACTCCCATCCCTTTGTTTAGCTGTAATCACTTCTCTATGCTCTCTTCCCCAAAACAGTTAATCAGCTTTCCCCTAATCTGACTCTGTTAATTTGTAAGGTCAGACCTTCCTAGGACACAACTTTATATTATAAGTTAATATTGACTATTATAACACTGAATATTATAAGTTAATATTACCTTTCTCCTTTCCTTATGCCTTTTCAATAATTTACTTTAAAGCAATGTCCTTTTTGTATAGACACAAGAAGATAATATTATGCTTTTGTAACTTGGGACTTAATTGGCCTCGAATATTATTCCCTCCTGGGCATCTGCTTTCTCCACTTAAGCCTCAGTTGCCCTCAGTTCCTAGCACCCCAAAATCAGGGTCCCAACGAAGGATGGGACAAATCCAGGGCAAGCGGTGACTGATGTGCTACCCTGGCATTGAGATGGGCCTGGCCAAAGTGCCTAATTCTTAACTATAAATTAAGAGCTTGATCATAGACAAATGCTGTCATGATCCAAAAGTAATGACGAGACTAGGACCCTGCTAGGGATAGGAAAGACTGATCTGGCCTGAGCACTGTAGTTTGAGACCGAGATGGCCCCAGGAGAGCAATTCTATAAGCTTTAATTCATTTCTTATTGTGTCCATACAAAATGATTAATATTATGAATGCTTATATGTTTGCTGGATGAGGAGAATAGAAACACACTCATGGGACTCCGCCCTTGGGTGGACCCTCCTGCTGAAAGAGAATCGTCCTAGGAGAAGTTTCCCCTGAGGGAAAAGAACCTTACCCCTATTGATTGTGACCACACCTATGTGTATGCCCAAAACCCCTCGTGCTGGGATATTTAACTAGGCTGTAAGAGTGGGTTGGGGGGCCAGATCCAGAGATCCAGAGAGAGATCCAGAGAAGGGAGAGAAGCAGAGAGAGAATGAAATAAGCTGATCGAGCAATCAGTTTGGCCTTCTTCCTTTCATCGCCTGCCCTTGACCAACAGCCACACACAGCAGTTCCAGAGCACAGAATGTGGGCAATGAGACAGAGCCGCCTGGAGAGCCCGAGAGTGCACACGTCCGTCGGCGTGCCTTAGTTTTTTTACACTGAACACCAACCCCTGCACCAAAGCAGAACCTAAAAGATATATTGTGTATTGTTTGTTATGAAAAACCGCTGATAATGTTACAAAAACTTTTCTTTAGAGGAAACAGTGTGAAGATTGTTGTATTTCACGAGGGGTCATTAGCCTTTCCATAAGCGATTACTATCATGTTGTTTAAGGTTGAGACTTCTGGCAGAGTCTCTTGTCCCCGAGCCTGGCTGTCTTCACCGGGGCCCCTCAGAGGGGGTGGGTTGAGTCTCCCTCCCTGCCCTTAGCAGAGCCCCAGCAGCCGAAGACCTCCGGAACCCGCCGCAGCCACGTTCAAGGCCACTCTTCACATGCTTGGATGAACCTCATCTATGAAGAACTGGCAGAGGAACTCAGGTGTGCGGGACCCGGGGCCGAGATCTCCAAGCCTGCTCGAATAGGGACTGGGACTCTTATGCCCAGATCCCCCATTTTCCAGTAAGGAGGCAGTTATATCTATCTATATCTATATCATCTATATCTATATCTATATCTATCTATGCATGGCAGAGCCTGGCAAGCTACCCGTGCGTATTGGATATGCCAAAAAGAGTAACAATAAGTCTCTCAATGAAAGACAGTTACTGGTGCCTGCTTGAACAAAATCGATCAGCAATGGGATGACAGTGACAGTGACATATATGTATCTGTAAAAATATTTCCCTAAAAAATAAAATATTTTATTTTAGGAAATTTTTATTCCCTAAAATAAAAAATATTTTATTTTGGAAATAAAAAAATTTCCAAAAAAGATTGGTTGCCTCCTAATTTGAACCTCATCAAATGTGGTGCAGTTCTCTTGGAGTGTGGGTAAGGTGTGTGGTATGAAGTGGCTGTAAATGTGGTCATGCAGTCCAGGAATAGGTTCACTCGTGGGTGAGGCTGGGCCTGAATGTGTGGAGAGCATCACTGAGCATGGAAGTGGTTGAGCTGTGGAAGTTTTGGGCTGCCGGACCTGAGTCCCTTGGGGCAGGGTGGGTCTCACCTGTTCCCCTCTGAACCTCTCCAAATGAAACAACCTGGTGCAGGGTCCGGTGGCATGGTTATGGCGAGTATCACATTATGTCATATTAAGCTCACTTTTGGGAGAGAACATGCGACTCTAGCCAAATAGATGATCTGGCGCCATCCAGGGGTGGCTTATGGGCATGACTGCTGAGTTGCTGGAGCCAGGGGGATGTGGGTGCAGAATCCCTGTTCCCGGTCCCGTTGAGCCCAGAGTTCTCAGTCACAAACTTTCACCCATTCTTAAGTGATGGTCTTTGTTGTTATGACTGGAGCGCACAGATTTCCTTGGTATGCTGAGCATGAGATCCTTTTGAAGAGATATATAATATGATGGAAGAGGTATAGGTACTCGATCATTGTATGCCAAAAACAGTAACAATATCATTCCCATTACCCTGAAAGAAGCCTCCAATTGTTGGGAAAGATGAGTTAGGAGAGGCTACTAAATTCTCAGGGCTGGGATGAATGGAGATGTTACTAGTGCCCACTTGAGTAAATCAATGAACAATAGGATGACAGTGATACAGTGATACAGTGATTTTTTTTTGTTTTTGTTTTTTTTTTTGGTCACACCTGGAGATGCACAGGGGTTACTCCTGGCTCTGCACTCAGGAATTACCCTTGGCCATGCTCAGGGGACCATATGGGATGCTGGGATTTGAACCCGGGTCTGCCTCGTGCAAGGCAAACGCCCTACCCGCTGTGCTATCTCTCCAGCCCGATACAGTGATTTTTTAATGAATCACTGTGAGGTACAGTTACAGACTTATAGGCTTTCGTGCTTACGTTTCAGTCATACAATGATTGAGTACCTATACCTCCGCCAGTGCCCATTCTCCACCACCAGTGTTAATGGTTGTGCTAACAATAGGACACAACAAATGCAGAGATAGAGTAACATTTAGACAATCTGGTAATCCCATGAGGGAATAGATCTGCATTTGTATTGCTTAAATAAATTACATGTGAATATAGTACAGGGGGTGGGGTGTTCGCCTTGCATAAACCGATCCAGGTTCGATTCCCAACATCCCATATTATCCCTGCCAGGAGTAATTCCTGAGTGCAAAGCCAGGAGTAACCCCTGAGCATCGCTGGTTGTGACCCAAAGAGCAAATAAATAAATAAATAAATAAATAAACAAACTACATGTGAATAAAAAGCTCTGATTCACTTGGTTAATAATCCTCAGTTAAATTTCCAATATGTCTATGTAAAGTAGCTCGTTAAGCTTGGTAGTATGTTTCAAAGAGGAAACATAATTCTTGAAAGAGTGATCACCTAACAAAACTCTATCTCAGATCTAGGAACAAGATATAGCTTTCCTAACCAGGGGTTGTGTGCTTGAGACTTGAGAGACCTCTAGAGCTGTGTATGTATGTGGAGCTATGCAGCAAAATATACCTGATTAAATACGCATGCTCATGTGACACAGAGCATTATGCCAGGTTATAAGACAGAAAATTGGACCAATGACTTTTTTTTTTTAATTTATTTATTTTTAATTAGAGAATCACCGTGAGGGTACAGTTACAGATTTATACACTTTTGTGCTTATACTTCCCTCATACAAAGTTTGGCAACCCATCCCTTCACCAGTGCCCATTCTCCACCACCCGTAAGTGACAGTGTATGGGTAGAGCATTTCCTTTCCAAGCCACCAACCTGGGTCCAATCCCATATGGTCCCCCAAGTACTGCCAAATGAGAACAAAAAATGCTATTTCATATATTGCAGTTCTTCGATTTTCAGTACCACTGATTATGTATAAAATTCCTGTATATTACCCATCACCAATATACCCACATCCTTACCCCAAGGACCTAAACATCCTTTAGAGAGAGAGAGAATGCTTACCACAGAGGAAGGCGGGGGTGGGGGGGTTGGAAGGGAAACTGGGGACATTGTTTGTGGGAAATTTACACTGTTGAAGGAATGGGTGTCTAAACATTATATAACTGAAACCCAAGCATGAGCAACCTTGTAACTGTATTTCACTGTGATTCATAACAAAATAAAAAAAGTCGTGGTATATAGAAACAGTGGACTACGATATATCTTTAATAAAGAACTAAATCATTCAATTTGCAGTAGATATGGATGGAACTAGAGGATATCATGGTGAGTGAAGTCAGTGAGCACAAAAGGGATAGGCACAGAATGATCTATCTAATATGGGGGACTTAAAGATACACAGCAATGTAACAACATAGGGCCAACAGCAACACAACTGGTCCATAAAATTGAGTTTGGAAGTAGGGGGGATTGAAACTAAAGGATGTTTGGGTCCTTGGGGTAAGGATGTGGGTACTACCAAGCTTACCAAGCTACTTTACATAGACATATTGGAAATTTAACTGAGGATTATTAACCACAGTGAATCAGAGCTTTTTATTCACATGTAGTTTATTTATTTATTTATTTATTTGTTTATTTATTTGCTTTTTGGATTACAACCAGCAATGCTCAGGGGTTACTCCTGGCTTTGCACTCAGGAATTACTCCTGGCGGGGATAATATGGGATATTGGGAATCGAACCTGGATCGGTTTATGCAAGGCGAACACCCCACCCCCTGTACTATATTCACATGTAGTTTATTTAAGCAATACAAATGCACATCTATTCCCCCAAATCACTTATAGATCTACAATCAATGTTTCATAAAATATCTTTTGAAAATGCAATAATCTATGTTAGGGTGAAGCGAATGAACAGATAAAAGTTGCATTAGGAGAATGTCATGGGCACCCTTATAGGGATCACGTTGAATCTGTATAATGCTTTGGGGAGTATTGCCATTTTGACAATGTTAATTCTCTCAATCTGTGAACAGGGGATGTGTTTCTATTTTCTTGTGTCCTCTTTTATTTCTTGAAGTGGCGTTTCGTAGTTTTCTTTGTACAGATCCTTTACCTCCTTAGTTAAGCTGACTCTGAGGATGTCTGCACTCATATGTGGAATATAAAGTAACATAATAGGAGACTAACACCTAAGGATAGTAGAGATAAGGGCCAGGAGGATCGCTCCATGACTTGGAAGCTGTTCTCATGTGTTGGGGGAAAAGGCAGCTGGGATAGAGGAGGGACCACTAAGAAATAATGATTGGAGGGCTTGCTTGGGATGGTAGATGCATGCTTAAAGTAGACTATGAACCAAATATGATGGCTGCTTAGTAACTGTATTGCAAATCATAACACCAAGGAGAGAGAGAGAAAGAGGGAGTGTGCTTGTCACAGAGTGGTGGGGGAAGGAGGAAGGGCTGAGGTGGCAGGAGGGATACTGGAAACATTCGTGATGGAGAATGTACACAGGTGGAGGGATGGGTACTTGAACATTGTATGACTGAAACATAATCATGCAAGTTTGTAAACCTGTAACTGTATCTCACGGTGATTCATTAAAATAGGAAAAATAAGTAGTATTAGCCTTCAAAGTCATTATATATAGTATAGTGAAGGTTGTATTCTTAAACAATTGTCACTTAGAGCCTTTAGAACTAGTACAAAATCTCTTAGTGTTAATGGAGTGGCAGCAATATTACAGTGGGAAGGGCACTTGCCATACATGTGACCAATCTGGGTTTGATCCCCAGCCCCACAATTGTCCCCTGAGCAGTGCCAGGAGTAATCCCAGAACAATAAGTCAGCCATGAGAATTGTTGAATGTGACCCAAATATTTAAAAACAATTAGTGTAATTATAAACTATCAGACTTTGTTACATTAAAGAAAAATAATGAAAAGCAAAGAAATGGAAGTCAGGGACCTCACGCTTGTATTGATTTCAATAAAGTATCAACAGTATCCAGTGAGAGAACAGAATCTGAAAAAATCACACAAGTACAGCAAGAACAATGGCGGTTGAAATCCTTTTGAGACTGAGACTGAGAGGATAGAAAACATGTTAAGAGTATTTCCTTATGACCTTGACTACTGCCAGGTAAGGCCCTAGTTTTCATAAGCACTGTTAAGGTATGGTCATAGTAATCCCTGAGCAAAGCAAGTTGTGATCCTAAAGTCTCCTGTGCGGTGCCCAGGTGTGGCTATGATATCCCTTACCATAGTACCCCTAGGCTGAAATTTGGAAAATGGTAAGTGGTAGTGGCCCCAGAGATCCCAGGTATTGAGATGAAGGCTCAAGTGAAAATTAAAAAATAAAATAACTTTTGACTTAACTGTTTTTTTTTGGGGGGGGGGTCACATCTGGCATTGCACAGGGGTTACTCCTGGCTCTGGACTCAGGAATTACTCCTGGCGGTGCTCAGGGGACCATACGGGATGCTGGGAATCGAACCCGGGTTGGCTGCGTGCAAGGCAAATGCCCTACCCACTATGCTATCACTCCAGCCCCACTTTTGAGTTAACTTTGAGCTACACCCAGTGATATGGAGGGGTTGCTCTTGGCATTTGCTGAGGAATTAATCATAATGGGGGGATCATATGAGATATTGAAAAATTGAAACCGGGTCAGCTGCTGCAGGGCAAGCTCTCTATCAATGTACTATCGTTCTAGCACATAAAACAATTTTCTTGCACTGATGATGTGCTTTTATTATCTTCTAGGAAATTATTAAGATTTGTTGTAATTTGAAAAGTTGTTGAATAAACTCGAACCAAAGGTACCACACAGAGAAGGAAGGAGCCTCTCACAGACAAAGAAACTTCATGGGAATCTAAAGGACATAATAGGAAAATGAAAGGAGGCCCTGAATGAGGAGGACCAAATGCAGGTAAGGAACTTGCCTGGTAGTTTACACACTGTTGCATGAACATTCGTGTGGTCGGAGGTGCTGAGATAAGGAACGTGGAAGAAATGTGTTTCATGGAGGTCCAAGGCTCTCTCTGGCTCTTGGCAAAGGTAGAGAGCCCCGTGATCTCCTTTTATTGATCATGGTACCTCCAAAGGGTGCAATACAGTGATGTCACCAAAGGCATCAAAAGATATTACAGGAAGAATATTGAGGCAGTAGAATATACATTATTTCCTTGCATCTGCAGGCCAGTAATCTTGGCCTCCGGAAAGAAGATACAAAACCAAAACTGAAACCTTTCTTGGGCTAAAAGCACTTGGATTTACATCCCAAAGATAAGGCTGGGCTACCACATGAAATCTACATGTCAATTACAAAACTAGGCAGGCACCTGAAATCTACCTCCCAAAGACTAGGCTGGGCCAGAGCTTGCATTTTGCAATCTCAAAGGTCAGGCCTGGCTAACACCGGAGATCTGCATGTCAAAGACCAGCCAGGCTTCTGTGAGAGAAGGAAAACTGCTCTTTTCAATATACTGAAATTATTTTCTGAAGGCAGCTTGAAGGGGGAAAATGTTCCTGTCTGTAGTACAGTGTATGTGGGCTCGCCCTGATAGCTTAGGCCATCCCCAACAGCACACAGCTGACCCAGGTTTGATCCCTGTCACTCCATAATGTCCTTAGCACCACCAGGAGGGATCCCTGAAAGCTGATTCAGGAGTAAGTCCTGGCACCGCTGGGTGTGGCACCCAAACAAAACAAACAACCCCGTCCCCAGAAAAACACAAAACACTAAAACAGAACAGCCCTATTTTACTTTATAAAACAAAACAAAGAAATACAAAATGTTAGTGAATGACTTATTAATTGTGATTTAGAAAATAAAATTGATCACATTCTCTGCTACCTACAGGTTCAAGGTGTGCTGTGTACCTTCTTTTTCCTGGCTCTCCTTACATTTTTCAACTCAGCTAATTTGCTTCACTTGAAACACAAAAAGCTACAGAAATTCTTTCTTCCCAGATGTTTGTTTTTATATAAACATTAGAATTAATCATGAAGGCCGTGTTTAGAGAGTTTAGGAAGGGGTGATACATGTGGTGTCAACATAGAGAGAGAAAACTAGACAAAATGGCTACCGTGCAGGTGCTGTCCACTGATTGGGCCCTTCAGAGGAGAGAAGGCGCCTTGGGCATAGTAGCACCTAGGCAACTGGAAGGGTGGGTCTTCTAGGATTCTGTCCCCCACAGAATCCAAGTCTATTACTGGACTCCAGCTTGCTGGCAGGTACATCGGGTCCTCATTCTTCTGGAGTATGAGTACAGACAGCGTCTGTGACTAAGCTCTGGCGTCTGAAACCTTGCTCTAGTTGTTTCTCTCAAGTGTTGTGGTGTTAGCGGTCTTTTCCAACAGTAAGTAGAAAACTCCTGAATCTTCACCCCATGGGTCCTGAGAAAATCCATTTCATTCCTGTTTCTGGGTTTTAACCAGTCATGTCTGGGGTTTCATTCCACAGTCCTGACACTAACATCTCTGCCACACAACAGCATGGCAGTATATCTTAGCCCTCTGTGTGAGCCGAGGGCAGAATTGACCCTCCTGGATATGAACCAGGAGCTTCCTTCCCAGCTGGCACAATGTAAGCAGGATTTGAGAGATCTCAAACAGAAATTGCTTGTTACGGAAGCTACAGCCTATGTTCTGGACAACCACCTGCAGAAAACCAGTAAGTGTCACAGGGTCTGGTCAGCAGAGCTGATGGGCTGTCTTCTCTCTGAGAAATCAAAACCTCTTCAGAATTTTTTTTTACTCCTTTTATCAAAGTCAATGTTACTCTGACCATATTTCAGAAAAGATAGATATTTGACTTAATTTCACGGAAGATGGGAAACTTTCCCATTTCTAGTTGTTGGTTTTCAAAGGTATAGACACAGGAACATTTAAGTGGTGGAATATTCATGGCATTTCAAAGGAAAAGGAGAATTTTGGGGTGCTGATTTCCCAGAAACAATGTGTCACCCAATTCTAGCCACCCTTGGTCAGCACAAACTCCATAGTGTATTGGGTATGATTTTAAGAATAGAGTGAAAGCATTATAGCGTCTGTGTCATAAAGTTGGAAGCAGTTATTGGTCACCTGATCATTCATCTTGTAATTTATTAGCTTCAAACAGGCCTTAGACAGGTCCGACTTTAGTGGGGAGAAACTCCAAACAATAATAGTGAGTTTTTTGTTGCAATATTGAATGTAATCAAAGTAGAGTGAAAGTAAAGTGAAATTTATCAGTTACACAGGTGGGGTGGGAGGCTGGGGAGGTGGAAGGGAGGGGGGAGGAATACTGTGATTCTTGGTGGTGGAATATGTGCACTGGTGAAGGGATGGGTGTTCAAGCATTGTATAACTGAGACTTAAACCTGAAAGCTTTGTAACTTTCCACATGGTGATTCAATAAAAGAATAAATTAATAAAAAAAACAAAACAAAACAAAACAGGCCTTAGATTCCAGGTAGTCTGAAACCCCATTATTCTTATATCTTGAGGTGTTTAGCAACTTTAAAATAGAGCTCCATCAACGAAACATTCAAAGCTTCCCAGCCATGAAGAGAGACATAATCAAAGTTGGGAGCTAACCAAAAGAATGTGCATTTGATGCTAATATATCAAATGAAGGTATACAGAATTATTAGTCCAGGTATAAGATAAAGATACTCATTCATGAGACACTGGAATGTACTTACAAAGTTTTGTAGTACCTTTACCATGGATATATTTCACAAGAGGCACATTTCCCTGATTCTTTCTCATCTGGATCTGTTATTTATCACATTGATGCTAGTAGTTTCTCTTGTCTTTACCAGTCACTCTTTGTAAATGTTCCAGAGTATTTAAAGGATAATAAAAATCTATACCAGATGCTTCACCTCTCTTTGATCAGGTGAATCTTTGGCAATAAAGGATAGCCAACATTTCTAATGATTTAGACTGAGATGTTTAGCCAAATGAGAAAGACAATCCAATAGAGAATTGAGGAGTTGTGTAGAAACCCAATTTTATGTGTAGCATAAGATCAATCTTCGCATTTGGTCAATCCACAATTAAAGTCCAGATCCCTGTTTATTAAGATGGGGCTGATCACAAAAGGTATCATGAGCAAGGGGCATTGAGTGAATACTTAGAAAGAGGTATGACACTTGAAGCCTGAAGTTATGGACTTCCTATTCTTGGTTAAAAAAAAATGATGCCCCACTTTTAATGAATGGAAAGAAATTTGGAATTAGAAGAGCACACTAATCCTGGAAGGAACTAGGTAATTTTGATGAAATGTCAAACCTAGTTTAGTTATTTATTTAGAGTAATAACACATGTATAGAGAAAAGAGATGTCTTATAGCTGGGAATGATTATGCTGGACAAGATCTAAGGGCTAAAAGAAATAGGTAAGGTATATTCTTGATAACCTTTCAGTAACAATATTACAAATCACAATGCCCAGAAGGGGAGGAGGGAAGCAGGTAGACAAAGAGAGAAAGAGAGAGGGTTGGGGAGAGATGGAGAGAGAGAGGGAAAGTGCCTGCTATAGAGGTAGGCAGAGTGTGGGGCTGGGGGGTGATGGGAGAGAAACTGGTGACACTGAGAAATGTACACTGGTGAGGGATTGGTGTTGAAATACTGTATGACTGAAATCCAATCTTGGACAGTATTGTAATGATCTATCTCACAGTGATTCAATTAAAAAGTTTTAAAACAATGTCTTAATCTACTTCACACATGGCACCAATTATATTTAATGTCTAATGACTAATGCCACCTAATATGCCTAATGTTTATATGAAGAAACTATATTCTATTTATTCTTTGTTTACATATCATGGGTATCGCTTGCTATTTGATTTCTTTGTCTTTGAGTCTTTATTACATTAAAGTATATACTTTATCATTAAAATAATATTATTTGATTATAGTTATTACATAAAGTGTGTATTTCACTCAATATATAGAAAGTACATGGCAAATAGAAAGTTTTCAGTTTCCAAATTTTATATTTATTGTTTTAGGTGTTTGGGCCAGGAAGAGCAATGCATAGGGCTTAGTCTTGGCTCAGCAGTCAGAATATATATATATGAATATATGAGCCTATCAGGAGGCCATAAGAGTTTCCAGAAATCAAACTTAGTTGACCATATGCAATGAGAGAGACATACCTGCTTTACTGTGTCTGGAGCTCCAAATGATCAGCTTTTCATGGGCATAATGGACTCCCAGGGCTCTGCTGATGAAACTAAAATGCTTGGTAATTTGGATCTGACTCAGTAAGTTTCAGATGATTTTGCTAGAAGGTTCATCTAACTGAAGTAAATGGCTTCACTGCTACTGTCCATACTTTGGAAGAATTTCCTATATTCAGAGCCGAATGAAGAGTAATAAAATGCTTTTGAGTTTATTTGGTAGAATGGAGCTGTGGAAATTCCAGAACACATTCAATGTTGAGGCTACCTCCTTACTGGATGAATTTGCTCCTCCCTTGAGGGAAAAGAGCTGTTTCACTCACAGCTTGCCACAGAGGTAGGTCTTTCTCTTTCCTTCTCAGATAGCCACGGCTGCAAAACGGTAATGGTAGTGTTGGGAGAGATTCTGCAGTGTGAAGAGAAGAAGTTGGCAGATGAGATAGGCCTAGGCCTACCTGAGTAGCTCATGTAAGGAGGGTGTGAGTAGGCTTGCTGTTGGGAAAGCCTAAGGATCTCTGGAGTGGGACAGGACCAACTTTGCCACTAGCGGGGCCTAAACTTCTATGCATGAATATCTATACAAATATAGCTCTAAATCAGAACTGACTAGGTAACATAACCTTATTAGTATTCACATCATTAGTGTCTGAGTTATGTTTTGGCTGAAGTTCACACAACTTTTATCTGGAAAAATTAAGGTCAGCATAATAACTCTCCTAACTGGATACAACTGTGTTATGTTTTGGCTAAGAATGTTGCTTTTTTGTTTTCTCTCTTGGTCTCTCTTTGTCTCTCTTTCTCTTCCCCTCTCTTGGTCTTCCCACTTCCTTCCTTTCTTTTTCACTCTCATATATGCATCCCATTGAAGCTTGACATACAAAAATAAGTGAAGAAATAAGGATCGTTATTGGAGTAGGTAGGTTGACAATGTTCTATGAGAGAAGGAACCACTATGATAACAATAGTTGTGAATCACTCTGGACAAGAACCGAGTGCTGAAAGTATGTAAAAGGGATATGCTTGATAAACTTGCAGGATCTGTATTGCAAGTCATAATGAAAAAATGAGAGACAGTGAGAGAGAGACAGATACAGAGAGAGAAAGAGTGAGACAAAGGCAGACAGCGGGGGATGTGGTAGGAGAATAACTGGGAAACACTGGTGACAGGAAATATACAATATTGAAGGAATGGTTGATGGAACATTGTCTAAAATCCAATCATGAAAAACTTTGTAACTGTACATCTCACCGTGATTCAATAAATAAGTAAACAAAAAACAATGTCCTATGTTTTTTAAAAACAAAAGTTGAACAGGATTCAGAATATCATGGATAATGGTTCTAATACTGTGGTGTAATTGTCTGTACTTTCTAATGGGATTCACCTTCCATGGGGCAGACTGGGTCTAAACTGATACTGAAAAACAGTCTTTAAAACCTTATTCAAAATTTTCCCAGAGGTACACAAACCAATCTAGGAATGCAGTGGCTGCTGGCAGAAATACCTCTGGACTTAATTACTAAAATACCAGAATTCCAAAACCACGCAGCCACTTTTGCAGCCGTGCAACATCATATGGTTTTCATTATCAGCAATAGAAAACAAATGATCTAATGATGCCTTTTTGACAGGTCTGATTGGGGGAAAAACTCCAAATAATTATAGTGGGTTTTCTGTCAAAAATGGAATGTAATCAAAGAAAAGAAAGAGTAAAGTGAAAATCATCTTCCACACAGGCAGGGTGGGGAGTGAGAGGGTGGGTATACTGGGGTTCTTGCTGGTGGAACATGCGCACTGGTGAAGGGATGGGTGTTTGATCATTGTATGACTGATAATTAATCTTGAAAGATTTGTAACGGTTCTCATGGTGATTCAATAAATTAAAAAAAAGCTTATTCAAAATTTTATGTGTATCACTCATTCATTTTGTTTCTTAACCATACTCCAATATGTGTCCTCAGGAAATGTGATTTTATAATGCAGAGTCAGAAACAAGTGCTTAACTTAAAACAAAAACGACAGGATGGGTGGGATGTCTCCTGTCTACTCCACCAAAGTATCAGTGTTCTTCTCTCCAAGAAGACTTGGACAGCTATCCGGGTCAGACCTTAAGGGACAAATGGCTGAAATGCAGGGTCTGGTAGAGCATCTCATCAGCAAGCTCAGTCCTGGTGAGTCGGTCACATCACCCACTGCACTGAGCCCCAAGTCATACTGGACTTACATTTCCAGCAGAAATGATCTCACAAGTCTATAGCTTTTAAAATCACATGACAGAGCTAGATCAATAACACAGTAGGTTGGAATTTCCCTTGCCTGTAGCCTGCTTAAGTTTGAATCCTGGCATCCCCATGCACCATTGACACCAACAGGAGGGATTCCTGTGTGCAGACCATAGAAAAAGCACTGAACAATACTCAGTTGGCACAATTACCAAAAATATAATCACATATCACCTCAGCTGGGGCCAGAGAGATAGTGCAGTAAGCAGAGTGCTTGCCTTCTATATGTCTGTCTTGGTTTCCATCCTGGGCATGCTGAGCTCCACCACCAATGTTCCCTAGGCATTGAGCTAAGAGTTAGCCCTGAGAATCACTAGTTGTGGCCATAATACAAAATAAGACAAAAATATCCAAAACTGTGAGATCACAGTTAGGCTAGGACTGGAGAGAAGAAATTAATGAAGTGCTGTGAATTAACAAGAAGGCAGATATAATTTATGACAGGGATCAATAATTCTCTCCAGGAGAAGTAGGGGCATCAATAGACAGCTGGGAAAGTTCGGCGAGTCCATGCCTCTTACAAAATTTTTTTCACCACAGAGAAAAGTGCTAGAAGGAACTCTGGAATTCTATAGTAAAGAAAGGAATAATACTTAAGAAAAAGTTTTTTCTATTCTTACTTTGTAATGATTTTGATTCACAATTTCAGGCTAATAAAATTGCTGGATCTGAGATTCATGCCACAGAGCACCCTTAGCACAATGCAATACCCAGTAGAGTAATGATACTTGTAATTATAGTTTTCATATTTCACTTACTGCATTCTATGTCCAGTAGATACAGGATTTCTAGTAAGTTACCTGGGAAATAGGTGAATGGGTATTTCTGAATTTTCTTTTTTGCAGAAAATACTGAAGAAGGCCACATTGGAGAGGGAATTGTAGAATCAAGCAAAACAAGGTAAGGTAGAATCATTAAAGGCTAAACAGATAAAGAATGGGCAAATTACAGAGAGTGTGTCAGCAAGAACGTTCCATGTGACCAGAGAGTCCCAAATACTGCCAACGCAGAAGTGAGAAACCACTTCATTTCAGCCAACAAATCAAAAATACCTTGCTACTTAATTTTTTATATTGTATGCTGTACCTTTATTTATGATCCAAGCCGAAAGCACCCCTTTCGGGTTGTATATAAAAGGTACCAAAAGGTACATCAAAAGTACCTAATCTCTCCAATAAATGAAGAACTGAGTCAGAGTCATTTCTGCCTTTTACACAGTTGATTCAGTCCTTACTGTGACATTAACTAGCAAAGCATTTCTCAAAAAATGGTGAATCAACTTAGAGCAGAGGATTACTCTATAATAATTAAAAGAGAGGGACAGAAGTCCTAGTATCACTAGGAATCTACTATACCTCATAAGATGCTTGTTTAGTTCATTACGTTTTCTGTCCAAAGTGATTTAAGACAGTTGCAAAATCTGGGATGGGTCTCCATGTGTGGTGTGTTTCTCTGATTGTACATATTGGATACTTAAATCTAACTTTTCAGGAGAAGTCATAGAGTTAGTGCATTGACCATTTTCTCATCCCTTTCTCATGAATCATGGACACTTACAGCCCTATTGTGTCGCTTCAATAGAAGGACACTTTGAGCAGAACCACTGTGATGTCTAAGAAGTCCCTGTGACTTAACGCTCCCATCAGAAGAAGTGAGGAAAGTAAGTGGTGAGGTCCCTGGGTTCACTCTTGTTTCTTCCATTTGGCACAGTATGGATATGGAGGAGAAGAAAGTGGAAGTCCTGAGTGAAGAGGATGCTGTGATTTTGATGAATAATTTGGAAACATCTTTTTTTTTTTCTTTTTGGGTCACACCCGGCGATGCACAGGGGTCACTTCTGGCTCATGCACTCAGGAATCACCCCTGGCGGTGCTCAGGGGACCATATGGGATGCTGGGATTCGAACCCAGGTCGGCCGCGTGCAAGGCAAACGCCCTACCCGCTGTGCTATCACTCCATGTGAACAGTCAAACATTGAAGATGAAATCACAACTGATGAGAATACAAGTATGCTTTCAGGTAGCCTAATCATCCTTGTTTCCTACAGCAGGAAATGTAGCAAGGTAAATTCTACTCCTGTGTAGATCCAATACTAACCTATAAAACTGAACCAGCCTCTAGGAGTGACATAAAATAGTTTTTCCAAAAGTCTCTGAATGTTGGAATCCTAGTCCAATGTCACACCCCTTTAATGTTGGTCCCTCTGTCCCATTAATAAATCCTGAGCAACACTGACACACTCACATAGACTTCTTTCACTGATGCAGGGAACATATCTTTCAGTACTCCTGTCTTGAATAAAGTATTCGTGTACCATGCATGCTCTCACTGTCTTCTAATCCTGAAGGTGCTCCTTATAATTGTTTACCCAAGTATGATTAGCCCCTTATATTTGTTTACCCAAGAATGTTCAGCCTCTTGAGAATGATATAAATGCTATATTTATTTATATCAACCCAGAGTCTATATCTTCTAGAAATGATCTATATCTAAGTTCCTCATTATCAAACACCCTCAGTACTAATGTGCCCACAATCTTCCACCACTATCTCCCTGCCCTTTCTTCTCTGGTGATCTGTCCCCAATTCAATTCCATTCACTGCTAATTAATGCCTTCCCAATCCACAGGAAAGCCAGTTGCATTTTATTTATTTATTTAATGAATCACCATGAGATAAATTTACAGACTTACAAATTTTCTTGATTACATTTCAGTCAATGATCGAGATACATCCCTTCAAAAGTGCCCATTCGGCACCATGTTTCCAGTATCCTTTCTGCTACTCCTACCCCCTGCCCTGACCTCTGTGGCAGGCACATTCCCTTTTACTCTCTCTATCCTTTTGGGTGTTATCTTTTGTGATAGAAGTACTAAGTGGCCATCATGTTCCATATGATGTTCCAGTAGTCCATGGTCCATAGACTACTTTCAGCACGCATCTCCCATCCCGAGCGAGCCCTCCAAGCGTAATTTATTTAGTGGTCCCTTTTGGATCCCAGCTGCCTTTTCCAGCAGCCAGGTGCATTTTAAATATCTGATTCTAACCACACATCACCAGAAGTGCTATGACAAAGTAGCACAGCATGTAGATCCATTTTTTTTGTTTTGTTTTGCTTTTTGGGCCATACCCGGCGATGTACAGGGGTTACTCCTGGTCGTGCACTCAGAAACCACCCCTGGCAGTGCTCAGGAGACCATGTGGATGCTGGGATTCGAACCTGGGTCAGCCACATGCAAGGCAAATGCCCTACCCGCTGTGCTATCACTCCAGCCCCCTGTAGATCCATTTCTGGTGTACTTACTAACAATTGTCTCTAGATGACGGTGCCCCTTCTATTCTTTTTTCAAATAATATTCTTATTTATTTTTTTTTGGTGGGGATCACACTCAGCGATGCTCAAGAGTTACTCCTGCATCTGCACTCATGAATTACTCCTGGAAGTGCTCAGGGGACCATATGGGATGCCAGGGATTGAACCCAGGTCGGCGAGTGCAAGGAAATGCCCTACCTGCTGTACTATTGCTCCTGCTCCTTTTGCTTCCCCCTCTCTCCTTTTTTGTATTAAATCACCACAAGATATAGTTACAAAGCTTTCATGATTGAGTTTCAGTCATACAATGATCAAACACCATTCCAGCCACCTGTGTACATTTTCCAACACCAATGTCCCCAGTATCCCTCTGGCAGCCCCCACCCCACCCCACCCTGTACCTCTATGGCAGACAATTTCCTTCTTACTCTCACTCCACTTTTGGGCATTGTCATTTGTAATACAGAAACTGAGAGGCCCTCTACCTTTGTATTGGTTGTGTCCTATTCTTAGCACTACCATCTTCAGTGTGTCTATCCTCCAGCTAGGTCCAGACGGAGTAATCTAGTGTCCAAGCACCACTACATAGTCCATTACTTTGCTCAAGATTTTCCACGAAGCTAACAATTAAAACAGCATGGTACTGGAACAAAGGCAGAGCTGCAGACCAATGGAACAGGGTGGAATATCCCCACATACAACCTCAAATGTATGATCATCTAATCTTTGATAAAGGAGCAAGAGATGTGAAGTGGAGCAAGGAAAGTCTCTTTAACAAATGGTGCTGGCACAACTGGACAATCACATGCAAAAAAATGGGCTTAGAACTCGACCTGACACCATGCACAAAAGTCAGATCAAAATGGATTAAAGACCTCAACATCAGACCACAAACCATAAGGTACATTGAAGACAAGGTCGGCAAAACCCTCCAGGATATTGAAGATAAAGGTATCTTCAAAGATGACACGGAACTAAGCAATCTAGTAAAAACAGAGATCAACAAATGGGACTACATTAAACTAAAAAGCTTCTGCACCGCAAAAGATACAGTGACCAGAATACAAAGACTATCTACAGAATGGGAAAGGATATTTACACAATACCCATCAGATAAGGGGTTAATATCAAGGGTATATAAAGCACTGGTTGAACTCTACAAGAAGAAAACATCCAACCCCATCAAAAAATGGGGCGAAGAAATGAACAGAAACTTTCCCAAGGAAGAGATACGAATGGCCAAAAAGCACATGAAAAAGTGCTCTACATCACTAGTCGTCAGAGAGATGCAGATCAAAACAACCATGAGATACCACCTCACACCACAGAGACTAGCACACATCCAAAAAAACAAAAGCAACCGCTGTTGGAGAGGATGTGGGGAGAAAGGGACCCTTCTACACTGCTGGTGGGAATGCCGGCTAGTTCAGCCCTTTTGGAAAACAGTATGGACGATTCTCAAAAAACTAGAGGTTGAGCTCCCATTTGACCCAGCAATACCACTGCTGGGAATATATCCCAGAAAAGCCAAAAAGTATAGTCGAAGTGACATATGCACTTATATGTTCACCGAAGCATTGTTTACAATAGCCAGAATCTGGAAAAAACCCGAGTGCCCTAGAACAGATGACTGGTTGAAGAAACTCTGGTACATCTATACAATGGAATACTATGCAGCTGTTAGAAAAAATGAGGTCATGACGTTTGCATATAAGTGGATCAACATGGAAAGTATCATGCTAAGTGAAATGAGTCAGAAAGAGAGAGACAGACATAGAAAGATTGCACTCATCTGTGGAATATAGAATAATAGACTATAAGACTAACACCCAAGAATAGTAGAAATAAGTACCAGGAGATTGTTTCCATGGCTTGGAGGCTGGTCTCTCATTCTGGGTAACTCAGGGAAGGGACCACCAAGCAAAATGTGGTTGGAGGTCATGTGGGGGAAGGGTGAGGCGGGCGGAATACAGACTAGAGACTGAACACAATGGCCACTCAACACCTCTTTTGCAAACCACAACACCTAATCAGAGAGAGAGAACAAAAGGGAATTCCCTGCCATAGTGGCAGGGTGGGGTGGGGGGAGACGGGTCTGGGGAGGGGGGAGGGATGTTGGGTTTACGGGTGGTGGAGAATGGGCACTGGTGAAGGGATGGGTTATTGAACTTTGTATGGGGGAAGCATGAGCATAAAGATGTATGGATCTGTAACTGTACCCTCACGATGACTCTCTAATTAAAAATAAACTAATAAAATTAATAAAAAAAATAAAATAAAATTAAAAAAAAAAAGATTTTCCACGAAGCAAAGCTCTGACCTCCCTCATACCATAAATGGCCAGTTTCTGTGGAGCAGCAAAAATTTGTTCAATTCTGTTCTTTCTGAATACATATCCATTAGTACTGTCTGATTGTAAGTTCTACTACATAATCCATAAACTACACTAGATATCCAATGTGAAACATTTCCATACTGCCAAAATTCATATAAATACAGGAGAACTATTGCTCATGGATTTTGGAAATATTTTACTATTTCACGAAAGTGGAGAATGCATATTGTGTTGTTGAGTTATCCAGCTGGGCAGATACTTCCCAAAGTTCAGGAAAGCAAACCAAGTGAGTTTTCACATTTTCCTGACTTTTACAATATCTTATTGTATCGTGCTCTTAAAATACCCTGTTCTCCACAGTGAAGGTGTCTCTGTGATTATATAGACAAAACATTTTGATTTATAAAAGGCTTTATGACCAGTGATGTTTATTCAATTTTAGGAAAAGACATTTATTCTGAGAAAAGAGATAAAGCACAGTTCTATGCCAGGTAACTATGAAGAACATGGATCTTAAAATCAAAGGAAGAATCACTGAATGTATCCAATGGTAACACTGCTATTCTGAGTTCTAGGCATCATTGCTGAATATTCCTAGTCATTAATCCAATTATGAATTTGAGTTAGGAGTGACAATATTTATGTAACCCTAGCATAGATCATTATATGACTTAGTAACATGATCTCAGCTGATAAGTCCCAGGAGTTTGGATAATGTACTACTGGTTTCCAATAAATCACTGCACTAGGCTGACTTTCTTTGAGGCCTGTTTTGTGTTGTCAACATGGGTGTGATAAAGAAAGGAAACAGAAATTTATTCAAATATCTTGTGAATAATATTGTACTTTTACTCAGAAAAATGTACTCAGAAGATCCAAAGGATCCCAGTTGTAACTTTTAACCAAGGCGATGTTCATGTGGTTGCCATATGAACATTTGAAAAAATTGCTGAAAAGTTTTGAAGTAATCTTGCAGTTTTCTGCTGGGGTCTATATAATCACAATACTTAAATGAGCTGAAACAGGCTGTTTCCTCAGAAAATCCACTTCTTCTCTATGCACTCAGTAACTCCATGTTGCTTATACACCTTTTGTCCCTCTCTCACTGCAGAACCCAAATAGAGCAAAGTAAAGTGGAAAATACTAAATGTCTGTTTAAGATAATTTAATGTTAGTGTTTGTTTTGTTGTTTTGCTTTTTGGGTCATACTCAGCAATGCTCAGGGTTTACTCCTGGCTCTGCATTCAGGAGTTACTCCTGGTGGTGCTTGAGGGACCATATGGGATGCTGGGGATTGAACCCGGGTCAGCTGCATGCAAGGCAAATGCCCTACCCACTGTACTATAGCTCTGGCCCCTACTGTTATTATGATGTACTTAATCTTCCACAAAACTGACCTACTGCTCTGTTTACTAATTCCACTCTTTTTTTTTTCACCAGTCCTTCATTATCTATGATGGACAAGAGCAAGTTTTTGTTTTTTTTTTTTTTTTGCTTTTGGGTCACACCCGGCGATGCACAGGGGTCACTCCTGGCTCTGCACTCAGGAATTACCCCTGGCTGAGCTCAGGAGACCATATGGGATGCTGGGACTTGAACCCGGGTCAGCCGCGTGCAAGGCAAACGCCCTCCCCGCTGAGCTATCGCTCCAGCCCCGGACAAGAGCAAGTTGAGTGATGAAGAAGACAATAAAGATACAAAATACAGGCTTGACAAAGTCTACCTTATGCCTTCTGATAATTGTGATCTCTCAGTTCCCTATAAGACTTACATATACTCTAGAGAGACATGTTGTGAACGGGAAGTCTTTCTAACAGTGAACAGACAGGGTGAGCAAAATCTTGTAAAAGGACCTAAAAGCTCCTGCTGAATTTCTCAGAGCCTCTTTTCTTTCAGTCCTACAAACCTTAGCAGCTAGAGCTGTAACCCTGAAAACATATGTAGTAGATTATGACTGGGTGAAATTACATTCCTGGTTTAATATTTAGAAGTCAGAACGTAGATCAAATAAATTCTTGTCTCAGGCTTCCCTATTTTGTGAAATTCCATCTCTCAAGTGCATGAGTTGGTAACTGTTAAGACTTGATAGTAGAATGGTGTGTAGGGAAAAAGCTCAGTGGAGGCAAAGATCCTGAAAATTTGCTACTTGCCACAACTTGTCGATACATTGAGAGAGAGATGTGTATCTTTAGAAAGGATTTTTGCCACACCCAACCATGCTCAGGGGTTACTCTTGACTGTGCTCAGCAGCTAGTCCTGGTGAGCTGGAAAGTCCCTCTGGGGTTCCGTAGATGAATACCTGGCCAGACTGACACAATGATAGCTCCTTACTGACCTGCTATCTCCAGTCACAATATGGTTGTTATTGAACATGACTTAATTAGAAATTGGGAGGATGGCTGGAGTGACAGTACAGCAGGCAGACACTTGTCTTTACAGGGATGAAAGGGTTGGATACAGAGCATTTCATACAACCCCCTGAATGCCAAGTTGGATGGTCGCCCTTGGCACAGTGGGATGTGGCCTGCCCACTCAAGAAAACAAAAAAAATTCAAGCAAGAGAAGAAAAAGGAAGGAAGTATGTGTTCACCACCTTGTCCAGAGTGGAAAAAGCAAGAAAAGACAACAAGAAAAGAGAGACAAATAATTAAGATATATGTTCCTCTACATCTGTATTTTTAAAAATTCACTTTATTATGAATAAAATAGTTGTCTGTTATGTTTTTGTCTTGACATTCAATCAGTTGATCCTGGAAATATGTATCTCTATCTATCTACCTGCCTGTGTGTCTGCAGTCTGTTTAGATATCTAACTTTTATTCTTTTGCTTTTTTGCCAAATGCAGTGGTGCTCCTGGCTGTTTGTTCAGGGATCACTCTGCTGAGCCTTAGGATCATATGTGATGCTTTTGATTGAATCCCCCATTTAAGGCAATTTTCCTTCCTCCACTACTTTCTGTAGCCCAATTCTTGCATTATTTATAAACAAGGCAGAATGAGAAAGACCATCAGAAATAAAGAAGACAAAGTGTGTCTATCTGCTTCACGTCACACGTGATTTCCTTATACTTTTACTTGAGGACACTGATGAATAGATAAGTCTGTAAGACCACAATGAAGTTGTCATTTTATTTTCAGCAGTGGCTTTCAAAGTCACTGTAAGCACACTGAACTCTGATCCCAGGCTAGAAATTGCAGATTTATTTGCCAACAAGTCTACCTGCCAACGCAGTGAGGAAAGCATCACTTTGGGTTCCATAAAATGGAAGGAAAAAAAAATCTCGCTCTAGTAACCAGAGACTAACCTGCCGATTCCCAGGCCTCCAAACTTAGGGTAAGAAAGATTCTAACACAAGTGCTCATAGATGGAGTCTTCCTTAGAACAGCTTTTGGAAATTTAAGTTGATCAGAGTTTTCCTCTTGTTTGGGTCTATTGACTCCACAGCTATTGCTGCCTCTTTCTGGTCCTTCTAGTGTTTCCCACAAGGTTGGCCCTCTGCCAAGCCTTCCAACTCTCTCTTCCTTTGCACCCTGACCTCTACTGTGTGCCTGCTATTGTCCTCACTCCCTCATTTTATCTCAAAATCACATGAAAGAACATTTTTAGCTCTATATGCCAAGTTACCTACTCTTGGGTGAGAAAACCCTTCATAGTGCAGACAAAGAAAGAGAAGTGTGTACTGAGGAGAGTGGCAGAGATCTGGGAAACTTCTCTAGCAGCATAGCCTTCTACTAGTGGGTGACTGCAAGATAAGCTCCATAGTTCCTTCACCAGAGCCTGCATGTAGCTTACAGAAGACCTTCTAACTAGTGCGAAAGGGCTTTCTATTCACTTCCTGGAGTCCACTGTTCATCTCTGGGGACTCTTTCAGCTATTTCGGGACACTGACCTCACTACCCTCTGGCCTGAGGATAGTTTCAGATGGATTCCAGCACCCTGCACTGCCCCACAGTGGTGTCTGCCTAGTAGCCTCTGTGGAAAACTGCACCTGGTCCCATCATAATGCAGACACACATATCAAGGGACATAGAAGCCATCTGCAAAGCAGTGAGAGGAAAGACAGCACACACAGCATAAGTATACTGTCTCACTTCTCATCAGAGTTTTTGGGTGCAGTGAGGAGGGGGATGACCTATGGACTTGTGTCTCCTTCCCCGTAAGTGGTGCACATTGGAGGTCCATAGTGATGCCAGCAGACATGCAAGTATTGAAAGAATTCAGCAGCCATAGACTTACGTCAGGGAAACTGGCGAGGTATCCTGGAGAATCTGATGACCATGTGGTGCATATCTGGATGTAGAACAACAAATGATATCTGACCAAGAACTACAAAATCGTCTCAGTTGTTAAATCTCTTACAAACACTGGGAATTTTTTTCTTTTTTTGGTTACAGTCAACAATTCTCAAGGTTTATTCATGGCTCTGCACTCAGGAACTACTCCTAGTGGTGTTTGGGGACCATATGGCATGCCCAGAATCGACCCCAGGTTGGTAAAGTGCAAGGCAAACACCCTCTTGTGGTATTATTCCTCTGGCTCCTAAATTGGACAGTCTTAAACAAAAGCAATAGTGATGGATCAGGAATTGGAAAAACAGACCCAGAGATGACATGGCACAATGGGAACAAGAACAAGAGCCAGAGCCTTTGATGCAATGAAGGATCTGAAATCAAGGAAATGAGTCAACTGAAATACAGGAGGGGAAGTGCACATCAGCCTAGTAGAAAGGGTGGTAGAAATCGTAAAACCCTGAGTAAAACTGCCCTCTCTGCCTCTCCACTGTCACAGCTGGTGATGTGAGTAGTGGGGGCCAGGGCATACAGGGCACAGGGCTGACCCTGGTTAAGTCTGCAACACCACATTGGATCCCCAGTACTCCAGTTTTGATCCCTGAGGGAAGAGTCAGGAGTAATCCCTGAGCACCACTGGGTGTAGAACCTCAGCTACCTACCACCACTCCCCATCCCCCAAAAAAGCCTATGGAACACAACACTATATGGGATTGAACCATCAATTCTCCAAAGAACAGCTGAATGAACAAACCAATAGCACCTCAGGAATTAGTGAGTTTTACAGAACTCTTCTCAGCTGCCAGTGAGGCGTGCTATGCAGCCTCAAAACAGACTGAGATGGAAGCAGTGTAAGAGGCATTTCTGCCTTCTACACAGTAGAGTTGGGGTCTCGGTGTAAAGTTAGCTAGCAAAGGAATCAGCAAAGAAATGATGAATATACACAATATCACTTCTCTTGAATATTAATAAAAGTGGCACAGAAGTCTCAACATCACTGGGTTTTACACCTCAAGAGGTGTTCACTATATTTGCTACTATTTCACTACATCTTGAATTCCAAAAAGGCATTAGTAAATCTTGGTATGGTTCTCTCTCCTTGGTGTGCATCCCTGACTGTCCAATACTGGAATCTCCAACTCTATTCCCTTCATGTGAGAAAGCTGTTAGTGCATTTTGCATCTGCTGTGGATTCTCTCATGACCTTTGGTAGCCACACTCTTACCCATAAAGGAGGAAAAACTTTGGCCATGTATGCAGTCTGCCACAGTGCTTTCATAAATCACTCCCTGTGGTTTAAAATGCTGTTCAAAACCAGTAAGGATACTATGGGATTTGATTCCCCTGATTCCCTTTTGTCTACATCCTCTCCCATCTGGCAGAGCTTGGAGTTATAGTAGGTGGAAAGAAAGGAAATCCTGAATGACATCATGGTAGAGTGTGATGTGGTTCCCACAAACATCCTAGGGGTAATACACTATGACCAGTCCAACACTGAGGGCACGATCACATCTGATGACTTGGATACTGGCTCTGCTCTGGTTCTATCCCCCAAAGGCTACAATTTCAAGGGGAAAGATACTCAACTCTGTCTTCAAGGTAGTGTCCATGAGCAATTGGTGCAATTCCTGTCCAAAGTCACATCTCATTCATGGAGTTCCATTGACAAAACAGTGGGCCCAGTACCTCTATGAAAAGCTCACACATACTTCTATTACTGAGGCACAGGTGGTGATTATTTTACTTTCTTTCTTTTTTTTTCTTTTTGGGTCACACCCGGCGATGCACAGGGGTTGCTCCTGGCTCTGCACTCAGGAATTACCCCTGGCGGTGCTCAGGGGATCATATGGGATGCTGAGAATCGAACCCGGGTCGGCCGCATGCAAGGCAAACGCCCTACCTGCTGTGCTATTGCTCCAGCCCCTATTTTACTTTCTATATTTATTAATTAAAGTATTTATTTATTTGTTGAGTCTCAGCTGGATATGGCTAGGGCTTATTCTTGGCTCTGCTTTCAGGGATCACTCTTTTGTTTTTGCCTCTTGGGTCACACCTGGCGATGCACAGGGGTCACTCCTGGCTCTGCACGCAGGAATTACCCCTGGCGGTGCTCAGGGGACCATATGGGATGCTGGGAATCGAACCCAGGTCGGCTGCGTACAAGGCAAATGCCCTATCCACTGTGCTATCACTCCAGCCCCCTTTCAGGGATCACTTTTACAGGTGTTCAGGGGACCATATGGGGTACTGGGGACTGTACCTGGGTTAAGACACATGCAGGAAAATTACCTTACCCCCCTGTACTATTGCTAAAGCCACTGACCTCCTATGTTAAAGAAAGCATAGCTTTTTATGCAATGACCTAATTTTATTGATTAACAGTATCTCTTGTGTTTTTATGCTGATGAAGACTCCTCGGCTTAGTCATATTTTGGATACATTAGCACCCTGACTCACGTGTGTCAACCAATAGTGTACCACCTTGAATCTGTTTTTTTTTTTTTTTTGGCATATCTTTTTTATTTATTTATTTATTTTTTACAGTTTTTTTTATTTTTTTATTTTTTTATTGAATCACCAAGTGGAGGGTTACAAAGTTCTCAGGATTATGTCAGTTATACAATATTCAAACACCCCTCCCTTCACCAGTGCCCATCTTCCATCCCCAACCCCCCCAGTATATCTGCCGCCCCCTCCCACCTCCCTAGTCCCCACCCTTATACGTGATAAGTTTCACTTCATTTGCGCTTATCTCGATTACATTCCATGTTTCAACACACAACTCACTACCGTTGCTGGGGTTTCCCCCCAAAAAGAAAAAGACAGTCCTATTGCCAATGAGGCATTTGATAATTCTCCATTACTAAGCATATAGAGATATTAAGTCCTGCTGTTTGTTACATAACTTTTCTTTTTCCCCCTTGCCCCGCGCCACCGAGTTCACGCCTGTTTAGTAATCGCCACGCTGTCTGACAAAGGGAAAAAAACCGAAGAGGATGGTTATTTCCCGTCATCAGCCGGCGTGGGGCTCTGGCTTAGTTGATAGTCTAGTAGAGTGTCTGGAAGCAGTTTCTGGAACCAAAGCTCTTGCGCTGATATCGGCTCCGGCTCGAGATACCACCAGCGTCCCGCTGGTCCATGTACCTAATTTTTCCCCTTATTTCCCATTCCCACGCCACCAGGTCTGTTTGCTTAATGGACATCACACTATGTTTGACACCACGCCACGTTTCTTCCCGAGAAAGAAGGATATTTCTTCTCAGCCAGCGTGGGGATACAGCTTAGTTCAGTCTAGAGAGATGGCTACCATTTTGATTGCCTTCAATATTTCAACAAAATACTTACTATTCTTGTTAGGATCACCCACAAAAGTCTGACCCATTAAGAAGGAACCATTACATACTGCTGATACTAAGATGACATTAGGTCGCGCGGCCGCAGCAGCGGCCGCGTGGTTTTGGGTTTCTGTCTAAAGTCCAGGGAAAAAGTTGAAGGAGAGAGAGAGAGAGAGAGATTTCCGCACGGGGGACCTGGCGGAAACTCTCAAGTCACATACTGCAGGTTGCTGGTGGGCTGCCGGTGTCCCAAGCAGCTCCATCCTCTTCGTCAGTCATTCTGGGGGTGCGGGCGCGGAGAAATGGGAAAGCCCACGTGGCTGCACTCTCTTTAAGTGTCCGATGTGGGCGGAGACCGGTACTTCCCCGCCCTCGATCCCCGCCAGCCGCGCCGCGCACTTGGGTGCGTCTCTCCATTTTGTGCTCAGAAGTGGGGTAGATGCTGTGCTGTGCCCAGAGGTTGAGGGGAAGAGAGATAGATTAAAGAGAAAAAAAAAAAAAGAGAAACGCCAGGCCCCCGCTCGGGGGACCTGGCGGAAACTCTCAAGTCACATACTGCAGGTTGCTGGTGGGCTGCCGGTGTCCCAAGCAGCTCCATCCTCTTCGTCAGTCATTCTGGGGGTGCGGGCGCGGAGAAATGGGCTTGAATCTGTTTTATCTAGAAGTTCCCCCCAACAAAACACCACTGTCATGCATGCTATGTTGCACTTCCAAGCCCAAGATGGTCTGCCTTCTGCTCCCCTCCCTTTCCCACTTGTCTTGTTTCCATATGGATAGTCCAGAAAACAATAATTAGCAAATATGTCTGAAGAGAAGCTTCACTATTTATTTATTCATACATATCTTCTTCCTGTGATACTGCAAAGAGATGTCTACTAATCTACTAAGACTGGCAGATGTCATTGTGTGAGGAATTACCCAATATGGGAAGTGAGACCAAAAAAGAACAGGAAAGCAAAATAAGGCTGGCTCACATATACAACCTGAGACAACTATATCCTGGGCAGACTCAATCTACCTGTGAAAGTATGGGTGAGGGGCTATTATTTATGAAAAACCTTTTGAATATGATTTATGTGACCTGAATTCACATATAAAAAATCATACCAAACCTAGAGAGAAGGCAAAGACAAACTCTACCCTAGGAAACAATGAATAATCATATCTCTTGATTTAGTAGTGACATTGGTGTCATTGTTCCAGGGTCACTGTCCCATGGTGACCTTGGGGTTCCTGGCTATGTTCGGGGCCAATTACTGGCAGGCGATGGACAAACAATGGAATGGGGGCCACAGATGGTTGGTAATCAGTGCACATTTATTCAAGTCTCACAGTGTTAGCATAGAAAAATTGTAGAGCGTTTCAGGATAACAGTTACCCATAGGTATATTTCAACATTATCATAAACAATGAACAAATATAAAGCCCTTTCTTCAGGGTATGTTCTTCTGGGAGAATCATCGAAAACCAGAACCTTATCTAGGGGATCCAGCTCTCTAGAGTCCTACAAGGAGATTCACCAAGAGAGGAATTCCAACTCAGGACTTATTGCTTTCTCCTTTCATTTGTTACTAATCTATTCAAACAATCATGTTAAATTTACTCATTTATAATATTTCTAGTTATTTTGTATAAACATGGCAAGAGATATATTGACTAAATAGTGGCTCTTCCTGGGGACATCTCATTACATATCCCAGACTACCGGCCTTAGACCTGGTTAGTTTATCCTAACCCCAACAGGGTCCTATTCAGTCAATTCTTCTGGGGTCATGTCAGAGTTTGTACTATGACCATGCAATAAGCTTATTATACTTCATATGGGACTTAGTCTGTCCCATGTCGATGCCAGGGTAGCTTATGGCTTGCCATCTGGGTCAATCTTTGTCCATAGCAGGACTCCTGTTTGGAGTGTTCAGAACTAAGGGCAATGGAGGCTTAAGTCAAGTAAGAATGACGGATGCCCAGGAGTAAACATTATTTGGAGTCCATTAACTCCCATACTACAAAAGCATCACATTAACTATCTTCCTGTGTCTATACAAAAAAGGACATAGCTGTAAAACAAACTGGGTGAAGGACTTAAGGGAAGGGAATAGCAATATTTCACTTCCATATACAAAATCCAAGCCCTCAGATGATTGGACCTACAGGATAAAGGGTCTAATTTGGGATAATTGTGATAAACAGAGGAAGAAGAGCACAAAAGAGAGGTCAAAAATAAACACAGAGGGAGGGATACTGGGAACATTGGTGGAGGAGAATGGGCACTGGTAGAGGGATGGGTAAATGATTACTGTATGACTGAAATGCAAATATGAAAGTTTGTAAGTTTGTAACTGTATCTCTCAGTGATTCACTAATAGAAAATTAAAAAAAAACAAACAGAGAGTTCGGAGTGCCCTGGTGGCACTGTGTGTGCCTCAGGAGCACCGTTTTGGATGTAACTCAATAAATCTAAGCTCCATGTAGTGGTGGGGTGGGGTGGGGAGAAAGGTCAGACCATGTTACTTCTAAAAATGCTTAGAACTATAAGCCAATACAGTAGTATCCTGTGTTCTAGAAAAACTGAACTGAATAATCCCATGTATTAAGATAAGAAACAATGTCCTTGATAACTATGTATTTTCACTGGGACTCTTGTATAGAACTGCATTTTTTTTTTTTTTTGCTTTTTGGGTCACACCCAGCAATGCACAGGGGTTACTCCTGGCTTTTCACTCAGGAATTACTCCTGGCGGTGCTTGGGGGACCATATGGGATGCCGGGGATTGAACCCAGGTTGGCCACATGCAAGGCAAATGCCCTACCCGCTGTGCTATCGCTCCGGCCCCCTAGAACTGCATTTTAAGTAAAGATTTGTCATCAACTGCTTTGGGATACTGATGTGTGTAGTTTGGGATACAAGAAGTGTGTAGTTTAATGTCACTTTTCAAAAAGTCAATCAGGATTCTTATGCAACATGCCTGTTTTGATTTGGTCATACTGGGCATATATCATGGTAAGGAGAGGGGCTGGAAACTTGCAAAGAATACATCAGATATAGGGCTGATATCCAGATTAATTAAGAATTTACCAAACTCAACAACGCAAAAGTCTGATGACTCTATCCATAACTGAGGTGACAAGACAGACATTTCCCTAAAGAAGATATGTGGGTGGCAATATTAAAAGTGCTTATCATCATATGATTAGGGAGATGCAAATCAAAACAACATTGAGAGATGACCTCACATCACTGAGAATAGCACATGTCAAAAAATCTGGAAAAACCTGGTGTTGATGAAGTTGTGGAAAGAAATGAACCTTCCTCCACCTTTAGTAGGAATGTCCAGCCTCTTTGGAGAGCAATAAGGTCAGTTCTTTTGTGGTCTTGAGACATTTCATACAATTTTTTTTTCTTTTTTTGTTGATTCATTGTGAGATAGACCCTTACAGACATCTGATGCTATTCATAACATGTGATACAAAATAAATTATCTAGTATCTGTCTGTGGGGTTGACTTGAGTGGTGGTAGGAAACTTCGAAACAATGGTGGTGGGAAATTGCAATGGTGGTGAGATTGGTGTTGAAATATTGAATGTAATCAATTACTGTGGACAACTTTATGAAAGTAAAATTAAAAAATAAAAAAAATAGGAATAGAACTCCTGAATGATCCAGCGGTACCGCATCTTGGAATCTACCCTGCAAACAATAACAATAAAACAACCCATTACATTGAAAGGATATATGCATACCTGTGTTCACCGCAGCACTTTGTACAATTACCAAAACATGAAAACAACTCAAATGGCCAACTACAGACGAATGGATCAAGAAGCTGTGGTATAAGAAGGACTGTTCAATGGTTGGAAACTTGCCCCAAGTGCGTGTGGGGTCAAAGAGCAGTTAGGATAGAGTAAGGACCAATATAAAAATGATAGTTAGAAATTATTGTTCTGGATAAGATCTGAGTGTTGGAAGTAGATAAAAGGATATATACATGATAACCATTCAGTATCTGCATTGCAAATCAAAATGCCCAAAAGAAAAGAAAGAGAGAAAGTGCTTGAGTGAGAGAGCAAGAGAGAGAGAGAGAGCAAGAAAGAAGAAATGTGCCTACACCCGAAGAAGGGAGGGGAGGTGTGGTGGAGGGAAACTGGATATACTGTTGGTGGAAAATTTACAGGGTGAAGGGTTGGGTGCTCGAACATTATATAATTTAAACCTAAGCATGAGCAACCTTTTAACTGTGTATTTAACTGTGATTCAATAACAACATTAAAAAAATAAAGAACTCTCCGCAGCTGCACAAGCGTGAATCCAGACCCAGCAAAACCTCTTTCGGCATTTCGGCATGGGCAACTCCTCACAGAATGTCTCCAGCCTGAGAACTAAGCCACGGCCCCGTGCCCGCCCAGGAGGGGAAAGGTATTTCTCTCTCTCTCTCTCTCTCTCTCTCTCTCTCTCTCTCTCTCTCTCTCTCGTCTCTTTCTCTCCGGGGATGAAGGGCGCGGTGTCCGCCATATTAAGACAACCACAGATGGGATTTACGACAAAAACTGCAGCAGAAGGACACGAGGGTGCTCTTGGGAAGGTGGGAGGCACCGGCCCCTCCCACCGCCGAGATGTGATCCCGGGGGCCGCACGTGTGTGCAGCCTCTCCGCAGCTGCACAAGTGTGAATCCAGACCCAGCAAAACCTCTTTCGGCATGGGCAACTCCTCGCAGAATGTCTCCAGCCTGAGAACTAAGCCACGGCCCCGTGCCCGCCCAGGAGGGAAAAGGTATTTCTCTCTCTCGCCTCTTTCTCTCCGGGGATGAAGGGCGCGGTGTCTGCCATATTATGATGATCACAGATTGGGTTTTCAAGCCTGCAATGATCCAATATCTGGAAGAAATCTCCCTGGACTTAGTTGTTAAAGTACAGAAATTCAAAACCGCATGGCCGCCGTAGCGCGAAGACCTCATTTGTCTTCACAGTAGGTCTGACTCTAGTGGGGTACTCCTAACAACAATAGTGAGGTTTGTGTTGAAATATTGAATGTAACCAAAGTAAACAGAAAATCAGTTACAAGTCGGGGGGTGGGGGGGCGGGATGGGAGGTGTACTGTGTGGTTTTTTTTTTTTTTGGTGGTGGTATATGGGCACTGGTGAAGGGATGGTTGTTTCAGCATTGTATAACTGAGACCTAAGCCTGAAAGCATTGTAATCTTCCACATGGTGATTCAATAAAATAAAATTTTTATTAAAAATAAAAAAAGAAGTCGTGGTGTCTAGAAACAATAGACCAATATGCAGCTACAAAAGAACGACATCATGTAATTTGCAGTAGAAGTGGATGGAACTCTAGGATATCATGCTGAGTGAAGTCAGCCAGAAGGAAATGGAGAGACACAGAATGATCTGTATTGTATGTGGGACTTAAAGATACACAGCAAGGTAGCAACAAAGGGCCAATGTCAAGACAATGGGAGTATTGATCCACACAATTGAGATGGAGGTAGGGGGGATTGAAACTCAGATCCTTGTAGGAGAGAGGTGGGTATACCAGTTATGGATAGCATACTGGAATGTTGTACATAAACTATAATGTAAATCAAAGAATTGCAATGAAATAAAATTTTTGTGTTTATTTTTGCCATGTCTAGCAGTGCTTGGAGGACCATATGAAATTGGACCCTGGAGGGACACATGCAAGGGAAATGCTCTCCCACTATACTATCGCTTCAGCCTTTCAAAAACAGGTATTAAAGGTATTAAAGGTATTTAATACCTTTCAAAAATAGGTATTAAAAAAAGTAATTGGTCCAATTTTCTGTCTTATAATCCTGCAATAATGCTCAGTGTTAGATGATCATGCATATTTTATCAGATATACTTTGCTGCACAGCTCTACAGAAGAGAGCAATTCTCTAGAGGTCTCTCAAGGTCTAAGCAAATAAACCCTGGTTAGGAAAACTCTATCTTGTCCTAGTTCTGAGAGAGATAGAGCTGTGTTAGGTAATCAGTCTTCCAAGCATTATGTTCTCCTTTCCAGCAATCTGCAAGCTACCTTACATGGATATATTGCACATATGACTGAGAATTATTAACCACCATGAATCTAGGCTTTTTACTCATGTGTACTCCAGTTTGAGTAACACAACTGCAGATGTAATCCCCAAGTATACTTAGAGACCTCAAGCAATGTTTCATAAAATCCTCTTTTGATGACTGCACTAGTCTATATGAGGTGAACTGAATGTATAGTAAAAAGTAGCATTAGGTTTCTAAGTCATTATATATATAGTATAGTGAAGGTTATATACATAAATGATTTAAGTTAAGCTTGTCACCTGGATAGAACCTGTCGAATTAGTGTAAAATCTGTTAATATTAATGGGGTGGCAGGAATCCTACACTGGGTAGGGCACTGCCATGCAGGCGGCCAATCTGGATTTGGCCACATCCCCAGCATCACATACTGTCCCCTAAGATCTGCCAGGAGCAATCTCAGAGCCAGGTGTAAGCCATGCGCACTGCTGGATGTGGTGCAAAAATATATTAGTGTAATGATGAAATAGCAAACATAGTTACATTCAGGGCTGGAGTGATAGCACATCAGTAGGGTGTTCGCCTTTCACACGGCCGACCCGGGTCGATTCCTCTGCCCCTCTTGGAGAGCCTGGTAAGCTACTGAGAGTATCGCGCTTGCACGGCAGAGCCTGGCAAGCTACCCGTGTCGTACTGGATATGCCAAAAACCAGTAACAATAAGTCTCACAATGAGAGATGTTACTGGTGCCCGCTCGAACAAATCGATGAGCAACGGGATGACAGTGACAGTTACATTCAATAAAAATAATTAAAATCAAAGAAATGAAAGTCAGGGACTGATTTTATAAAGTACCAATGGCATCCAGTAAGAGAACATATCTGAAACAAAACATAAATGCAGCAAGAGTACTGGGAATTGAAAATACGTCTGAGATTAGATTGAAGGATAGAAAACATATTCAAAGTATTTCCTTATTCCCTTGAGTACTGCTAGGTAAGGTCATAGTTTTCATAAGCACTGTTAAGGTATAGTCTCAGTGATCTCTGTGCATAGTAACTTATAGTCCTAAAGTCTCCTGTGTGGTGCCCAGGTGTGGCGCCCAGGTGTGGCTGTGATATCTTCTAGCATAGAACCCTTAGGTCATAATTTGGAAAATTATAAGTAGTTCCCAGCATTCCCAGGCATTGTAGTGTAGGCTCATATAAAAATTAAATAGAACAAAAAAATTTTTACGTGACTTTGCGCAACTCCAGATGATGCTCAGGGGTCACTCCTGGTTCTTCACTCAGGAATTATTTATGTGATCTTTGGGGGGATCATATAAGATGCCGGAAATTGAAACTGGTCAGGAAGTTGTAGGCCAAGCTCTCTACCCATTCTACTATTATTCCAGCCCTAAAATAATTTTCTTACAATGACATAGTGCTCTTACTATCTTCTGGAGAAATATTAAGATTTGTTGAAATTTGAAAAATTGTTGAGTAAACAAAAGAGGACCCTCTCAGAGACAAAGAAACTACAAAGAAGTCTAAAGGAATGATGAGAAAATGAAAGAGGCCCTGAATGAGAAGGAACAAGTACAGGTAGGGCCTCGCCTTGCACTTTGCACACAGTCAACTTAGGTTTGATCCCTGTCACTCCTTAGGGTCCCTGAGCACCACCAGGAGGGATCCCTGAAAGCTGAGTCAGGAGTAAGTCCTGAGCACTGCTTGCTGTGGCCACAAACAAAACAAACAATCCCACCCCCCCAAAAATAACACTAAAACACCCCTATTTTACTTCACTAAAACAAAACAAAGAAATTCAGAAAGTCAGTGGGGAACTTAATGACTGATAATAAAAGAAAATAAAATTTAGCATATTCTCTGGTGCCTATAGGTACAAGGTGTGCCGTATACCTTCATTTCTCTGTCTGTCCTTATATTTTCCAACTCAACTAATTTCCTTCACTTAAGGAAACATGAAATGTTACAGAAAGATTTTCTTTCCGGTTGTTTTTATATAAACCTAAGAATGGATAATAAAACCATGTTTAGAGACACTTTAGGAAGGGGTGATGCATGTGGTGTCAAAATACAGAGAGACAACTAGACAAAAGGACTAGTGCACAGGTGCTATCCACTGATTGGGCCCTGAAGAGGAGAGAAAGCGTCTTGGGCATAGTAATACCTAGGCAACAGGAATCTTGAGGCTTCTAGGATTCTTTCTCCAATCAAGATTCCAAGTCTGTTACTGGGCTCTAGCCTGCTCTCTGGCACACTGGGTCCTCATTCCTCTGGAATCTGAATACAGACAGTGTCTGTGACTAAGCTCCTATGTCTTGAACCTTGTTCTGGTTGTTTCTCTCAAGTGTTGTGGTGTTAGCTGATCATTTCGAATAGTAAGCAGAAAGCTCCTGAATCTTTACCCCACTCAGTCCTGAGAAAATCCATTTTATTCCTGTTTCATGATTTTAACCAGTCATATCTGGGGCTTCGTTCCACAGTCCCAACACTGACATCTCCGCTACACAACAGCATGGCAGTATATCTTAGCCCTCTGTGTGAGTCAAGGGCAGAATCGACCCTCCTGGATATGAACCAGGAGCTTCATTCTCAGCTGGCACAATGCAAGCAAGGACTTGAGAGATCTCAAACAGAAATTGCTTGTATCAGAAGCTACTGCCTACGTTCTGGCGAACCACCTGCAGAAAACCAGTAAGTGTCACAGGGTCCTGGTCAGGAGAGTTGAATGGACTGATTTCCCTCTGAGAAATCAAAACCTCTCCAGAATTTTCTTTTACTTCCTTTATCAAAGTCACTGTTACTCTGACCATATTTCAGAAAAGATATGTGAGTCTTTGACTCCATTTCACAGAAGATGGAAAGTGTGACATTTCCAGACACCTGGTTTACAAGGATTTAGAACAAGAACGTTTAAGGGATAGAATATTCACTGGATTTCAAAGAGAGGGAGAATTTTTGGGTGGTGATTTCCCAGAGACAACATGTCACCCAGTTCTAACCACTTTTGGTCAGTACAAAATGCCATGGTGTGCTGGTTATGATTTTCACCATAGGGTGAAAGTGTTACAGTGAGTACGTAATTAAGTGGAAGGCATTCATTGGTCACTTGGTCTCCATCTTGGAATTTCTTAACTTCAAACAAGCCTTAGAGTCCAAGTAGTCTTACACCCCATTACTTATATCTTGAGGTGCTTAGTAACTTCAACATAGTAGCTCCATCCACAAAACCGTTCAAACTTCCCAGCCATGGAAGAGAGACACGATCAAACATGGGAGCTGAGGAAGTAGAAAGCACCATTGATGTTAATATGTTAAATGAGTGTGCAAATTACTAGTTCTGGTATAAGACAAAGATACTCATTTACTGGACAAGGGAATGTACTTACAAAGTTTTACTGTATCTTTACCATGGAATATATTTCACAGGAGGCATATTTTACTGATTGTTTCTCATCTAGATTTTATCATATTCACGTTAGCAGTTTCTTTTGTCTCTGCTGGTCATTCTGTGAATATTCTTAGAGTATTTCAGGGATAATCAAAATCTGCCCAGCTTCTCCTTCTCCCCTTGATAAGGTGAATCTTCATTGATAAAGGATGGTCGATTGGCTTGGTGCCATCTTGCCACATTCAACAGAGAAGAAGCCGGGTGTTCTGGTGAGCAACGCGGCCGGAGAATGCTCCGGACCCGAGACGGGGCCAGCAACACCAGGGATCTGGACGGAGGAGGTGCAGCCACAACACCTTCTCCAGATGGAGCCCCGGTGACACTGAGCAGCAACTAACTCAGCTCCGGGATGCGGGACTGGGACAACTCCGAACCGCGGGGGGCACTGGCCCAAGATGTATGTAGGAGGCTTTACATGTTTTGCATCACTACATTCTTCATCATTTGCACAAAGGTAAAATAGTTATGGTGTTTTGATAAGAAAAGAAGGTGAACCTGAGAAGACCAACACGATGAGGAGGGGAGATGAGAGGTACCTCCTGCCCAGGGTTTTCAGTGGCTCTGTCTGGTGCTGGAATGAAAGGTGATTGTAGATACTATCACAGACTAATCTGGCCTAAGCAATGTAGTCTGAGATCGAGATGACCCCAGGAGAGCAATTCTATAAGCTTAATGCATCTCTTGCTATGTCCATACAAAATGATTAATATTATGAATACTTATATGTTAGTTGGACAAGGAGAGGAGAAACACACCCATGGGATTCCGCTCTGGGGTGGGTGTCCTGCTGAAAGAGAATCTGTCCTAGAAGAAGCATCCCCTGAGGGAAAGAACTTTACCCCTATTGATTGTGACCACACCTATGTCTAAGCCCCAACCCCTCATGCTGGGGGATTAACTAGGCTGAAAGAGTGGGGTTGGGGGCGAGTCCCAGTGCCAGATCTAGAGAAACTAGATCAAGATCCAGATCCAGAGGAGAAAGAGAATGAAGTAGCATGGGGGAGGAAGAAGCAGGAGGAGAATCAGAGGAGAATGGAGATGGGAATGGAATAAACTGCAACTGACACCAACCAGCCTGGCCCTCATTCCTTCCTTCGCCTGCCTCATCATCGCCATCAACCTCCCAGGGTGGGGGAAGTGGCTGGAGACTAACGAACGCGGGCGGCAGGAGAGATAGAGCGCCGCTGCCCTGTGCCCGAGGTGTGGTGTCCTCCCTTTTTTTGTGTGTGTGTTTATACAGTGGAGAATGGACACTGGTGGAGGGATGGGTTCTTGAACATTGTATGAGGGAAACACAAGCACGAAGATGGGTAAATTTGTAACTGCACCCTCACGGTGACTCACTAATTAAAAAAATACATAAATTAAAAAAATCCTATCACTGCAGCAACAAAGGAAAAGTCCCCGCCAAATCCTTTCCCAGATCCTAAGACTGGTCCACCCTTTGCTGCAGAGTGGCTCTCTCATGGCAGCACCCTCACGCCACCAGGCCTGCCCTCTGGTTCATACCAACAGCTTCTGTGGGCACCACTACCCAAATCCAGCCCTGAGAGCTACCTCAGGCGCTTCCTCCCTTTACCCTGCATGATAAACCTATAACCCCACAGCATTTCACCTCTGAGCAGCCCGCCCAAGGACTAAGAGTTCACAGTCCCAGTGGATTCTACGGGTGGCTAAATGGCTTTCCAGATACTTCCCAGGGAACAGCAGGGATGAGAAGGGGATTTACGGGGTCTTCGCTGGAAGACCTCTTTGGAGTTCTGCTCACACTTCCTGCTCCTGGGTCCTCTGCTACAGGACTGGTCCTCCCTACTGCTGAGGCGTAGCCGTGCTGCCCCCTGGTGGTGGAGGAAGTGCACTGGGGAAAGGGAGTTGGGCCTCCTCCCACATCATTAAAATACACCAAGACACTGTTGCTTCAGACTTTGATAAATGATAATATAATAATAATAATAATAATAATAATAATAACAAGAACTTCCTTAAATCACCTGAAAGTTCCTCCAGAATTTCTTTTTTTTTTTTTTTTGCTTTTTGGGTCACACCCAGCGATGCTCAGGGGTTACTCCTGGCTTTGCACTCAGGAACTACTCCTGGCGGTGCTTGGGGGACCATATGGGATGCCGGGGATCGAACCCGGGTCGGCCGCGTGCAAGGCAAACGCCCTACCCGCTGTGCTATCGCTCCGGCCCCTCCTCCACAATTTCTTAAATCTGCCATCTTACATTTATATTAAGAAATGGGCGCCCAGTCTGTGATTACAAGCAAGGTTATTGCTCCCAGGCACACAGCGCCTGGCACTCCCATTCCCAGCAGGTGGAGGGGTGTTCTCTTTAGCCCTACTCTATGTAAGTGTTTCCCCCAGTGAATACCTCAGTCCATGCCCACTTGTAGGAACTTTGGAATATGCAAGTCACAGGAAACACACACCAAACACAAGCTGGTGGAGAAGCTAAAGGAAGAGCCCTCAGGGGGATGATGGGTTCAAGTGAGGAAGGTGAGGGGTTTTACACCAGAGAATAACTCCCTCAGATCCAGTGTGTTCCCACCTCACAGCCCTATGTGTCATTGAATCCCCTTCAAGTCCTTTCGTGAGAAGGCCTCAAGAGGCAGCGATTTGTATATTAGGGAACAAAAATAGGATTCAGGGCAAGGTGGATGCAAGGTGCTGACAGAGAACAGGCTGGATACAGAGGTGTGAGTCCCTTCTTTGCCTATGCTATTAGAACAAAGGTGTATGTTGGGGGGGTAGGTTTTCTTTGTTCTTGTTTTTCTTTTTTAAATGGTATATCTGTGTTTTTCCAGATAATCTGGTCAATCTAGAATTTGCAGACCATAATATCTATTGTAGGTAACTGCCTCTTGGGACCTCTGGAGCCGAGAGAGATACATTGATGATAAAGGCTTATCCCCAGAAATAGAGCTTTCACTATCATCTCAACCTCTGTAAAGGTCTTCCTCTGCAGAAAGACCACTTTATCCTTAACTCTCCTGACATTTTCTTTTTATATCCAGTCATTTATTTCCCAGACATCCACTGATATATACCAGGCTCTCTTACACACCCACACCTGGTATATAGTAGGAGAGAGAGAGGGAAAAAATGCCTGTCATAGATAGGCCTGTGGGGAGTGTGTGTTGGTGGCAGAGGGAAACTGTGGACATTTGTGGTAGGAAGTGTACACTGATGAAGGGATAAATATTGGAACATTGTATGACTGAAACTAAACAATGAACTAAACAATGAACACCTTTGTAACTGTGTATTTCATGGTGATTCAAATAAAAAAAATCCTAGGAAAACAAATTAGTGGAGTGAAGACACATGACTTGCAGAAAAAACATGTTTACCGAGTGGAAAAAAGACCTGAATATTTTTGTTTGTTTGCCTCTTTTTTGGTTTTAGGCCACACCTGACAGTGCTCAGGGCTTACTTCTGAATCTGCACTCAGGGTCCACTCCTGGAAGGACTTGGGAACCATATGGGATGCTAGGAATTGAATCTGGGAAGGCTGTTTGCAAGGCAAAGACCCTACCTGCTGTACTATCTCTCTGGCACCGAAGGCCAGACTTTTGGGAAACTGCAAGCACTGAGCTTCAAAATCTATGAGGAAAGTAAAATGAGTTGAAAGAATTTTATAGCTTAAGCTAGAAACCTTAAGCCTCATCTCAACAGTTTCTTTTGAAGAAAACTGGATGTTTGATCAAATTCATTGTGACTGTACTGTAGAGTATAAATAAGACTTGGGGGACTTTCAGAGAAATAGGACAGTGACGCACTCAGTGAAGTCTACAGCAGTGACAGTAAGCATGAGGGGTGACAAAGTAAAAAGACACTTTCACAGGGACTTCCAGATCACAGCCTAAGTCAGGAGTCTGTAGTTCAGAGTCTAGAAACAGCATTGCACATATGGTGTGGGGTGGAACGGAAGGCCAAAGTCAGGATGACACCAGGTTTCTGGCATGGATCACAAAATACTGATTTGAAAAGACATAAGCACACCTATGTTTATTACAGAACTATGTACAATAATCAAAATCTGGACAGAACCCAAGTGTGGAAGACAGATGAGTGGGTAAAGAAATTAATTCTAATATACTTTCAGGGCCAGGTGCAATGTGAAACTGAGTTCAATTCCAAACCCCATATGGTTACCCCCAGGAGTTCTATTGAGTTCAGAGCCAGGAGTAGTAAGCCCTTAGCATCATCAGGTGTGGGTATCCAAAATTCTGGTATATGCACATATGAATATACAAAAAATTCTGGTCTATAGGTATATACAAAAAAAATCTGGTCTACATATACACACACATTGAAAATTCTACCTATAAGAAAAAATGAAATCTTGCTTTTTGCTACATCTTGAATAGAAGTAGAGAGTTAAGCAAAATAAATCAGAGGAAAGACAATGCCAGATGACCTCACTCACATGTGTTATGTAAGGAAACAAAGCAAGAGGGTGGATGGTATGAAATATCAACAAAGTCTTGTAATCTGACAATCGACCAAGGCGACCACGTTGGGGGGTACAGGAGAGACCCTGGAGAGGGAATGAGGTGGGGAGAAAATGAGCTGATAAGAAGCTTCTTTTTAAGAAGTGGCAGAGGGTCTTGCGCACGTCGTTGGTGGTGGCAGTGTGGTACGGTTTTAGATCCGAAAAATAAACAGTAACACTAATGTAAACATATTACCTCAACAATAAGAATTTTTGAAAAAGTAGTGGGACTCTAAAATAAGTTTCATATAGGTTTGTGTAATTATGTGAGATGACAGTTGTAGAACTTGTTTCTCAGACCATACACTTTATTAAGGGATGCATAACTATAGATTGATAGGAGGGGGGATATTAGGAGAGACAAGTAATAATGCCAGTTAAAATCACACCATATTTGTTACAAATGGCTGCTTTTTTCATATCCAGATCTATATATAGCTTTGGTGCTACAGAGTGGAGTCTCCTTAGATGAATATCAAAACTGCTTCTCAACAGTTTTGAAGGATGGAAAAAAATTACAGAGAAAAAACTTATAGAGAAAAGGAAATGAGTAGAGAGTAGCCTGCAAAAAGACAGTGAATTTCTGCCAGTTATCCCCATAGTAGGTGATTTAAATTCTCACCCTCCCTTTTTACTTAACTTCATTTGGGTTTTGAATTTACATAACATAGCTTATCCTTTGTGATTACTAAATACAATCCATTTGGGACTCTCTATTTTCCCCCAATCCCTTCTCTCTTCTCTAATAATTGCCCTGGAGCAGATCACTCCCATCTACTCACTAGTCAAGTGTAGAAATGAAATAAATTCAAGATCTCAGGTATGTGTATGAATGAGAGAATTTAACTCAGTGGAAATTAATGGCACAGAGGCCAGGGCTGTTTGCTCAGGAACATTCGCGGTGCTCCCCTGCAACCACACTGAAAATACCATAATTTCTGTCCTATCTCTTGAGACTTTTATGGCCTTTTTCTTCAGTTTCTCTGCCTTCGTTTTGTTGGTTTCCATTATTGTTTTTTCAGAATCAAACTCTATCTCAGATTCAAACTCATCTCCTTCTTATACTAACCTATTCTCTTGTTTCCTCTATGCCCATTAATGCCCAGGGAGATACATTTCTGTATTTTTTTTTTTCTTTTATTGAATCACCGTGACAAAAGTTACAAAGCTTTTGTAGAGGTTATGCTTTCAGGTTTAAGTCTCAGTCATATAATGATCAAACCGCCATCCCTTCACCAGTGCACCTGTTCCCCCACCAAGAACCCCAATATACCCTCCTCCCCCCCAACCCCGCACCTGAGTGGCCAATGATCTTCACTTTATTCTCTCTATACTTTGGATACATTCAATATTTCAACAGAGAACTGAATATTATTATTTGGAATTTCCCCCCAACAATCAAACTTGCTGAAAAGGAATCATTTGATAGTTTGTTTTCCATTCCTGAGAATGAAGATTATAGGAGCTCGCGTGGCTGCACCACGCAGTTTTGGATTTCTGTTATTTTAGCTCAGTTTACAGTCTAGATGCATTTCTATAAGTCTCTAGGTGCCAAGATGGGTTAGTAGGCCTCCCAGATCATAGTCTCTAAGGAGCAGAGGGGCCGGGCTGCTCCGGATCTCATCTGGGAGGAGGATGTGCTGGTAACACCCCCGACCCATGATCTCTTGTGCGCCACGTCACTACAAGCTAGAACCTCTGGGTTGTGAGTCCTAGAAAATGGCGGACGCCACCTGGGCACTGCTGCTGCTGCCGCTGCTATCTTCCCCATAGAAAGAAAGCGTTGGGAGAGAAAATCCTTCCTCCTCCCCGGGCGGCATGAGGTCGTAGCTCAGCTCACAGTCTAGAAGCATTTCTATAAGTCTGTGGGTGCCAAAATGGGTTAGTAGACCTCCCGGATCATAGTATTTAAGGAGCAGAGGGCTCTGTATTTTCTTAATTCTCTTGATTTCCCATATCAAGTCACTATCCAAATCCCATAACTTTGCCTCAGTGAAGATGTGACTCTTATAGAAACCCTTTTCCTACCGACACTGTCTTCCTCCAGATCCAGAGGAATCTGTCCACCATTCTATCTTCAATCAACCCCAGATTTTCCTATCAAATAATACCTTCCAACGCCTAAGATCACATCATAGTTTTAATAAAAATAAATCTCATTCTGCATCAGTAAGTGACTGCCAATGTGAGCTTACTAGATCAAGGTTCTATTCAAGGTTCCTATTTCTGAACTCCTCTTGCCATTCCCACATCAACCTCCTGTGACAAGACTGTTACACACTTATTCCAACCACGACAATCACAGAGGTTATGCTTTTAAAAGATTAGGAAGACGTTTTCTCAGAGCAAATTTTTTCTTCTCTAAGTCAGGACATGGGAGAACCTAGTAGGTTAGTAGTGGTCAGGGTAATAAAACTGAATTATTTACAACAGGTGCATGTATCTCAAGGGTTAGGCCAAGCACCTATTGAAAAAATAGTGGAATCCAACAAAACTTTTAAAGACAGAGAAACAATGAAGACAATAGGCCATAAAAGGATTGAGAGATAGGACAAGAATTTAGGCAGTATTATTAGATACAGTCAACACTAGTACCATCCCTGGAAACACATGTGAACCCCTGGGCACCCCACATATGACCCCTGAGTACAGAATCAGGGATAGACCCTAAACGTCACAATATGTCCCCCTCCCCTCTAAAAAGTTAGTAATTATTCCTGTCTTGGTCTATGGAGTGTGGGTGATAAACTCAATGGAATCAAGATTGAATGGGTGAGGAAGAAGACTTTATGCACACAGAGAATTTTCCCACCAATTAACTTTCTTATAGTATAGTTCAGGAGGGGAAAGAAAAGGAAGTAAATTGTTATAATCTATTCTTCTATTCAAAGCTCTCAGTTGAGAGTTAGAGAGTTATACAATAATTGCTTCTCAATGATGCAATAATGAAATCATAGGTAGGGGTTCCCTCTTGCCAACCCTTGGATTTCTCAGAACCAGGCAGAGGAACCAGAGGGACAGAGGACCAGAGGAACCCAAGCACAGTCATCCAACTTGCTTATATACTTGTCAAATTCACTACAAACACAAAGGGATAAGTTGCATTTGAATGACCAGGAACAGCTTCTTTTACCTTTCATTTCCTGGACTGACCTATAGCATCCTGGGTCTAGAAGATGTGTATGTTTGTCTAAAAGTTCCCTCTCATTACAGCCAGCAAGAACTGAGATATATCATAGAAAAGAGAGTCTAAACAATTCTGGAGTTCAATTTGATGATCTGCCTTTCCAGAGGATACTAATAATTTTGTGAAGGGGCTTTCTAAGCAGTGTAAAAGGGGCCAGGGGCCACTCCCAGTGATAGTCTGGTTGTGCAGGGCCAAGTCATTCAATGTTAGAACCAGACAATTTGGTGCTGCTCAGACAAAAATTCTGGAGACTTCGAGGGCCACACTGGTAGTGCTCCTGGTACCACATGGTACTGAGGATTAAAATTTCAACCTCTGGACAAAGGCATGCATTCTAGCCTTTTGACTTGTCTCCCATATTGCGAGTCAACAATAAAAATAAATAAATTTAAATAATTATTTAAAAACTACATTAAGGGTCTGAGACATAGTAGAGCAGGTAGGGTGCTTGCTTTCTATGTGGCTGACCTGGGTTCGATCCCTGGCATGTCCAATGGTCCCTGGAGTACCTCCAGGAGTGATTCCTGAGTGCAGAGTCAAGAGAAATCCCTGAGCATCACATGTCTAGTCCCAAAACCAAACCAAACAAAGAACAAGAGGAGAGAAAAGAAAAGAAGGGGCTGGAGCGATAGCACAGTGGGTAGGGCGTTTGCCTTGCACGCGGCCAACCCGGGTTCGAATCCCAGCATCCCATATGGTCCCCTGAGCACCGCCAGGGGTAATTCCTGAGTGCAGAGCCAGGAGTAACCCCTGTGCATCGCCAGGTGTGACCCAAAAAGCAAAAAAAAAAGAAAAAAAAAAGAAAAAAAGAAAAGAAACTATACTAGATATACTTCATTTGTTACTATTAAAGGAAATCAAAGTTGTCAATTAGATAAAACTTGTGACAATCATCAGGAACTGATAAGCCCTGTCTGCTTCTCAAAGTTAGAGGAGTACCTAGCTCAGTGAAAAATGTAGCAGTGGGGGTGGTATGGGGATACAGGAATTCCTTCTTTAAACTACATTTAAATTATATTTGTAGCTATGAACATATATTTCAGATAAATTAGAATTTCCCATCCCATCTCCTCTTCTGAATTCTTCCCTTACCCCAGTCACTGGAGGGATAGACAGTGGGTAGGGATTCATCAACCTTCCGTCTTCCAGTCCTTTCGTGAAGATCCAGTCCTCAAAATTTGAAGACTTATGCAGGACACAAGATTAACAAAAGTCCTGGGGACCCACTCCCATTCTACTGTCCCATTTTCTCCCCAGAGGTATGGAGTGATGCCCAGTCCATGCAGCAGTTCTTTGGAACTCTATTATGGAAGCCATTTTCTTTGTTCTGTTTTGTTTTGTTTTGTTTCGTCTTAGCTTTTGGATGAGACCTAGCAGTGTTCAGGTGCTACTCCAAGCCCAGTACTCAGAGATCACAACTCCTGGGGGTGCCATTGACCAATTCCATGCTTCCAGAATGCGCAGACATGGATGCCTGGTAAAACTTATGTGCCCTTCAGATAAATGTCTTTATATTTTTACCTTTTGGCACACAAAATGATAATGAAAATAAACAAATATATCAATAAAGACTGAGGATCAGAAATATGAGGACATAGGAAAAAGTTACAAAAAAATAAGCTGAATCTAAAGGAGAGCCATTTTGGAATGTTTGTGGAAGGAAAGTGTGGTTAGTGAGCAAGAGCAAATGGAGGATGGAGCAAATATATTATGAGAGGTAGGCAGGAGTAAGATTTTGAAGCTCTTACACATTATGTAAAGAATTTGTATTTTACTTTTTCTTTTTTTCTATTTCTATTTATTTTATTTATTTTTATTTTATTATTTCTTTTTCTTTCTTTCTTTTCTTTTTTTTTTTTTTGCTTTTTGGGTCACACCCGGCGATGCACAGGGGTTACTCCTGGTTCTACACTCAGGAATTACTCCTGGTGGTGCTCAGGGGATCATATGGGATGCTGGGATTCGAACCCGGGTTGGCCGCGTGCAAGGCAAACGCCCTACCCGCTGTGCTATCACTCCAGCCCCTTATTTTATTCTTTAATTAGTGAATCACCATGAGGGTACAGATACAGACTCACACATTTTAGAACTTGTTTTTCCCTCATACAACGTTCACAAACACATCCCTCCACCAGTGCCCATTCTCCACCACCAATAAACCCAGTATCCCTCCCTACCCCAATCCCATCTCCCCCCCACCCAACCCTGCCTCTGTGGCAGGGTATTCCCTTTTGATCTCTCTCTCTCTCCAATTGGGTGTTGTGGTTTGCAATAGGTGTATTGAGTGGCCATTGCGTTCAGTCTCTAGTCTACTTTCAGCACGCATCTCCTTTCCCGGGCGGGATCTCCAACCACATTTTACTTGGTGTTCCCTTCTTTATTTGAGCTGCCTTTTTCCCCAGCATGTGAGACTGGCTTCCAAGGCATGGAGCCAACCTACTGGTACTTATTTCTACTATTCTTGGATATTATTCTCCTATTCTGTTATTTTATATTCTACAGATGAGTGCAATCTTTCTACGTCTGTCTCTCTCTTTCTGACTCATTTCACTTAGCATGATACTTTCCATGACCACCCACTTAAAAGCAAATTTCATAACTTCATCTTTCCTAACAGCTGTATAATATTCCATTGTGTAGATGTACCAAAGTTTCTTCAACCAGTCATCTCTTCTCAGGCACTTGGGTTGTTTCCAGATTCTGGCTATTGTGAACTGTGCTGCAATGAACATACAGGTGCAGATGTCATTTCTTCTGTGCTTTTTTTGCACCACCAGGATGTATTCCCGGTTGTACTGCTGGGTCATGTGGAAGTTCAATTTCCACTTTCCTGAAGAAATGCCCTTATTGTTTTCCAGAAGTGCTGTACCAGTTGGCATTCCCACCAACAATGATATAGAGTCCCATTCTCACCACATCCAAGCCAGCACTACTGCTCTTGTTCTTTTTGATATGTGCCAGTCTCTGTAGTGGAAGATGATTTCTCATTTTTGTTTTGATTTGCATCTCCCTGATGACTAGTGATGTAGAACATTTTTTTCATATGCCTTTGTGCCATTTGTATTTCTTTTTTGAGGACATTTCTGTTCACTTCTTCTCCCCATATTTTGATGTCTTTTTTTTTTCTTTCATAGTTCTACTAATGTCTTGTATACACTGGATATTAACCACATTTCTGATGGATATTGGGTAAATAATTTTTCCCATTCAATGCTCTTTTTCTGTATTTTATTTTAAGTCTTTTCTTTTTGCCTGTTTTTGTTGTTGTTCATCACTCCTGGCGATGCTCAGGGTTTACTCCTGGCTCTGCACTCAATAATCACTCCTGGTGTTTCTTGGGGGACCTTATGGGATTCTGGGGATTGAACTAGGTCTGCTACTTGCAAGGCAAATGCCTTCTCCGCTGTATTATTGCTCCATCCCCAAATCTCTCTCTGTATTTTGGACACTGTTTCTTCTTCTTTTTTTTTTTTGCACTATGATCTCTTTTATTTTTTTTAACTTGTTTTTTTATTTTTATTTATTTATTTTTATTATTTTTTATTTTATCATCATGTGGAAAGTTACAAAGTTTTCAGATTTATGTCTCAGTTATACAATATTCAAACACCATCCCTTCACCAGTGGACACTGTTTCTTCTGAGGTGCAGAAGCTTTTTAGTTTAATGTAGTCCTATTTGTTTATGTTTGTTTCCACTTGCTTGGTCCCTAGTGTTTCATTCTTAAGGATGCCTTTAACTTCAGTGTCATGGAAGTTTCTGTCTATATTTTTCTCCATGTACCTTATGGATTCACTCTGATATTGAGGTCTTTAATCCACTTTGATCTGACTTTTGTCTATCCTTTACCCCTTCTTTTAAATTTTTTTATTTTATAAAGTAGTTCACAATATTTGATTACATGTAATATTCACGCACCAATTCCACCATCATTGCAACTTCTCACCACCATATTTCGGTGTTTCCATCCAGATGTTTGGATGTTTCCATCCAGAACCTCAACGCCTGCCCCAAAGCAGAACCAAAATAATATATTTTGTATTGCTTGTTATGAAAAACCACTGAAAATGTTACAAAAAATTTCCTTAGAGGAAAGAGTGTGAAGATTATTGTATTTCACCGAGAGGCCATTAAACCCTTCTATAAGAGATTCCTAACATGATGTTTATGGTTGAGCCTTTTGTGATTATGAATATATATAAGCAGTCACGTGATCTCTTATTGTGTAGTTCTCCCTCTCAGAGAACCTGGCTAGCTTCCGGGAGTATCCTGCCCAAATGGCAGCGCCTGGCAAGTTCCTCATGGCATATTCGATATGCCAGAAACAGTAACAATGATGGGTCTCATTTCCCTGACTCTGAAAGAACCTCCAATGCAGCACCACTGGGAAGGATGAGTAAAGAGAGGCTGCTAAAATCTCAGGGCTTCACATGCTGAGGTAAAGGCAGCTCAGACAGAGAAGGGAACATCAAGTAAAGGGTGCTGGAAGGACCTGTTTGGGTTGGGAGCTGCCAAAATAGACTATAGAACGAACATAATGACCACTCAATACCGGTATTGCAAAGCACAATACCCAAAAGGAGAGAGAGAACAAAAGGGAATGCCCTGCCATAGAGGCGGGGTGAGGAGGGGGGGGTGGGGAATGGGAGGAATACTGAGATCATTGGTGGTGGAGAATGGGCACTGGTGGAGGGATGGGATCATTGTATGACTGAAATACAAACACGAACATTTGTAAGTATGTAACAGTACCTCACGGTGATTCACTAATACAATATTTTAAAAAATAAAATAAAATTAAAAAAATAAAATCTCAGGGGCCGTAGGAAACAATAGAGGCCGTGCTCGCAGAGTGAGAGCGCTCGCAGCCTCCCTGCCCCTCCTGCAAAGCTCGACTAGGGGAATCTCCACAGCTCGCCTGCCCGCCATGGCCGACGAGGAAGCAGCCTTTGATGACACAGTCGAAGAACGTGTGATCAATGAAGAGTACAAAATATGGAAGAACAACACCCCTTTTCTTTACGATTTGGTGATGACCCATGCTCTGGAGTGGCCCAGCCTCACTGCACAGTGGCTTCCATATGTGACCAGACCAGAAGGAAAAGATTTCAGCATTCATCGACTTGTTCTGGGGACACACACATCAGATGAACAAAACCACCTTGTGATAGCCAGTGTGCAGTTCCCTAATGATGATGCCCAGTTTGATGCTTCACACTATGACAGTGAGAAAGGAGAATTTGGAGGTTTTGGCTCAGTTAATGGAAAAATTGAGATAGAGATCAAGATCAACCATGAAGGAGAAGTAAACAGGGCACGTTACATGCCTCAGAACTCTTGCATCATTGCAACAAAAACTCCATCCAGTGATGTTCTTGTTTTTGACTATACAAAGCATCCTTCGAAACCAGACCCTTCTGGTGAGTGCAACCCAGACTTGCATCTCCCGGGACATCAGAAGGAAGGATATGGGCTTTCTTGGAACCCAAATCTCAGTGGGCACTTACTTAGTGCTTCCGATGACCATACCATCTGCCTGTGGGACATCAGTGCTGTTCCAAAGGAAGGAAAAATTGTGGATGCCAAGACCATCTTTACAGGCCACACAGCAGTAGAGAGGATGTTTCCTGGCATCTGCTCCATGAGTCTTTGTTGGTTCAGTTGCCAATGATCAGAAACTTATGATTTGGGATACTCATTCAAACAATACTTCCAAACCAAGCCACTCAGTTGATGCTCACATTGCTGAAGTGAACTGCCTGTCTTTCAACCCTTACAGTGAGTTCATTCTTGCCACAGGATCGGCTGACAAGACTGTTGGCTTGTGGGATCTGAGAAATCTGAAACTTAAGTTGCATTCCTTTGAATCACACAAGGATAAAATATTCCAGGTTCAGTGGTCACCTCACAATGAGACTATTTTGGCTTCCAGTGGAACTGATCGTAGACTGAATGTTTGGAACTTGAGTAAAATTGGAGAAGAACAATCCCCAGAAGATGCAGAGGATGGGCCACCAGAATTACTGTTTATCCATGGTGGTCACAACTGCTAAAATATCTGATTTCTCCTGAAATCCCAATGAACCTTGGGTGATTTGTTCTGTATCAGAAGAAAATATCATGCAAGTGTGGCAAATGGCAGAGAACATTTATAATGATCAAGACCCTGAAGGAAGCATTGATCCAGAAGGACAAGGGTCCTAGATATAATGTCTGCACTTGTGATTTTATTTTTTTAAAATTTATTTTTTAATTAGTGAGTCACAGTGAGGGTATAGTTACAAATTCGCACATTTTCGTGCTTGTTTTTCCCTCATGCAATGTTTAAGAGCCCATCCCTCCACCAGTGTCCATTTTCCACCACCCATGAACCCAGTATCCCTCCCACCCCCCCAGTCCCATCCCCCCACACCACCCGGCCTCTGTAGCGGGGCATTTCAATTTGATATCTCTCTTTCCTTTTGGGTGTTGTGGTTCCAAATAAGGGTATTGAGTGGTCATCCTGTTCTGTCTCTAATCTACTTTCAGCACGCATCTCCCTTCCCGCGCAGGATCTCCAATCACATATTACTTGGTGTTCCCCTCTCTATCTGGGATGACTTTCCCCTAGCGTGTGAGGCCAGCTTCCAAGCTATGGAGCCAACATCCTGGTATTATATACTACTATTCTTGGGTATTAGTCTCCTACTCTGTTGTTCTACATTCCACAGATGATGCACTTGTGATTTTAGACTCCCCCTTTTCCCTCTCAACCCAAGATTGATTTAACACTGGTTTTGAGACACAGACTTGTTCAGCTATTTCTCTTTTTAGCTACTGTCAACAATGTTATTAGCTCAAACAGAGAGTATTTTCTAAATATTAATTGGGGGGCTTGATTCAGTAAAGCCACAGGCATATTTAAACTTTTTTCTGGAATTTTCTAGTAACATAGGTCTGAAGTAGCAGTGGAAAGGGGGGCATTTTGCGTGGTCATTTTTCTTTCATACTACATCCCCAAGTTTTTCAGTGAAGGCTGGAATAAGGAAGAAAGCCAAGTGAGGTAGGTGTCTGAGCCATTAAATAGAAAATACCTGAAGATGTCCTTTTTATTCAGGAGAGGGGAGATTTAAGACACAAATTTCTGCTCTTAAAATATTCACAACAACTTTCAGATGCACATTGTCCTATGTAGACCATTCTTCGTTTCTTCAGTTAAGTCAAATTTACATGTTTCTCTCCCAATGTTTTGCTTGTTAGTGTATTTCTTGAGCTGTTTTCATATTATTTTCCTTTCTGTGAAATGTTTTTTTGTTTTTTAAAACTTGGGACCACCAAGTTGTAAAGATGTATGTTTTTACCTGACAGTTTTACCACAGGTAGACTGTGGTAAAGTCAAGAAGAGTGAATCTCAATACCTCGTATTTGTTTTTAAAATTAAATTAACCCTGCATAAAAGTTGCTTTTTTTTTTTTTTTTTGCTTAGGAGTTAGTCTTTGACCACTAGTTTGATACCATCTCTATACTGAGTGACCAGTTTCACCAGCAGGCCTGTTACACTCTGTGACTAACTGTGTAAGTGCTTATAATGGAATAAATTGCTTTTCCATGTAAAAAAAAATCTCAGGGCTGGGACGAATGGAGACATTACTGGCACCCACTCAAGCAAATCTATGAACAAAGGGATGACAGTGATTACAGTGACAGTGATATATATATATATATTATATACACACATATATCTGTAAAAGATATTTCCCTTCAAGATTTGGTTGCCTTCTACTTTGAACTTCATCAAAAGTATCTTAGAGTTGCTTGGGTTAGGGTGAGTGGTATGAAGTGTCTTGTGTGGCCATATATGTGGCCACATAGTCAGAAATAGGTTTACTCATGGATGAGGCTTGGCCTGAGTATGTGAACAGCAGTGGTGAGCATGTTGAGTTGTGGAGATTTTTGGCTGCAGGAGCTGGGTCCCTGGATTGGGGCAGGATCTCAACCTCGCCCCTCTGAGGCTCCTTGATGCAACAACCTGGCTTGAGGTCCGGTGGTATGGTTATGCTCACTTCCAGACAGAAGGACATGTGACTCTGGATAGTGGTCGATGAGATTATCTGGCGTCAGCCAGGGGTGGCTTATGGTCATGACTGCTGAGTTGCCGAAGATGGGGGAATAGAGGTATAGAATCCCTCATTCTCAGTCCCATTGAACCCAGAATTCTCAGTAATAAACTTTTACCTCGTCTTAATTGGTGATTTTTGTTGTTACGACTGGGGATCACAGATTTCATTGGTATATTGCCATGCTAAGTTTGTTTCAGTAACCATTCAGTAACCATTGCACACTTTGTTGTAGCATATGGGTCACAAACAACAGTTCTTCTGGGATAGTGTGGGGCATTAGAGTGAGCATGAGTGAGCATGAGATCCTTTTGATCTTTTAAAGAGAGACATAATATGAGGAGCTAATTTCCCCATTTCCTAAGGGCCTCTATTCCTTTTGCCTAAATACCTAGTCAGAGTCTCTTGCCCCTTGGAGGGGGTGCGTTGAGTTTCCCTCCCCACCCTGAGCAGAGCTCCGGCAGCCGAAGACCTCCAGAACCCAACCACAGCCATGCTCAAGGCCCCTCTCCACACGTTTGGATGAGCCTCACGCATGAAGGAACCAGCAGAGGAACCCAGGTGTGAGGGACCTGGGGCTGAGATCTCCAAGCCTGCTCAGATCGGGACTGGGCCTTTTCCGCCCAGATCCCCTATTTTTCCAGTAGCTCAGGGGTCACACCCAGAAACTGCCACCGGCGCCGTATAATCCCATCAACAACCAACATCCAACGACTATAAAACCAAGCTCTCAGAAGCACGAGGTCACAAAGCGCTTATAGCCTAGTTCTCCCTCTTAGAGAACCTGGCAAGCTACCAAGAATTTCCTGCCTGCATGGGATAGCGTGACAAGCTCCCCGTGGTGTATTAATATGCCAAAACCAGTAACAATGATGGTCTTATTCCCCTGACCCTGAAAGAGCCTCCAATGTGAGACCACTGGGAAGGACGAGTAAAGAGAGGCTTCTAAAATCTCAGGGTTAGGACAAACGGAGATGTTACTGAAACCGATCGAGAAAATCGATGATCAACGGTGTTGGAATATTTCCCCTTTTCCAGCTGCCTTCTGGAGTTTTGTCATAGAAACCTAGCTGATCTTTGACCCGCAGATCTAAGGTGCTAGCCAGGCTTGACTTGACATTGTAGATTCCAGGCTCTGGCCCAGCCTAGTCTTTGGGATGTAAATTTCAGGTGCTGTCTAGTTTGTAATTGACATGTAGATTTCTTGCTGCAGCCCAGCCTGGTCTTTGGGATGTAAATCCGAGTGCAGTCAGCCCAAAGAGGGCTTCCGTTTTGGTTTTGTATCTTGTTTCCCGGGGCCAGATCCACCGAGAGAGATGAGGGAGAGACAAGTAGGAGGAGAGGGAGAAGCCAGAGAGAGGCAGCAGTTGAGCAGTAGATCCAGAGAGAGGCCGGAGCTGGGAGTGCGGGAGATGAGAAAGATTGAAGATTGAATAAACGGTAACTAATCAGCAACCAGCTTGGTCCTCGTTCTTCCTTCGCCTGTCCTTGACCACCGGCCGTCCCGATCCAGTCCACACACTGCGGTTCCAGAGCACCGAACGCGGGTGGTGAGACAGAGCCGCCCGGAGAGCCCGCGAGTGCTCGCGCCCCTCGGCGAGCTTTAGTTTTTTACACAACGGGATGATGATGATGATGATGATGATGATGATGATGATGATGATGATGACAAAGTCATTGAACTAAAGGCAGGTGATAAGAAGCTGACAGTCATCTCTAGCTGAGGTGGGATAGTCCTGTCTCCAACCCTGATTTCCAATATATCTCTCTCAACTCTAGCTGTCTCTTTCAACCTCAAAGTTTGATACCTACACATTATTCCTGGAAAGTTTATGCTTTTTTATGGTATTGCCAGATTGTCTAAGTGTTACTCTACCTCTGCATTAGTTGTGTCCTGTTCTTAGCACAACCATCTTCAGTGTGTCAATCCTTGAGCTTGGTCCAGAAGGAGTAATCTAGTGTCCAGGCACTACTCCATAAGTCATTATTTGCTCAAGATTTTCCATGAAGCAAAGGTCTGACCTTGTTCATACCATGAATGGCCAGTTTCTGTGGAACAGCAAAAATTTATTCCTTTATATTCTGGGATTTCTGAATACCCATCCATTAGTCTTATCTGATGGCAAGTTCTGCTACACTATCCATAGCTAGCATATCAAGTGTGAAACAGTTTAGTACTGCCAAAATTCACATAAATGCAGGAGAACTATTGCTCATGGATTTTGGAAAGAGTTTTACTATTTCACCAAAATGCAGAATGAATATTCTGTTGCTGAGTTAGCCAGCGTGGCAAATACTTCCCAATGTTCAGGAAAACAAACCAGGTGAGTTTTCACATCTCCCTGACTCTTACAATATCTTATTGTATCATGCTTTTATAATATACTGTTCTCTCAGTGATGATATCTCTGTGAACATATAGACACAAAAATTTTAATTTATAAAATATATCTAGCTTTATATGACCAGTGACATTTATTCAATTTTAGGAAAAGACACTTATCCTGAGCAAAGTGATGAAGAACAATTCTATGCCAGGTAACTATGAAGAATATGCATCTTAAAATCAAAGGAAGAATCACTGAATGTATTCAAGGGTAACACTGCTATTTTGAGTTGTAGGCATCAGTGCTGAATATTCCTAATCATTAACCCAACTATGAATGTGAGTTAGGAGTGACAATATTTATGTAACCCTAGCATAGACCATTACATGACTTAGTGACATGTCCTCAGCTACTGAAGGAGTACTAGTGAGTCACAGGAGTTTTGGCACTGTACTACTATTTTTCAAATGGTCACTGCACTAGGCTTACTTTCTTTGAGGCCTGTTCTGTATTGTCCATGTGGGTGTGGTAAAGAATGGGACCAGAAATTCTTTCATATATGTTACAGTTGTAAATTTAAACCAAGGAATGTTCTTGTGGTTCCTATGTGAACATTCTAAAAAACTGTTGAAAAGTTTCAGTCATCTTGCAGTTTTCTGCTGGGGTCCATGTAATCACAATTCTGAGATGCACCGAAACAGGCTGTTTCCTCATAAATCCACTTCTTCTCTGTGCACTCAGCACCTCTATGTTGCTTAAACACCTTGTGTTCCTCTCACACCACGGAACGCAAATAGAGCAAAGTAAAGTGGAAAATATTAAATGTCTATTTAAGAGAATTTATGATTATGATTATGTATTTAATCTTCCACCAAACTGACCTATTGTTCTGTTTACTAATTCCATTTGTTTTGGCACCAGTCCTCCATTATCTATAATGGACAAGAAAAAGTTGAGTGATGAAGAAGACATTGAAGGTACAAAATACAGGCTTGATGAAGCCTACCTTATGCCTTCTGATAATTATGACCACTCAGTTCCCTATAAGCCTCACAAATACTCCAGAGAGACATGTTATGAATGGGAAGTCTTCTCACCAGTAAACAGACAAGGTGAGCAAAACCACCTAAAAGCTCCTGCTGAATTTCTCAGAGTCTCTTTTCTTTCACTACTACAAACTAGCACCTAGAGCTGCAACTCTGATAACATACATAGTAGTTTCCTGTCACTGTCATCCCACTGCTCATCGATTTGCTCAAGAGGGCACCAGTAACGTCTTCATTGTGAGACTTGTTGTTACTGTTTTTGGCATATCAAATACACCACGGGTAACTTTCCAGGCTCAGCCATGCAGGTGAGATACTCTCAGTAGCTTGCCTGTCTCTCCGAGAGGGACGAAGGAATCAAACCCGGGCTGGCAGCATGTAAGGCAAATGCCCTACCCACTGTGCTATCGCTCTAGCCCTACTGGGTGAAATTACATTTCCGGTGTAATATTTATAAGTCAGAACATACATCAAATAAATTCTTATCTGAGGCTACTCTATTTTGTGAAACCTCATTACTCAAGTGCAGGAGTGGGTAACTGCTAAGGCTTCATAGTAGGATGGTGTCTAAGGACAAAGCTCAGTGGAGGCAAAGATGTTGAAAATTTACTACTTGCCACAACTTCTCTATGCATTGAATGAGAGATGTACATGTTTAAAAGGTTTTTTCCTCCATAATCCCAGCAATGCTAGAGATTACTCTCGACTCTGTCCTCAGCAATTACTCCTGGTGAGCTGAAAAATCCCTCTGGGTTTCCATGAATGAATACCTGGCCAGATTGACTCAATGATAGCTACACACCGACTTACTATCTCCAGTCACAGTATGGTTGTTATTGAACATGACTTAGAAATTGGGAGGATGGCTGGAGTGACAGTACAACAGGTGGACACTAGCCTTTTACAGGGATGAATAGGGTTGGGTGACAGACATTCCATATTGCCCCCGATAGCTGAGTCAGATGGTACCCCTGAGCACAGTGGGATATGGCCTGACCACTCAAGAAAACTAAAATATATTGAATCAAGAAAAGAGAAAGGGAGGAAGTATGTGTTCCCCAACCTGTGCAGAGTGGAAAAAGCAAGCAAAGACACATAGAGACAAATTATTTAGGTATATGGGGCCGGAGCGATAGCACAGCGGGTAGGGCGTTTGCCTTGCACGCGGCCGACCTGGGTTTGATCCCCGGCATCCCATATGGTCCCCCAAGAACTGCCAGGAGTAATTCCTGAGTGCAAAGCCAGGAATAACCCCTGAGCATCTCTGGGTGTGACCCAAAAAGCAAAAAAAAAATTATTTAGGTATATGTTCCTCTCCATCTGGAGTTTTAAATATTCATTTTGTTATTAATAAGATAGCCGTGTGTTAAGTTTATTGTTCTTGACATTCAATCAGTTGGTGTGGCTATATCTATTATTATCTGTCTGTCTCTATTTATCTATACATCTATCTTTCTTTTGCTTTTGTGCCACATACAGTGCTGTTCCTGGCAATTTGTTCAGGGGTCATTTCCCGTGAGGTTTAGGATCATCTGTGGTGCTAGTGATTGAAGCTCCCATTTAAGACAATTTCCTTTCCTCCAGAACTCTCTATTGCTCCATCCGGGCATTATTTATAAAGTAGGCAGTGTGAGAGATCATCAGAAATAAAGAAGACCAAAGTCTCTCTATCTACTTCAACTCACAGAAGGGCTTAGAGATTGATTTTTTTTTTTTTTTTGTATTTTTACTTTGACTTGCATGTGACCAACCCGGGTTTGATTCCTGCGTCCCTCTCAGAGAGCCTGGTGAGCTACCCATGGCGTAATCAATATGCCAAAAACAGTAACAACAAGTCTCACAATGGAGATGTTACTAGTACCCGCTCAAGCAAATTGATGAACAGTGAGATGCCAGTGGTACAGTATAGTGCAGTATTTTTACTTGAGGTCACTCAGGAGTAGATTAGTAAATCTGGAAGACCACAATGAAGTTGCCATTTTATTTTCATCAGTGGCCTTTGAAGTCACCATCAGCATACTGAACCCTGATCCAAGGCTGGAATATGTAAATTTGTTTGCCAGCAAACTGCCTGGTAACTCAGTGAGGAAAGCATTGCTTTTGTTTACACAAAATGGAAGATCACAGAAAGAAAACTTCGCTCTAGTAACTGGAGATTAGCTTGCTGCTACCCAGGCCTCTGTTATTAGAGTAAGAAAAGCTTAAAGACTAGGGCTCTTAGATGGATTATTTCTTTAAGCGAAGTTTTGGAATTTTAAGGATTTTTTTTTTTAATTAAAGAACAGAGTGTTTTCCGATTTTTGGGTCTACTAACTCCACAGCTTTTCCTGCCTCTTTCTGGTCTTACTAGTGTTTCCCAAATGGTTGACCCCCTGCCAAGCCTTCCAACTCTATCTCTTCATTTGCACTGTAAACTCTGCTTTGTGCCTGCTATTGTCCTCACTCCTTCTCATTTTTCCTCACAGTCACATGAAAGCACATTTTTAGGTATAGATGCCAAGTTACTGACTCCTGGATAAGTGTGAGAAAACCCTCCAAACTGCAGGCAAAGTGAGAGAAGTGCATGCTGAGGAAAGATTGGCAGGGATCTGGGAAACCTCTGTAGCACCACAACCTTCTACTAGTGGGTGACTGGAAGATCAGCTCCCTAGATCCGTCACCAGAGCCCGCATATGCCTTACAGAGGACCTTCTTCTAACTAGTGCAAAAGCACTTTCTATTCACTTCCCTGATGCCCTGTCCAAGTGCAAAGCTCTGACCTAGAGACACCTGAGGACTGGTGTCCATGAGGAGGGTCAGAAATGGTCAGACAGCTGAGTCAGGTAAGACACAGATGTGATAAGTCACAGCGCTTCCACTCATCACTCAAACATGGCCAGAAAGGCCACATTCATCCACATGGATGTGCTGAGATGAACATCAGGAATGTCTTCATTCAACAGCCCAGTTCCTCTGCTGCCACATGGCCTGGAGATTTAGCTCTAGAATCTACATACCAAGGGCCTTACTTGTGGAAGCTCTTGGTCACTGGGATTCCATCTGGAGTAGGTGGGGAGACTGCACCTACTCCATCGGGAGTGCCCTGGTGATATTGGCTCGGTATGGGGTCTGGAGAGATCTCCAGTGCTATGGTTTATTTCGGGACTTGTCTGTGTCTCTTGGCCAGGGATGTTGGTGTGCTAAGATGGTGCCTGGAGGCAAATAATTGGCATGATAGCCATTCATCTGGGCAGGCGGGAACCCGGGGAGACAGCCCAAGTCCTCTGCCGCCATGTAGCTTGGAGATTTAGTCCTGGGACCCGCATATCTGGGCATTGCTTGTGGAAGCTTTTGGTCACTGAAATTCCATCTAAAGTAGGTGGGGAGACTGCACCTGCTCCATCTGGGGTGCTGGTGAATTTGGCTTAGTATGGGGCCCTGAGAGGTCTCCATTATTGTGGTGTCTTCTGGAACTTGCCTCTGTGTCTCTGGGCCAGGGCTGTTGGTGCGTTAAGATCCACATTACAAAATTTTCAGTGGATTATATCTTGGTGAGGTCCATCCTGAGACGGTGGGGTCAGGCTTGGTTATAGCAACTATTTTGGATTGTGGAAGCATGTGGCTTCCAGGGACTCTGCTTAGGCGGGCACAGGCCAACCTGCCCCAATTTACTTTGGTCTGTTCAGCTATGTTGGGTTCGAGCTTAACTGTGATTTTTGATCTCTTTAGAGATTTATTTAGGGGTCTGTGAAGCAAGGCCAGTAGTAGAGCTTACAGGGTGGTGCTGAAGTTTGTTAGTGGGGGTGACTGCCAGTACTTCCATGAGTATTGGGAAGTGGGGGAGTAGCCCACCCCAACTCTGAGAAAACCTGGAGATTTCAGTCACAGAACCCGCATAACAGAATTTCCAGCAGATTATATCTTGGTGAGATCCGCCCTGAGACGGTGAAGTCAGGCCGGGCTATGGCAGTGATTTTGATTTGTGGAAGCAAGTGACTGCTGGGGCTCCGCTTGGGCCAACCCTCCCCCCTCCCATTCACCCCAGTCTGTTCAGCCATGCGCAGGTCTAAGATTAACTGTGGCTTTTAATCTCTTTCGAGATTTATCTATGGGTCTCTGAAATAAGGCCAATAAATGAGCTTGTATAGCTAAGCTGGAGGTGGTTTGTGGGTGTGGCTCCCACAGACCTAACTATCGGCCATTTAATTTCTTGGCAAACTTGGTCCCAAGTTTTTGGGGTCTGACAAAAGGCACAGCGGCAATTTTGGGGTATCAGGAAGCCTGAAGGCACCATTAGGCTGCTGATGCACTCGCCCCACAGGTACAGGTTGATTTGTTGGCAGCACCATACCCCCACAACATCCACTTTCAAATAAACCCTTTGCATTCCAGTTTTCTTTTCTTTCCAAACTAATTTAACTTGGGATATTCAGCGATACCCAGGTATTATTCCAGGCTCTGCACTCAAGAATTACCACTGGTGGTGCTCAGCGGACCATATGGAGAACTGGGGGTCAAACCCATTTCGGCCGTATACAAGGCAAGCACCCAATCCTCTGTACTATCTCTGCAGCTCCATGCATTACAGTTTTCTTTTCTTGGGGCAGCACACCTCTGTGTGGGCCTTAATCCTGTTTCTGTGCTCAGGGGATAGTCGTGGTGGAGCGCAAGAGGACACATATTATGCCAGAGATTGAACCGAGTCAGCAACATTCAAAATAAGCACCTCAACCATTACTATTTCTCCAGACCCATATCCGGTTTTGTGGGGTTACTCCTCGTGGTGTTTGGGGGAGCTGGTTTGTGCCAGGAATAGCACCTAGGACTCCTGATGCAATCAGTCCATCTCTCAGTGGGTGTTATTAGTTTTTTTTTCTGTCGTGCTGAGAACTACTCAGGGATTTCTCCTGATTATGCTCTTAAGAATTAATCCTAGCAGTGTTTGGGGATGCCAGGGATGGTACCAGAGTTGGCTATGTGCAAAGCAAATGCCCTCCCTACTGAACTATTACTACACCCCTTTTGGTTTATTTTTACATTAATCAGACTTCAGAGGTTGTACTGATAAGAACCAGTAGGCCACTGAGAGCTATCCTCACAGCAAATACAAAAATCCAGGGAAGCTCAGGGTTTAGGGTCACAAACTTTTCATGCACATACTCCAAGTCCAACTCCAGGTTATCATGCTTCTTGAGCACCACTGGTAGATATCTCTCAGCATACATGGGCAGACCCACTGGTCTCCATTACCAATAGGTCTGAGAAGGACTGCATTGCCTGACTTTAACATTGAACATTCAGGCCTGGTAGGAAGTGGACTGCCATGAGTGATCTCTGGGTTCCCTTAACACAATTTGAGAAAGCGGCACTTCCCAACGTTCTCCAAATACACCTAAAATTGAACTCATGGAAGTCCACTTGCAGGGACTTGAAATACTCCTAAATATACCTATAACCTAACCTCAAGGAAGTCCAATTGTGAAGGCATCAGTGCACACATTAGGTATGGGATTGCAGTGTCTGTCTATGGAGAAAGAGAGAGGCTCCAGGTGACAGCTACCTGAGAGAGGTCTCGAAGCATCCATATTTCTAAAACATGTGTAGCCCATACTTGGACGGATTCAGGTACAGTGGGGAGTTAAATAAAGTTTCATTTTTAAATGAAATTCTGATAGTTTTATGATTGGGATTCACAGGCAACACACCAACTGGTGGACCATAATTCATGCCATGGAAAAATGTAAAAGACAATGAATCACAGTGCAATAATAAGTCACACATGGCTGTTTACAAGATTATGTCAAATTAGGCACAGAGGTTCTGGTATAAAATTGTTTAGTTCAGAACAATTGACTGAACATTTCTGAATTTATCTTTAGAGTATCATGAAGATCAGGGCTGGAGTGATAGTACCGTGGATGAGGCACCTGATTTGTATGCCACAGGCCTGGATTCAATCCCTGGCATCCCATATGGACCCCTGAGTACTGCCTGTAGTAATTCTTGAGTGCAGAGCCAAGAGTAAGCCTGAGCATTGTTGGTTGTGTTCCAAAAACAAAACAATAGAATCATGAAGCTTATAAAAGAAAACATGCACCAGAAAAACTTCCTACCAGGTAAACAAGCATACCTGAGAACAGGTAGAGAGAAGGAAAATATGGAGACTGTCAACAAGCCCAGTGATGTGGGAAAGCCTAAAGGAACTTTTGCTGCAGAAGCAGTTTACCATCATGTATCACACCTATCACATCACTCAATTCCTTGTTCCTATGAATAAATCCCCTTTACCTTTCTTTCCCCTCTTATCTTTGCTTAAGTTTTTTTTTCTGCTCTTAGTGTAGCATCTGTCTTCTTACTCCTGGTAAGCACTGTCTCTAAGCTGGTAGTCAGCGTACGATGGTGTAAAAGTTTCAAACACAGGATGTGATAAGAGCCAATTGTTAAGAGTGAAAAAGAGCCTTGAACTAACCAGAAAATTTCCCAGGCCCAGGACTCAACGCTAAGAATAAGCCAATGACTTGTTTTCACTTCCTCCATAGGTCACTTCATTGGTCAAATGGATCCCACACTCTGGACATGGTGAGTCCCACATGTGAGAATATTTATGAATCCACTTCAGAGAAAGGGAAATAACAAAACACTGACATTATGGTACATGTTGGACTTGAAATACTAGAACATGGGAGTGAAAAAGTCATTAGACTTTAGAATTTGTCACAGAGAAAATATCTTTAAAATGTCAAAAAGGACAGGTAGAGTGCTGCGAATTAACCAGAACAAGGGTATAATTTATGACAAGGGTTAAAACTATATTGGTGTGTGGGGGGGAGATGGGATTGGGGAGGGTGGGAGGGACGCTGGGTTTACGGGTGGTGGAGAATGGGCACTGGTGAAGGGATGGGTTCCCGAACTTTGTATGAGGGAAGTATAAGCACAAATAGTGTATAAATCTGTAACTGTACCCTCATGGTGATTCTCTAATTAAAAATAAATAAATTTAAAAAAAATATTAAAAAAAAAACTATATTGGTGTGGTTGGAGAGATAGTATTGCAGGTGGGGCATTTGTCGCGTATGCAATTGCCCTGCGTTCAATCCTCAGATTCCCATATGGTCCCCTGAGCACTGCCAGGAGCAATTCCTAAGTGGAGAATCAGTAGTTACCCATGAACATGGCCGGGTATGGCCCCAAAATTAAAAAAAATATATTTGAGAGAAGAAATGTTATACATGTGACAGTTAGGTGGTTCCAAGAGTCCACGTCTTTGACCACAATTGTGGCACCACAAAGAATACTGGAATTTTCAAGTGCAAAAAGGAATAAAATTGAAGAAGTCTCCTTTTCTCTTAAGTTCTCAGAGTGTGGGATGATGGTGATCCACAAACTAAGAAATACAACCCAGTGGATTTCAAATTGAGGTAACAGAAGCTCTTAGAAGCAATGCAAATAACCAGTACATTAGTCACACTTGTAATGACAATTTATATGTTCTGTTGGTGATGTTTTAGGCCAGACTCAGTGGTGCTCAGGACTTACCACTTTCAGTGAGCTGAGGGATCACTCCTGGAGGTGCTTAAGGGACACTATAGGGCAATGGAATTGAGCCCAGCTCATCTGAATGCAAGGCAAATGTTCTACTTACGTGTGTGTTTGTGTGTTGTGGGGGCATACATGGTGATACTCAGGGCTTACTCCTGGCTCAGGGCTTACTCCTTGCTCTCTGCAGTGGATCATACGAGGTGTTGGAGACTTAGGCAAGGTAAGCACCCTATCTGTTGTACTGCCTCTTTGACCTCTCAAATGTTCTCTCTCTATTTCCCTCTTTCTTTTTCTTTCTATTGTCTGTAAGAGAGTTTTATTTAAATAAATTTAGTTAATGAAATGTGAGGGTAGAAAAAGACAGAGATACATGTTCAAGAGGACACACAGGCTTCTCTGGAGTGGATATTCTTTCTTGACAAAATAATAAAGATCACTTTTTCAATCAAGCAGCAGAATCCCTTGCCACAAAGTGAAGCAGAATAATTAAGAGCAGGGAATAAATGGGAAAAATGTGAAGAATGTGTCAGCAACAACAGGAGGTGTGACCAAGAGTGTCCCAAATGCTGCCATAAGCAAAACAGTGGAAAAGAGTCAATCCAACAGCCAACCAAGAATGCCCTATTACTTTTTTTTTAAGTACAGTACTCTGTATATGATCCAAGGTGAAATCTTTCTAGGGATGTTCTGCATATACAAAATGTATTTATTCTCAGCTTTAGATAAACACCCGAGAAAGAGGCATTTCTGCCTTCTACACAGTAGACTTGGGTCCTTGGTGTGAAGTTAACTAGCAAAGGAATCAGCAGAGAAATGATGAGCACATTTACAGAAAATCACTTCAGTATCATAATAATCAAAGAGGCACAGAAGGCTCAGCATCACTGGGTGTCTACAACACCTCATGAGCTGTTCACTGGTTCACTACATCTTGAATTCCAAATAGGCACTGGTAAAACTTGGTATGGTCTTCTCTCCATGGTGTGCATCCCTGGCTGTCCAATAGCAGAATCCCCGGATATATTTCCGAATATTTTCGCTTCGTGTGAGAAAGCTGTTAGTGCATTGCGCACCTGCTGTGGACTCTCTCATGACCCCTGGCAGCCACTCTCTTACCCATAAAGGAGAGCAAACTTTGGCATTTAACGCAGACTGCCACAGTGCTTTCAAATTCACTCCCTGTTTTTTAAGGTGCTGTCCAAAACCAGTAAGGATACTATGGGATTTGATCCCTCTGATTCCCTTTTGTCTTTTTCCTCTCCCACATGACAGAGCATGGAGATGCACTAGATGGAAAGGAAGGAAATCTTGGATGACACCACAGGAGCGTGCACTGTGCTTCCCACAGATGTCCTACAGGGAGTAGCCTGTGACCAGCCCAATACTGAGGACACAATCACCTCTGATGACTTGGATGTTGGCTCTGCTCTGCTTCTGTCATCTGCAGGCTTCAATTTCAAAGGGAATGACACTTAAACTCTGTCTTCAAGGTAGTCTCCATGAGTGAACTTGGTGCAACTCCTGTCCAAAATCACTTCTCTTTCATGGGGTTCCATTGACACACACGGCCCAGTGCCTCCATGAAAAACTCACACATATTTTGACACTGAGGTGAAGATGTTGATTTTTGTCTTCTATATTTATTTATATATCTCTTTGTTTATTTGTTAGGACATAGTGGGAATGTCCAGGGCTTACTCCTGTCTGCATTAATAGATCACTCCTGGAGGTGTTCAGCGGACCATATGGGGTATTAGGGATTGAATCTGGGTAAGACAAATGCGGGGAATATACCTCCCCCCTGTACTATTGTTACAGCCACTGACCTCCTATGTTTTTAAATAAATCATAGCTTTTGTATGAAATGATCTAAGTTTATTTTATTCATTAACAATATCTAGGGGCTGGTGCAATAGCACAACGGGTAGGGCGTTTGCCTTGCATGTGGCCGACCCGGGTTAGATTCCCAGCATTCCATATGGTCTCCTGAGCACCGCCAGGGATAATTCCTGAGTGCAGAGCCAGGAATAACCCTTGTGTGTTGCCGGGTGTGACCCAAAAAGCAAAAAAACCCCACAAAACCCCAATATCTCTTGCATTTCTATGCCAAACAAGATTACTCAGCTAAACCAAATTTTGGAAATATCAGCACCCTGACTCACATGTGACAACCAATGGTGTACCACCTTGAATCTGTTTTATCTAGAGGTTCCCCCCAACAAAACGCCACTGTCATGCATGCTATGTTGCACTTCCCAAGCCCAAGATAGTCACTGTCTCTTCTCTCCTCTCCCCTCCCTGTCACTGCCTTTTCTTCTCTTTCTTCTTCATTATTTAGTCACCATGAAATTACAGCTATTCATAACTGGGTTTAAGGCATACATATTTCAACACCAATTGCTTCACTAGTGTCCTCTTCCCTCTAATGCTCCCCTGACAACATGCAGATCTTCCTCCCATCCACTAGGACCATTATTTCATTAATGCATGAATAGAGTTGGAGCAATAGTACAGCTGGTGGAGCATTTCCTTGCATATACTGACCTGGGTTCAATCCAAAGCATCCCATATAGTCTCTTGAGCACTGCAAGGAATGATTCCTGAGAGCAGATCCAGGAATAACCTCTGAGCATTATGGTGTGTGTCCCCAAAAGCCAAAAATATTTAAAAGACATTAAGTATCTTTGATGATCTGTACGTTTCACTCACAAACAAAATGATAATATAATATTGTAACTGAAGAGATAGTACAATATGTAGGGTACTTGCCTTGCATGAGGTTAACATGGTTTGATCCCTGGTACCCCACATTTGGTCCTCTGAGCCCTGCCAGTAGTGATTATTCCTAAGTACAGAGCCAGGAGTAAGCCCTGAGCACCACAGGGTATGGCCTCTCAAATAAAGACAAAGTTTTTTTTTTTTTTTTTTTTAAAAAAAACCTCATTTCACATGTATTAAAAGCTTAAGTGACCCCCTGTAAAGCAGCTAGTTTCCTCAGGAAGTCTTAAAGCAAAAGTCTTGTATAAGTATTCGTATAGACTAAAGATCTAGGATACGGTGATGGTTGCCTGTCTTACTGGCGAGCTTCTTGTGGTTTAAGGGACCAACCCCATAACTTCCTAACTAAAAACTCCAAGGGGCTGGGCTATAGTTCAGTAATAGAGCACATGCCTTGAAGGGGTGAGGCTCTGATTTCAATCCCCAGTCCTGAAGCAACAGTGAAATTTTTGCAATACTTTTTCTCCAAATATCCTTTATTATAGTGCATATAATTTTGTATCTAGTTGGGATGTACATGCATTGGGAGATATCTAAAGGCATACATGTGTAAATGTCCTACTCTGAATTTATTTACAGAAAATCAATATGGGACTAACTGGACACGAGTCAACTGCATCCAGGTCACTAAATTCAGTGGTGACTCCTGAGACTGATGTAGGAAATACAGTGTTGGACATAAAAATATAATCCAGTCAACACAAAAATATATTTCTAAATATTTTCACTGTGGCACAAGCTAGATGCTGTGAAATCTGTGCTTTTTGTTATGATTAGACTCTTCTTATGTCAGGCTCAACACAAAGAGAATTCCTACTGCATGATATCCTCTGAGAGACATATGAGAGAAATGCTACCAGTCACGCATATTTCTGTTATACTGACAGTCTTCATAGGGGCCTTAACATCTTTTCTTGGGAGGAACTAGAAAATTTTCTGCTCTTCAAGTAGCTAGTGAGTACTCCAGCATCTATGTGAAAAACAAAAAAATTCAAGGACACCAGGTGGTTTAAACTACAAGACATTTCTCTAGGTTGGTCCCTGAGGAATAATTTGAGTATCTGTACATCAACATTTGGGCTATTACCCTGTCCCAGAGTTTTCATGAAGCAAAGCTGAGTTCCGTCTTCTTCCATATCATGAATAGACACTATTTCTAATATAGCACTAAAAATTCATTTTAACTGTGGTTTTGTAGATCCCCATACCCTTGTCTTGTCTCCACATATAAATTCCGCTAATAATCAACAGCAAGTTTGTTTGATGAGAAGCCTCAGTATTTATTTATTTATAAATATCTTCTCCATGTGATACAGCAGAGAGATGTCTCTTAATCTACCAACTCTGGGAAGAGGACTTGTGAGAAAAATTATTGTTGTGTGAGAAATTATTCAATAAGGAGGTTATTGCCAAAAATCAGAAAAAGAAAATAAGGCTGGGCTCACATATACAATCTCTCTTTTTTCCTTTTTCTTCGTTTATTTTTCTTTGTTAAATTTTATTGATTCACTGTGAGATATAGTCATAAGATTTCGTGTTTGAATTACAATCACACAATGATCAAACACCCATCCCTCCAGTAGTGCACATTCCCCACCACTAATATCTTCAGTATACCCTGACCTTTTTGACCCTCCCACTGCCGCCATAGCAGACAATATTCCCCATACTCTCTACTTTTGGGCATTATGGTTTACAATGCAGATACTGAGAGGTTATTATGTTTGGTCCTTTTATCTACTTTTGGCACACATCTCCCACTGCAACCTGTAGGATAACATTGCCAGAGGCAGCTTAGGTTTTATTGGGTTGTTCCCATCATAGTGTTCCCTTTCCTCTGTGTTTATTTGTAAATTCTTTCTTTGTGCTCTCTTGATTTGTAAATATTGTTTTTCTCTTCTCCTTGAGTCCTTTGCATAGTTTATTCAGAGCCATGTCCTTTTGGATGGGCACAGGAGTGCTGGGGGAGAGAGATGAGAGAGAGAGAAAAGGGGAATCAGGGAGTCTCTGAAGGAGGAGCAGTCAGAGGCAGACCCAGAGGTCAGAGTAAGAATCCATAAAGGAGAGAGAGAGCCTAGGCTGTGAGATGGAGTGTGGAGAGATGAGCAGGAGAGACAGGAGGAGACGGGAATGAAGGGCAGTGTGAGACTAGAATGGGGAGCTCAGAGAGACTGGACACAGGTATGTGAATATTAAGTAATGATCTGTCATCAACTGCTTTGGGAGTAATAAGAAGTCACAAGAATTTGGGTATTTGATTGTTTTCACTTTTTTCAAAGCCAGTCATGATTCAGATACAGATGACATATTTGGTTTTGTCAGAATGGGTATTACAGTTGGGACCTCCGGAATGCAGCCACAGCCATGCTCAGGGCCACTCTCCACATGTTCAGTCAAGCCTCACCCATGGGGGAGCCGGCGGAGAAACCCAGGTGTGTGGGACCCAGGGCTGAGATCTCCAAAGCTGCTCAGATTGGGACTAGGCATCTTCCACCCAGATCCCCCATCTTCCAGTAGCTAGGCAGCCACACCCAGAGACTGCCGTGTAATCCCATCAATGGCCAACATCAGAGACTATAAAACCAAGCTCCCAAAAGTGTCCGGCCAAGATGCAGCTGTGAAACATCTAATAGCCTAGTTCTTCCTCTTGGAGTACCTGACAAGCTACTGAAAATCTATTGCCCACTTGGGAGAGCTTGACAAGCTCCCCATTGTGTATTCATATCCCAAACACAGGAACAGATATATACATACCTCTCGGAGAGCCCGGCAAGCTACAGAGAGTATCCCATCCACACAGCAGAGCCTGGCAAGCTACCTGTGGTGTATTCGATATGCCAAAAACAGTAACAATAGGTCTCCTTCCCCTGACCCTTAAACAGTCTCTAATCATTGGGAAAGACGAGTAAGGAGAGGCTGCTAAAATCTCAGAGCTAGTATAATAGAGACATTACTGGTGCCCGCTCAAGTAAATCGACGAACAATGGGATGATAGTGATATAGTGATACAGTGGGTATTACATTACAATAAGAAGAGGCACTAGGAAAATGCACATAATACATTGGATGAAGGGCTGATATCCAAGATGTATAAATTACTCACAAAACTCAACAACAGCAAAAGTCTGATGGCCCTGTCCACAAATAGGTTGTGGAGACATTTTCTCAAAGAGTATATATGATTGGCCGATAGGAATATGAAAAAGTGCTTAGCATCACATGATTAGAGAGATGCAACTCAAAACAATATTGAGAGATCATCTCATGCCAATTAGAATGGTACATATAAAAAAGTATGTAAAAGCTAGATTGATGAAGTGGTGGAAAGAAATGAACCTTCCTCCACTGTTAATGGGAATGTTGTCTAGTTCAGTCTCTATGGAGAGCAATATGGTCAGTTCTTAAAAATCAGAATAGAACTCCTGAATGATCCCATGACACCACTTCTTGGAATCTACCCTGCGAACAACAAAACAACCCATTACATTGAAAGGACATATGCACATCTCTGTTCATTGCAGCACTTATTACATAGCCAAAATATGAATGCAACCCAAATGGCCAACTACAGCTGAATGAATCAAGAAATTGGGGTATAAGGAGGAGTGGTCAATGGTTGTCGTCTTGTCCGAAGTGTGTGTGCCTCAAAGGGCAGTTAGGATAGAGAAGGGACTAGTATGACAATAATTGCTAGAAATGATTACTCCCGACAAGAAAGTAAGTAAAGGGTGTTGAAAGTAGGTAAAGGGATATACATGATAACTTATTAGTATCTGCATTGCAAGCCATAATGCACAAAAGGAAATAGAGAGAAACATAGCAAGATAGAGAGGAGAAAGAGGAAGGAAAGAGAGAGGGAAACGGAGGAGAGAGTGAGAGAGTGAGAGACAGAGAGAAGAAAGATGCTACCACAGAGGAAGATGGGGTGGGCTTTGGGAGAGAAATTGGGGACATTGTTGGTGGGTAATTTACACTATTGAAGGGATTGTCTTCAAACATTTTATAACTGAAACCCAAGTATGAACACCTTGTAACTGTGTATTTCACTGTGATTCAATAACAAACTTAAATAAAAAGGAGATAGGGGGCATTGAAATCAAAGGGTATTTGGGTCCTTAGGAGACTAACACCCAAGAATAGTAGAGATGAGTACCAGGAGATTTGCTCTAAGGCTTGGAGGCTGGCCTCACGTGCTGGGGAAAAAGACAGCTCAGATAGAGAAGGGACCACCTAGTAAAGGTGCTTGGAGGGCCCGCTTGGGATGAGAGATGCAAGTCGAAAGCAGACTAAACACCGGACATGATGGCCACTCAAACCTTTATTGCAAACCACAGCACCCAAAAGGAGGGAGAGAGAGCAAAATGGAATACCCTGACACAGAGGTGGGGTGGGGTGAGGGTGGTGGGAGGGATACTGAGATCATTGGTGGTGGAGAATGAGCACTGATGGAGGGATGGGTACTTGATCATTGTATGACTGGAATGAAAGCATGAAAGTTTGTAAGTCTGTAACTATCTTATGATGGTTCATTTAAAAATAAAAAAACCCGAAAGTTCATAAGTTTGTAACTGTACCTCACAGTAATTCACTAATAAAAATTAAATTAAAATAAAAATTAAAAAATTTTATAAAGGAGTTGTGGTATATAGAAACTGGAATACTATGCAGCTCTAAGAAAGAACTAAATCATGTAATTTGCAGTAGATATGGATTGAACGAGAGGATATCATACTGAGTGAAGTCTGTCAGCACAAAAGGGATAGACACAGAATGATCTATCTGATGGTGGGACTTAAGACACACACCAAGGTAGCAAAAAAAGGTCAACAGCAAGAGAATGGGAGAAATGATCCACACAATTGAGTTTGGAGATAAGGAGGATTGAAATCAAAGGGTGTTTCGGTCCTTGGGTTAGGGAGGTGGGCATATTGGTGATGGGTAGTGTACAGGAATTTTGTACATAATCAACGGCACCGAAAATCAAAGAACTGCAATAAATAAAGTAGTATTTTTTCAGGTTTTTTTTTGCCTCATTTGGCAATACTTAGGGACCACTTTGGGATGAACCAACCCAGGTTGGTCGCATGTAAGAAATAAAATCTACTCATATACTATCACTTCAGTTCCTCAATAAAATAAGTTTTTTAAAAAGTTGTTGGTCCAATTTTCTGTCTTGTAACCTGGCATAATGCTCAGTGTCACATGATCATGCATATTTTTTCTTTTCTTTTTTTTTAGATTTTATTGATTCACCATGAGATATAGTTACAAGCTTTGATGTCTGAGTTACAATCATATAATGATCAAACACCGATCCCTCCACCAGTGCACATTCCTCACCATCAATATACCCAGTATACCCCCACCTTTCCCACCCTCCCACTGCCTCCATGGCAGACAATATTTCCCATACTCTCTCTCTACTTTGGGGCATTATGGTTTGCAATGCAGATACTAAGAGGTTATGTTTGGTCCTTTTATCTACTTTCGGCACACATCTCCCATCCCAACTGATACCTCCAACTATCATTTTCTTAGTGATCCCTTCTCTATTCCATCTATCCTCTCCCCACCCGTTTGTGAATCAGGTTTCCAACTATGGAGCAATCTTTCAGACCCTTTTATCTACTGTCCTTGGGTGTCGGTCTTATGTTATGTCAAAAATGAGTGGAGTCCTTCTATAACTGTCCCTCTCTTTCTGACTCATTTCACATTGCAGATCATGCATATTTAATCAGATATACCTTGCCATAAAGCTCTATATACATAGCTCTTGATGTCTCTAAGTCTCAAGCACACAACCTCTGGGTAGGAAAACTGTATCTTGATCCTAGTGCTGATAGAGAGCTGTGTTAAGTGATCACTCTTTAAAGCATTATGTTTCCCCTGTCAAACATACTACCAACTAGTTTTCATAGACACACTGCACAAATAGCTGAGGATTATTAACCACAATGAATCAAAACATTTTACTCATGTGTAGTTGAGTTCAAGCAATACAACCACAGATCTATTCTCCGAGAATCTCTTAGAGATCTACAAGTAGTGTTTCATAAAATAATTCTTTTGATGACTGCACAAGTGTATATGAGGGTGAAATGAATAAAAAGATAAAAGTAGCATTAAGTTTCTAGTCATGTACGTAGTATAGTAAAAGTTATGTAAACAAACAACTTAAGTCAAGTTTTCATTTGGATAAAGACTTTACAACTAGTATAAAATCTGTTAGTGTTAATGGGGTGGCATTAACAGTACAGCGGTTAGGGCATTTGCCATGCAAATGGCAAGTCTCTGACTGATCCCCAGCATGACAACTGTCCCCTGAGCCCTGCAAGAAGCAATCCCAGAGCCATGAGTCAGCCATGAGCAGTGTCGGATAAGACCCAAATAAAATTGTTAGTACAATGATAAAGTACCAAACTTAGTTATATTTAATAGAAAAAAATAAAAGCAAAGAAATGAAAGTCAGGGACCTCACACTTGGACTGATTTTAATAAAGTATCAATGGTATCCAGTAAGAGAACAGAATCTGAAATAACACGTAAGTGCAGCAAGAATATTGTGGTTGAAAATATTTCTGAGACAAGATTGAGAGGGCAGAAAACATGTTAAAAGTATTTCCTTATCACCTTAACTACTTCCAGGTAGGCCCTAGTTTTCATAAGCACTGTAAAGGTATGGTCTCAATGACTCCTGAGCACAGCAAGTTATGGTCCTAAAGCATGTTGAGCAGTGTCCAGGTATGACTCTCTTGTCCCCTAGCATAGGACCCCTAGGCTGAAATTGTGAAAATTATAATTTGGTAGTGGCCCCAGGGTTCCCTGCCACTGAGGTGAAGGCTCAAATAAAATTTAAATGAAATAAAATAATTTTTTACTGGACTTTGGGCAACTCCCAGAGATGCTCAGGGTAGCTCTTGCTCTTCACTCAGGAATTACTCGTGTTGGTACTCATATCAGGGGTATCTCTGAGATGCCGGAAAATCAAACGGGTCAGACAGGTGCAGGCCAAGCTCTCTTCCCATTCAACTATTGCTTCAGACCCTAAAATAATTTTCTTACTATTGTACGTGCTTTTACTATCTTCAGAGAAATATTAAGATTCGTTGAAATTGGAAAAGTTGTTGGGTAAATGCGGAGCCTATAGGACCACACAGAGAAGGGAGGAGCCTCTCAGAGACAAAGAAACTTCAAGGGAATCTAAAGGACATGATAAGAAAATGAAAGGAGACCCTGGATGAGAAGGACCAAGTACAAGTAGGGCAATCACCTTGGACATTGCATGTACCCGACCCAGGACTGATCCTGTCACTCCATTGGGTTCCTGCACACCACCAGGAGGGATTCCTGAAAGCTGAGCCAGGAGTAAGGTCTGAGCACTGCTGGGTGTGGCCCCCAAACAAAGCAAACAATTCAGTCCCCCTGAAAAGAAAAACAATAAAACACAACACCACTATTTTACTTCACTAAAACAAAACAAAGAAATTCAGAAAGTCTTTGAGTGACAAAATGACTCTGATTAGGAAAATAAAATTTACCATATTATCTGCTGTCTACAGCTACAAGGTGGGCCATGTACCTTTTTTTATTTGGCTTTCCTTACATTTTCCAAATAAGCTCATTTCCTTCACTTAAAGAGTCATGAAATGCTGCAGAAAATTGTTATGTCCACCTATTTTTATATAAAGCTAAGAACGAATCATGAAAGCCTTATTTAGAGAGTTTAGGAAGGGTTCTTCGGTGTAGTGTCAACATAAAGAGAGACAACTATACAAAATGGCTACCGTGCAGGTACTGTCCACTGATTGGGTCCAGCAGAGGAGAGAAGGCGCTTTGGGCATAGTAGCACCTAGGCAACTGGAAGGTTGGGCTTCTAGGATTCTGTCCCCACTCAAGATTCCAAGTCTGTTACTGGACTCTAGCTTGCCAGCCGGCACACTGGGTCCTCATTCTGCTGGAGTCTGAGTACAGACAGTGTCTGTGACTAGCCTCTGGCAACTTGAACTTTCCTCTGGTTGTTTCTCTCAAGTCTTGTGGTGTGAGCTGGTCTTTTCCAACAGTAAGTAGAAATTACTGACTGTTCACCCTCTCAGTCCTGAGAAAATCCATTTCATTCCTGTTTCTGGGTTTTAACCAGTCATGTCTGGGGTTTCATTCCACAGTCTCAGCACTAACATCTCTGCCACAGAACAGCATGGCAGTGCACCTTAGCCCTCTGTGTGAGCCGAGGGCAGAATCGACCCTCCTGGATATGAACCAGGAGCTTCGTTCCCAGCTGGCACAATGCAAGCAGGACTTGAGAGATCTCAAACAGAAATTGCTTGTTTCAGAAGCTACAGCCTACGTTCTGGCCAACCACCTGCAGAAAACCAGTAAGTGTCACAGGGTCCTGGTCAGGAGAGTTGATGGGCTGTCTTCCTTCTGAGAAACCAAAACATCTCCATGATTTTTCTTTACTCCCTTTATCAAAGTCAATGTAACCGTGACTATATTCCAGAAGAGATATAAGTGAGTGTTTGACTCCATTTCACGGATGATGGGAAGCTTTCACATTTCCATTTACTGGTTTACAAAGGGTAGAGACACAGAAACATTTAAGGGATGGAATATTCATGGTATTTCAAAGTTGAGGGAGAATTTTGGGGTGGTCATTTCCCAGAGACAATGTGTCACCCAGTCTATATCTTAAGTATTACAGCATGTGTGTAATAAAGTTGGAAGACATTAATTAGTCACCTTGTCCTCCCTCTTGGAATTTCGTAGGTTCAAACAGGACTAGAAGTCCAATAATCAGAGATGCCATTATTCTTATATTTTGAGGTGTTAAGCAACTTTAACATAGTAGTAACTTCATCCATAAAACCATTCCAAGCTTCCCAGCCATGGAAGAGAGACATGATCAAAGATGGAAGCTGATCAACTGGAAAGTGTATTTAATGTTAACATGATAAATAGAGATGTATGAATCATAGTTCTTATATAAGATAAAGATATTCATTTATGGGACAATGAAATTAAGTTACAAAGTTTTGAGGTACATTTATAACAGAATATATTTCACAAGAGGCTTATTTTCTAGATTCTTTCCCATCTAGATCTTTTATTTATCATATTCATACTAGGGGTGTCACTGGTCTCTACTGGTCACTCTTCGTAAATGTTTCAGAGTATTTCAGAATAATCAGTATCTACACCAGCTGCTCCATCTCTCCTTAATCAGGTGAATCTTTGGCGATAAAGGATGGTCAGCATTTCCACCTATTTAGGCTTAGATGTTTGGCCAAGCTGAGATATGTCAATGGAGGAATTGTGGGGTTTTGTAGAAGCCAAATCCTGTGTATGCATAGTCCCTTTCTACCCTGTCAGTCCAACAATTGAAGACCCAGTCCCTGTTTATGAAGATGGGGCTGACTATCACAGGAATCATGAGCAAGGGACATTAGTGAGTACTTAGAAGGAGTTATGACACTTGAACTCTGAATTTATGGTCTTTTCCTATCTCTTGGTTCAAAAAAAAATGCTGACTCAATTTTACTGAACGGGAAAGCAAATTGGAACTAGGAATACACACTAGTCCTGGAAGGAACTAGCTAATTTTGATGAAATGCCAACTAACTTTTAGTTATTTATTTAGAGAAATAACACATGTATAGGGAAAAAATGTCTTAATCTATTTCACCCATGCCACCTAGTATGTCTAATAATAGCTAAACATCTGTATCACTGTATCACTGTCATATCATTGCTCATCGATTTGCTCGAGCAGGCACCAGTAATGTCTCCATTGTGAGACTTGTTGTTACTGTTTTTAGCATATCAAATATACCACAGTTAGCTTTCCAGGCTCTGCCGTGCGGGTGAGATACTCTCGGTAGCTTGCCGGGCTCTCCGAGAGGGGCAGAGGAATCGAACCCAGTTCTGCCGAATGCAAGACGAATGCTCTTCCCGCTGTGCTATCACTCCAGCCTAACATCCACAATACGAAAATGTATTTTATTTATTCTTTGTTTAAATATCATCAATATCACTTGGTATTTGAGTTCTCTGCCTTTGTGATTACATTATTACGTTAAATAATATATTTTATCATTTAAATATTATTTGGCTATATTCATTACATATAAGTATATATTTCACTCAATGGATAAAGAATCTGTGGCAAAAAGCAAGTTTTCATCTTCTTTTCAAAATTTTATATACTCTTTTAGGTTTTTTGAAATATAAGAACACATAAGAAGCAATGAGTATGGCCTAGTCTTGGTTCTGGATTCAGAATATACTCCTGATAGGCTCAAAGGGACATACGGGTTGCTGGTCAAAAACAGTTGGCTGTGGGCAAGGCAAGAGGCCTACCCACTGTACAAGGTCTGGAGCCCCAAGTTATCAGTTTTTAATGGTATAGAGTACTCCCAGGGTTTTACTGTAGAACCTACAAGGTTAAGCAATTTGGGTCAGGACTGTTTCCAGTGATAGAAGATGAATCTTTGCTAGAAGGTTTATCTAAATGAAGTAAATGACTCCACTGCTACTCTCTGTACTTTGGAAGAAATTCCTATATTCAGCTCCAAATACAAAGTAACCAAATGCTTTGAGTTTTTCATGGAGGAATGGAGTTGTGGAAATTCCAGTACACATTCAAAGTTGGGTTTTACTTCATTATCGAATGAATCCTGCTTCTCCCTTGAGGGGAAAACACAGTTTCAGGCACCGCTTGCCACAGAGGTAGGTCTCTCTCTCTCTCTCTCTTTCTCAGACAACAAAGGCTGTAAAGCAGTAGCTGAAGCAGAACTGGGAGAGAAGCTGCAGTGTGATGTGAAGAAGTTTGCAGATCAGCTACTTGAGCAGCACAAGTAAGGAGGGTGTGAGCAGGTTGGCCGGTGGGAAAGCAAAAGAATCTCTCAAGTGGGACAGGACCAACTTTGCTGGTACAAGGGAAGAAATTTCTATGCAGAAACATCTACACAAATACATCTCAATTAAAAAAGTAACAAAAACAAGTTATAGGATTTTCATATAAATGAAAGTCAAACAGGATTTAGAATATCATGGATGAGTGTTCAATTACTGTGGTTCACTATTCTGGACTTTATTTGCTAATGGTTGTCACCTCCTATGGGCCAGATTGGGTCTTAAAGGATACTGCAAAAAACACTCATTGAAATCTTATTCAAAATGTAATGTCTATCACTCATCTACTTTGATTCTTAACCATACTCCAATATGTGTCCTCAGGAAATGTGATACTATAATGCAGAGCCAGAAACAACAAGTGCTCAAGTTAACTCAAAAATTACAAGATGGATGGGATGTCTCCTGCCTACTCCACCAAAGTATGCATCTTCTCCTTACCCAAGAAGGTCTGGACAGCTATCTGGGCCAGGCCTTAAGGCAGAAAATGGCTGAAATGCAGGGTCTGGTAGAGCATCTCATCAGCAAGCTCAGTCCCGGTGAGTCGGTCACATCATCCATTGCACTGAGCCCCAGGTCACCAGCTTATAGTAGACTCACACCTCCAGCAATAATGCTCTCACCAGCCCTTTTGGCTTTTAAATTTCTCTTAGGGGCTAGAGCCATAATACAATTGATGGATGTTTCCCTTGCCTGCAGCCTGCTTGGGCTTGATCCCTGGCATCCCCTATGCATCACTGAGCACGGACAGGAGTGATTCCTGAGTGCTGAGTCTGAAATAAGCACTGAGCACTGCTTGGCTGGCCCAATAACCAAAAATAAAATCATATCCCACCTCAATGGGCCAGAGAGAGAGTGCAGATGGCAGTGTGCTTGCCTTCTGTGACTGACTTGCTTCCATCCTTGGCACAAGATCCTCATCACTTAGGCATTGAGCTGAGTGTTATCCCTGAGAATCACTAGTTGTGGCCCTAAATAAATTTTCTACTCCAAAATAGAACAATAGAATGAAAAAATCTGAAGTCACAGTAGGGCTGACAGAAGATGTACTGCCTTGGTGAGACTAGAGAGAATAAATTCATGAAGTGCTGTGAATTAACTAGAAGGCAGATATAATTTATGACAGGGATAAATATTCTCTCCAGGAGAAGAACTGCTGGGAAGGTTCTGAGAGTCTACGCTTCTGACCAAAATTGTTTCACAACAGAGAAAAGTGATAGGAGGAAATATGGAATACTTATATTGCAAAAAGGAATAAAATTTAAGAAAAATAGTCTTTATCACTCTCAGAGCTTGTAATGATTTTAATTTGCAATTTCAGGCTAATATAATTGAGGGATCTGAGTTTCATGCCACAGACTACCCTTAACACAATGCAAATATCCAATACAGTAGCAATACTTGTAATTACAGTTTTCAGATTTCACTTACTGCATTCTATGTTCAGTAGATACAGGGTTTCTAGTAAGTTCCATGGGAAATAGGTGAATGGGAATTTCTAACTCTTCTTTTTTTGCAGAAAATACTGAAGAGGAACAAGATGGAGAGGAAACTGTAGAGTCAATCAAAATAAGGTAAGGTAGAATCTTTAAAGACCAAACAGATAAAGAATGGGCAAATTACAGTGAGTGTGTCAGCAAGAACGCTCCATGTGGCCAAGATAGTCCCAGCTGCTGCTAGCGCAGAAGTGAGAAATCACTTCAATTCAGTCAACCAATCAAGAATGCTTGCTGCTTGGTTTTTTTATATTGTATGCTGTACCTGTATTTATGAAGGTGAAAACACCCCTGTAAGGGTTTACTTCACACACCAAAAAGTAGCTTTTCTCTCCAATAAAGAAACCACTGTGTCAGAGTCATTTCCGTCTAAATCTGCTGAATCTACACAGTAGATTCAGTCCTTAGCATGACATTAACTAGCAAAGTATTTCTGAAAAAATGGTGAATCACTTTAAAACTGAGGACTTCTCTATGATAATGAAGAGAGGTACAGAAGTCCCAATATCACTTGGAATCTACTCTACCTCATAAGCTGCTTCATCTAGTTCTTTGCATCTTCTGTCCAAAATGACTTGAGAGTCGCAAAACCTGGGATGGATCTCCATCTGCTGTGTGTGTCTCTGGTTGTACCATACTGGATACTTAAGTCTAACTTCTCAGGGAAGTCATGGAATTAGTGCACTGAACATTTTCTCATCTCTTTCTCATGCATCCTTTACTCATGAACTCTGACAGCCCAATGGTGCAACTTTGATAGAAGAACACTTTGAGCAGAACCACTCTGATATCCATGAAGTCACTGTGACTTAAGGCTCCCAACAGAACAAGAGAGAAAAGTGGTGAGATCCCCTGGGTTCACTCTTGTCTCTTCTATTTGTCACAGTAAGGATATGGAGGAAAAAACAGAAGTCCTGAGAGAAGAGGATGCTGTGATTCTGACAAATAATTTGGAAACACCCTTCAACTGTGAACAGTCCAACATCGAGGGTGAAATGACAACTGATGAAAATACAACTGTGCTTTCAGGTAGCCTAATCATTCTTGTTTCCTACAGCATGAAAAGGAGCAAGATAAATTCTACCCCTATGGCTAGATCCAATACTAACCTATAAAATTAAACCATCCTCTAGGAGTGATATGAAATCATTTTTCCAAAAATTAGTGAATGTTGGAATCCTAGTCCAATATCACACAACTTTCATGTTGGCCCCTCTGTCACATGAATAGATCCAGGGCAACATTGACACACTCACATAGACTTCTTTCATTGCTGCAGGGAACATATCTTTCAAAAGTCCTGTCTTGAATAAAGTAGTCATGTCCCATGCTTGCTCTTATTTTCTTCTAATCCTGAAGGTCCCACTTACATTTGTTTGTCCAATGATGTTTAGCCTCTTCTGAATGTGAAGATATTACCTGCTGTGTTTATTTACATCAACCCAGAGTCTATATCTCTTAGAAATGATCCTATGTCTAAGTCCCTGATTATCAATCACTCCCAATACTAATGTGCCCCCAATCTTTCACTACTTTTTCCTTGTCCCTTCTTGTCTGCTGTTCTGTCCCCAACTCAATTCCATTCCCTGCTCCATTAAGGCCTTTCTGGTCCATGCAAAAGCCAGGTGGATTTTAAATATTCATATTTTAACCACACATCACCACAAGTGCTATGACAAGGTAATATAGCATGTATATCCTTTTCTGGTAAACCTAACAGTTATCTCTAGATGATCATTGCCCCTTTGATTCTTTTTAAAAATAATATCTTTAGTTTTCTGGGAGGATCACACCCGGCGATGCTCAGGTGGTACTGCTAGTTTTGCACTCAGGAATTACTCCTTGCGGTGCTCAGGAGGCCTTATGGGATGCCAGGGATTGAACCCAGGTTGGCCAATTGCAAGGGAAATGCCCTTTCCACTGCTATTTCTTTCTTCCTCCTCCTCCTTCTTCTCCTCCTCCTCCTTCTTCTCCTCCTCCTCCTCCTCCTCCTCCTCCTCCTCCTCCTCCTCCTCCTCCTCCTCCTCCTCCTCCTCCTCCTTCTTCTTCTTCTTCTTCTTCTTCTTCTTCTTCTTCTTCTTCTTCTTCTTCTTCTTCTTCTTCTTCTTCCTCTTCTTCTTTTCATTTCTTCTTCTTCCTCTTCTTCTTCTTTTCATTTCTTCTTCTTCCTCTTCTTCTTCTTCTTCCTCTTCCTCCTCCTCCTTCTTCCTCTTCCTCCTCCTTCTTCTTTCTTCTTCTTCCTCCTCCTAATCTTCTTCCTCCTCCTTCTTCTCCTTCTCCTTCTCCTTCTCCTTCTCCTTCTTCTTCCTTCTTTTCTCCTTCTCCCCCTTCTTCTCCTTCTGCTTCTTCTTCTCTTCTTCCTCTTCCTCCTTCTCCTTTTCCTCCTCCTCCTCCTCTTCCTCCTTCTTTTCTTCTTCTTCTTCTTCATCCTCTTCCTCCTCCTCCTCCTCTTCCTTCTTTTTTCTGGCTCTGTTTTAGTTTCTTCTTAATTTAATATAGTCCCATTTCTTTATGTTTGTTTTTACTTGTTTGGCCAATGGTGTTTCATCCTTAAATATGTCTTTAAGTCCAATGTCATGGAGGGTTCTGTCTACATCTTACTCCATGTACTTTACAGACTCAGGTCTGATATTGGGGTCTTTAATCACTTTGATCTGACTTTTGTCCTATACCCCTTCTAAATGATGGTCTTTGCTTTTACAATTGGGGTTCATAGAATTGCTTGGTATTTTGCCATGCTTAGTTTGTTTCAATAGTTATCGCATATTTTGTTGTGACCTTTGGGTCACAAACAACAGTTCATCCGGGAATATTGGGGCATTGGAGTGAGCATGAAGCCCTTTTGATCTTTTAAAGAGAGACATAATATGATGAGCTAGTTTCCCTATTTCCTAAGGGTCTCTATTCCTTTTGCCTAAATACCAAGTCATTGGACCAAAGGCAGGTGATAAGAAGGTGACACTCATCTTTGTAGCAGAGTGGGGATATCCTTGTCTCCAACTCCGATTTCCAATACATGTCTCTTTCAACTCTAAGTGTCTCTCTCAACCTCAAAAATTGATATGTCAACATTATTCCTTAGAAGTGTATGCCTTTTCATGGGATCATCACATTATCTACATGTGACTCCACCTCTGCATTGGTTGCATCCTATTCTTAGAGCCACCATCTTCAGTGTGTCTATCCTCCAGCATGGTCCAGATGGAGTAATCTAGTGTCCAGGCACCATTTCATAGTCCATTACTTTGCTCAAGATTTTCCATGAAGAGGTCAAATCTCTGACCTCCCTCATACATGAATGGCCAGTTTCTGTGGAGCAGCAAAATTTTATTAATTTTTATTCTGTGCTTTCTGAATACACATCCATTAGTCTTACCTGATGGTAAGTTATGCTACACTATCCATAGCTAACATATCCAATATGAAACAGTTCAGTACTGCCAAAATTAAAATGAGTACAGGAGAACTATCGCTCATGGATTTTGGAAAGAGGTTTAGTATTTCCCTAAACTGTAGAATCAATATTGTATAGTTTTGTTAGCCAGCATGGCAGATACTTCCAAAAGTTCAGGAAAGCAAATCAAGTGAGTTCTTATATTCCCTTGTCTCTTACAATATCTTATTGTCTTGTGATAATACAATATCCTGTTCTCTCAGTGAAGGTGTCTCTAAGATCATATAGATACAAAAGTTGTAATTTATAAAAGGTATCTGGCTTTATATGACCAGTGACATTTATTCAATTTTAGGAAAAGACACTTATCCTGAGCAAAGAGGTGAAGAACAATTCTATGCCAGGTGACTATGAAGAATATGGATCTTAAAATCAAAGGAAGAATCACTGAATGTATCCAGTGGTAACACTGAAACTCTCAGCTCTAGGCATATGTGCTGAATATTTCTAGTCATTAGCCCAACTATGAATATAAGTTACGAGTGATAATATTTATGTAACCCTAGCACAGACCATTACATGACTTAGTGACATGTCTTCAGTTACTGCAGCAGTGCTGATGAGTCCAGGAGTTTGGGCACTGGATTACTGTTTTTCAAATAGTCACTGCATTAGGCTTACTTTATTTCGGAAAGTTTTGTATTGTCAACCTGGAAGTGGTTAACAAATGGGACCAGAAATTCATTCATATATGTCACAGGGGAAAATGTACTTGGAAAACTGAAAGGATCCCACTAGTAATTTTTAAACAAGGCGATGTTCATGTGGTTGTTAAATGAACATTTTACAAAAACTATTGAAAAGTTTCGAAGTCATCTTGCAGTTTTCTGCTGGAGCCCATGTAATTAATAACAATTCTGAGATGAGATGAAACATGTTTCTTCCTCAGAAATCCACTCTTATCTGTGCACTCAGTACCTCCATGTTGCTTAAACACCCTTTGTACCTCTCTCATCACAGAACCCAAATAGAGCATAGTGGATAATATTTAATGTCTATTTAAGAGAAGTTACCATTATGATTATATACTTAATCTTCCATCAAACTGAAATAATTCTCTGTTTACTAATTCCATTCTGTTTTTTTTTCCTGCACCAGTCCTCCAGTATCCATAGTGGACAAGAGCTTGTTGAGTGATGAAGAAGACAATGAAGATACAAAATACAGGCTTGATGAAGTATACCTTACGCCTTCTGATAATTATGACCTCTCTGTTTCCTATAAGCCTTCCATCTACTCTAGAGACACACATTATGAACGGAAAGTCTTTTCACCAGTGAACAGACAGGGTGAGCAGAACCACCTCAAAGCACCTAAAAGCTCCTGCTGAATTTCTCAGAGCCTCTTTTCTTTAACTCCACAAACTTTAGCAGTGACAGCTGCAACACTGAAAACATATAGAGTAGATTCCTTCTGGGTGAAATTACATTTCTGGTCTAATATTTATAAGTCAGAAAGTAGATCAAATAAATTTCTGTCTCTGGTTACCTCATATGGTGAAACCCCATATCTCAACTGCAAACTTTGGTAATTGTTAAAGCTTTATAGTAGAATGGTGTGTAGGGACAAAGTTCAGTGGAGGCAAAGGTGTTGAAACTTTGCAGCTTGCTACAATTTCTCTGCATTGAATGAGAAATGTGCATTTTTAAGAAGGTATTTTTTCCACACCCAGTGATGCTCAGGGCTTACTATAGACTTTATGCTCATCAATTACTCCAGGTGAGCTACAGACCCTCTGGGATTCTGTGGGTGAATACCTCACCAGACTGGCACAAGATTAGCTCCTTACCAACCCTCTGTCTCCAATCACAATATTTTGTTATTGAAAATGACTTAATGAGAAATTGAGAGGATGGCTGTAGTGACAGTACAGCAGACAGACTCTTGCCTTTACATGGATGTACAGGGTTGGATACCAGGCATTCCATATGGCTCCCTGAGAGCCGAGTCGGATATTAGCCCTGAGCACTGTGGGAAGTGGCTTGCACCCACAAAACAACCGAAAAAAATTGAATCAAGAAAAGAGAAAGGAAGTATGTGTTCACCCACCTGTCCAAAGTGGAAAAAGCAAGCAAAGTGTCTCTATCTACTTCACCCTACACATAGATTTAGAGATTGATTTTCTTATATTTTTACTTGAGGTCACTCATGAGTAGATCAGTAAGACTGTAAGACCACAATGAAGTTGTCATTTTATTTTCAACAGTGGCCTTCGAAGTCACCGTCAGCATACTGAACCCTGATCCCAGGCTGGAAATTGCAGATTTGTTTGCCAGCAAGCCTACCTGCCAGCTAAGTGAGGAAAGCATCGCTTTTGGTTCCATGAAATGGAAGGAGATGAAAAGAAAATTTCGCTTTAGTAACCGGAGACTAGCCTGCCGATTCCCAGGCCTCCAAACATAGGGTAAGAAAGACTCTAAGACAAATGCTTATAGATGGAGTCTTCCTTAGAGCTGCCTTTTGGAAATTTAAGTGGATCAGAGTTTTTCCCTAGTTTGGGTCTATTGACTTGACTGCTGTTGCTGCCTCTGTCTGGTCTTACTAGTGATTCCCACACGGGTGACCCTCTGCCAAGCCTTCCAACTCTATCTCTTCCTTTGCACCCTGAACTCTGCTTATGCCTGCTATTGTCCTCACTCCCTCTCATTTTTCCTCAACGCACATGAAAGCACATTTTTAGCTATAGATACCAATTTACTGACTCCTGGATAGATATGTGAAAACCCTCCATAGTCAGAGAAATAAAGAGAAATGTGTGCTGAGGAAAGAGCAGAGGGATCTGGGAAAACCTCTGTAGTAGCACAGCCTTCTGCAGTGGGTGACTACAAGATCAGCTCCCTAGTTCCTTCACCAGAGCCTGCATGTAGCTTACAGAGGACCTTCTCCTCACAAGTGCTTAAGGGCTTTCCATTCACTTCCCTGATGCCTTTGCTAGTTGCAAAGCTCTGTCCAAGAGACACGTCAGGACTGGTATCCACGAGGAGGGTCAGAAATGTCAAACAGGTGTGTCCGGTAAGCCATAGATGTGATGAGGTACAGAGTTTCCACTCATCAATCCAAACATGACAGGAAAGGTCACATTCATCCACATGAATCTGCTGAGATCGAGAGCAGGAATGTCTTCAATCAACAGTACATACTTTGAGTATGTATGTTCTTTGCAGTGAAATGGTGAAGAGCATGCAGATGGGAAGAAAGTTTAAAACTTTCTTAATGAAATTACTTGGAAACCTTATTCCAACTATCTGTGAAATAAGTAGATGTTCAGTTTGAATAAATGTTCTGCAAGATCCAAATGAAGAGTTTACACCAAATCCATTACTGTCAGTGAATGGTGCCAGGGATGAAGCATCAGGCTGGACTGGACTGAGGGATGGGAGGAGGGTCAGGAGCGCTGTTGCAGCAGGGCTGAACACTGTATCTGCACATCCATACCCAGATCTTGAACATCACTGTAGTCCTATCATTTACACTATATATATGTGCATATATATGTATATGTACATATGTTTCTGTATATATGTATCCATATATATGTACATTCAAACATGTCCATGAGGACCACTGAAGAACGTGTAGTCACACCTCTTTTATCTGAGTGATAGAATGAACAAATGTTGGTCAACGGCTCTGTAGCAGCCCTTTTCCTTTGGAGTAACAATGGTTTGGAGTCAAGGTCAGGTGTCTAGTTCCACTCCCTGAGGGTACCTTAGATTCCGAGGTGTTTCTTCTACCTGACTTTCTTCTCTACCCGCTGTGAAACCCCTTCACTTTTCCTCAAGAGAAAATTGAATCAGTATCTCCTGACAAATTCTCCACTTAGTCACCCCTCCACTTAACCATCCTTCTAGACTCAGTAATCAATAGCACATCAAAGACTAATATTTGATTTCTTTCTCTCCTCTTTCAGATGACAAGAAGTCTGAAATGAATTGTGGTGTCTCTCAGAACACACCTTACCATAGTATTAAGAAATTTAGTGACAGTTAGTTTGATATTGTTTGCATATATACTTTCTAATTATACTTTTTGTAACCATTTGCCATTGTCTCAGGATACCCTGCCATTTAAAGTATCTGATTTACATTTGTACAGAGGAAATTTCCTATTACCCATGGCCCATATTGAATGTGCCAGCACTGTGCTATGGAAAGAAACATACTGTTTTCCTTTAGTACCAATAAAATGGTATCAAAACCAATAAAAACTATAAATTCCTTAATCAAATTATTCATCAATTGTCGGTTTTCATTCATCTCATTGACTTTCATAATTTGGCATTTTATCCCAGAACATCATAGATTGGGGAGTTTATTCCAATATGATGCTTGAGAGGGAGGGCATCCAAACATCTGAACTCGTTTACCGCTATACTACATTAGTCTGTTCTAATGATTGAGTGATGGCTGGTATGTGCCAGTATCAAGTAATTTGCTATAGTAATTACTTTATTTACAATAATTAAATTAATTGGCCATAACTCATCTTGATGATTGGTACTAATCAATCCACCTTTAATATGGAAATAGAATTTTCTCACATATATGTATAGATAGCTATCACACTGTAGCACTGTAGAACTGTCATCCCACTGTTCATTGATTTGCTTGAGCAGGCACCAGTAACATCTCCATTGTGAGACTTGTTGATACTGTTTTTAGGATATCTAATATGCCACAGTAGCTTGCCAGGCTCTGCCGTACAGGTGAGATACTCTCAGTAGCTTGCCGGGCTCTCCGAGAGGGGCAAAGGAATCGAACCATGGTCAGCCTCGTTCAAGGCAAATGCCCTACCCACCATGCTATTGCTCCAGCCTATCACACTGTATATAAAATAACATATGCAGCTTCACGCTAGAGAAGTTAACACCTAGTAGAGGATGTTGGTAGGACCCACTCGGGTTGAAAGCTGCGTGCCGAAAGTAGACTATAGACCAAACATGATGGCCAGTCAATACCTCTATTTCAAACTACAACATCCAACAGGAGAGAGATCAAAAGAGAATGCCCTGCCGCAGAGGCACGGTGGGGTGGTGGGGGTTGCGGTGGGGGTGGTGGGAGGGATACTGGGAACACTGTTGGAGGAGAATGGGCACTGGTGGAGGGATGTAAACAATCACTGTATGACGGAAATGCAAACATGAAAGTTCATAAGTTTGTAACTGTACCTCACGGTGATTCACTAATAAAAAATTTTAAAAAAATATATAATATATATACAGTTTCTACATCCACTGGGAGTGTTGGAATTGATGCCCAGGGGAAAGGGAGGACAGCTGTTTCCAGTTCTCAGTGCACTCTAGCAAATAAATTAATCTCAGGGAGGGGATTTTGAGATCAGTCCATTCATGGTCAGTAAGGCAAAACTTCTGGTTCTTTGAATAAATAACATCTGTCATTGTCCTCTTTTTTTTTTTTTTTTTTACTGTTTTTTATTTTTTTATTTTTTTATTTTTTTTTATTTTTTTTTATTTTTTTTTTATTGTGGAAAGTTACAAAGTTACAAAGTTTTCAGGTTTAAATCTCAGTTATACAATGCTCGAATACCCATCCCTTTGTCATTGTCCTCTTAAGGTGACAGAAAAAAATCTTTAGAGACCAACATTGTCCCTCCCTCCCACATTTCTTCCTTCTCTCCTTTCTTTTTGTCTTTGTGTCACACCTGCCCATGCTCAAGAGTCACTCTTGGCTCTGCACTAGGAATAATTCCTGGTGGTGATCGGGGAATCTTCTAGAGCCTATAAACACCAGTAAAGGGTCCTGCACTGAACTTCTTATTTGCTGTACATTCAGACAGGATCATACGCGCAGGGGCACACACACACAGACACATAAACACACACACACACACACACACACACACACACACACCTGTGCTCAGCTGCTGCTGTGACTTTTCTCCTCTGTCAGCTTACTCCAAACCAGCACTGGAGTCCACTGATCCTCTCCTGGGACCCCTTAAGCTCTTTCAGATTCCTGACCTCATTATCCTCTGGCGTGAGGGAAGTTTCATATGGATCCCAGCATCCTGCACTGACCCCCAATGGTGTCTGCCAGGTGGCCTGTGTCTAAAACCACACCTGGTCCCATCATAATGGAGTCACACATACCAAGGGACAAAGAATCCATCTGCAAATTGGTCAGATGAAGAGGCAGCATACACAGAGAGCATAAGTGTACTGTCTCATTTCTCATCAGAGTTTTTGGGTGCAATGAGGAGGGGGACGACCTATGGACTTGTGCCTCCTCCACTGTAAATGCTGTGCATTGAAGGTCCATAGTGATGTCAGCAGACATACACATGTTAATAGAATCCAGCATCCACAGACTCAGGCCAAGGCAACTGCCAGAGACATCCTGGAGAATATGATGCCCCTGGCGTGGATATCTAAATGTAGATCAAGAAATGATAATCTGACCACGAAAGAGTCAATCTTCTTCTCAGTAGTTAAGTCTCTTATCAAACACTGGAAAGTCATTTTTTGGCTTTTTTTGGGGTCACAGTCAACACAGCTCAGTGGCTATTCATGGTTCTGCACTCAGAAACTGCCTGGTGCTGCTTGGGGCCCATATGGCATGCCTGGGATCGACCTCAGGTTGGTGAAGTACAAGGCAAACACCCTAATCACTATATACTATCACTCTGGTTTCTACATTGGACAACCTTAAGTAAAAGGAATAGTGATGGATCAGGGATTGTAAACACACACCAAGTGTGAGAAGACATAGAAGTAATGGGAATAAGAACCAGAACCAAACCTCCAATGCAATGAAGATTCTGAAATCATGAAAATGAGTCAAGTGAAAAATTGCAGGTAAAGTGCACCTCGATTTGTGGAAATGGTGTTAGAAAGAGCAAAACCCTCTGTGAAACTCCCCCTCTGATTTTTCACTGTCAAAGGTGGTGGTGTGTGTGATGTGGGCCAGGGTGTACACAGTACAGGGCTGACCAGGGCTGGATCCTCAGTATGAAACTGGGTCCCCAGTCCTTCAGTTGTGATCCCTGAGGGTAGAGTCAGGAGTAATCCCTGAACACCACTGGTTGTGGCACCTCAACCACCCACTGCTGCTCTCTACCTCACCAAAAAAACATATGCAATACATCCCTATATGGGATTGAACCACAACTTTACAATGAGCAATGGAATACACAAACCAATTGCACTTCAGGGATTAGTGGCTTTTTCAGAGCTTCTCTCAACTGTCTTTGAGCATCCTGCGGCATGGGCTCTGGGACCCTGAATCACAGCCTTGAGATGGCAGCCTCGTAAGAGGCATTTATGCCTTCTACACAGTAGACTTGGGGCCTTGGGTGTAAAGTTTACTAGGAAAGGAAACAGCAGAGAAGTAATGAGTATATTTACACACTATCACTTCTCTTGCATACTAATGAAAGGGCACAGAAGTCTCAATATCACTGGGAGTCTACAACACCTCATGAGCTGTTCACTATATTTGCTACCAGTTCACTGTATCGTGAATTCCAAATAGGCATTGGTAAATCTTGGTACAGTCCTCTCTCCATCGTGTGCAACCCTAGCTGTCCAATACCGGAAGATGATATTGTGTGAGGAATTACCCAATAAGGGAAGTGATAAAAGATCAGGAGAGCAAGTTAAGTCTCTCTTATACAACCTGAAACAACAAAATCCTGTGATAAATTAAATGTGAATTTCTAGCTATGCAAGTATAGGCGATGGGTTATTTACTTGTATCACTTATTATCCTGTTGCTCATCAATTTGCTCAAACAGGCACCAGTAACGTCTCCATTCGTCCCTGTCACGTGCTAGGGTAGCCCAATGGTGTGTGCTTGCTCTAGGAACAAGAAGATCCTCAAACCTTATGTTCAGGGTTTTGATGAAGAAGTCTGACCATCTTGCAGGTGGGCAGCCAAGCATTCTTTTGACGTCCCGTGGAATCCAGTCAGTAACAGCTCTAGTCCAGTTGTCGTCTATAAATCTCATTACGTGTCTGGCCCATCTGATTTTTGATGTCTTGACAAAAAAGACAGTGTCCCCGACTCTTGATTGTCAAAGGAGGTTGGAACTCTGGATTCCTTCTCTCACTTGAGTGAAACATGATATTCCAAGCATAGCTCTTTTGATTCCTCTTTGGGATACCCGATTAGCGTTCTCATCCTGTTTGCGTAGGGCCCAAGTCTCTGAGGCATATGTTCGTGCAGGAAGAATGATGGAGTTGAACAGATGTGCCTGGAGCTGGAGGTTCATCATTCTCTTAACCACTTCTTCGATGCTCTTGAAGGCGTTCCACGCCATTCTCTTCCTCCTGCGCAGTTCTGGCGCCAAGGTCATTCCTCATGTTGAGTTCTTGACCCAGGTACACATAGCTGCTGCATTCTGAGATGTTCGTTCCATTGAGAGCAAACGAAACGTCAGGGACTAGTTCATTTTCCATGAAAAAATGACGTTATATATCAGATGTTACTGATATACAAAGTGAGCAATAAAAAATAAATGATTTTTTCTTTTTAAAATTTTTTATCTGCCCCTGTCTAAAACTAGAGAGAGAGCAGTGACATGCAGGGCCACTCGGCGGGAGGGGGATCGGCCCCTCTCCCCGCTCTGATGAGGTGCTGAGTTGCTGGCCACGAACGGCTCCTGACTCCTGAATGGCCATGATCCCAGGGACACAAAGACCAATCTCGGAACCCAGCGGCTTCTGGCAGAAATGCATCTGGACTGAGCACTAAACTATGATGCCGTGCCACCCCGGGTGAGGAAAGGTGTTTGTCCCTTCCACCTTTTCTCCCCGGTGGCGCAGTGGGTGCCACCTTTTCAGAGCCCATTGGACAGCCAGGTATGATACTGCAGTGACATGACACGTGGAACCTCACGTGATGGGGTGTGGAAATGACCCCTCTCCCAGCCCCAATGAGGCCCCAAGTTGCCGCCCACAAATGCCTCCTGGCTCCTGAACGGTCATGATCCCAGAGGCACAAAGACCAATCTCAGAACCCAGTGGCGTTTGGCAAAAATCCCTCCAGACTTATTGCGAAAATACCAGAAATCCAAAATGCTCTTCATATCAGCAATAGAAAACAAATTATCTAATGATGCCTTTTTGGCAGGTCTGAATGTTGGGGAAAATACCAAATAATAATGGTGGATCTTTTGTCAAAATATTCATTGTGATCAAAGCAGAGAGAGAATAAGGTGGAAATCATCTGCCACATAAGTTGGGGGAGGGGTGGGTTGGAGGTATACTGGGGTACTTGGTGGTGGAGGGTGCACACTGGTGAGGGTATGGGTGTTTGATCGAGACTTACACTGGAAAGCTTTGTAACTGTTCTCACAGTGATTCAATAAATAAATAAAATAAATAAATGAATAAATAAAATAAAATAAATTAAAATAAAATAAAATAAAATAAAAGAAAAAGAATGCCGACTGGTCCAGCCTTTTTGGAAATCAATATGGATGTTTCTCAAAAAACTAGAAGTCGAGCTCCCATTTGACCCAGCAATACCACTTCTGGGAATATACCAGAGATGCAAAAAAGTACATTAGAAATGATATATGCACCTGTATATTTCCTGCAGCACTATTTACAATAGCCACAATCTGGAAAAAACCCGAGTGCCCAAGCACAGATGACTGGTTAGAGAAACTGTGGTATATCTACACAGTGGACTATACTATGCAGCTGTTAGAAAAAATGAAGTCATGAAATTTGCATATAAGTGGATCAACATGGGAAGTATCATGCTAAGTGAAATAAGTCAGAAAGAGAGGGACAGGCATAAAAGGACTGCACTAGTTTTTGGAGTATAAAGTAAATAAATAAATAAATAAATAAATAAATAAATAAATGTTTGCAAGGCAAACACCCTACCTGCTGTACTATCTCTCTGGCACCCAAGGTCAGACTATTTGGGAAACTGCAAGCATTTATCTCCAAAATCTAGTAAAATGAGCTGAAAGAATCTTATGGCTTAAGCTAGAAACTTTAATCCATGTCTCAAGAGTTTTTTGGAGAAAAATAGATGTTTGACCAAGTTCATTGTGACTGTGCTGTAGAGTGAATTAGACTTGGGGCACTTTCAGAGAAAAATGACAGTGACAAACTCAGTGGCAGTAAGCACAACGGGGACAAAGTAGAGAGACACCTCACAGGGACTTTCACAGGGATTCCTGTTGGGGGTGGCCTGAGCTACCAGGGCGAGCCATGTAGCCTGTACTACAGACAGGAACATTTTCCCCCTTCAAGCTGCCTTCAGAAAATAATTTCAGTATATTGAGAGAGGCAGTTTTTCCTTATTTCACAAAAGCCTGGCTGGTCTTTGACATGCAGATCTCAGGTACTAGCCAGGCTTGATCTTTGACATTGTAGATTCCAGGCTCTGGGCAAGCCTAGTCTTTGGGATATAGATTTCAGGTGCTGCCTAGTTTGCAATTGACATGTAGATTTCATGTGGCAGCCTGCCTTATCTTTGGGGTGTAAATCCAAGTGCTTTTAGCCCAAGAAAGGTTTCAGTTTTGGTTTTGTATCTTCTTTCCGGAGGCCAAGATTACTGGCCTGCAGATGCAAGGAAATAATGCTGCCTTAATGTTCTTCCTGTAATATCTTTTGTTGCCTTTGGTGACTTCACTGTATTGCGCCCTTTAGAGGTACCATGATCAATAAAAGGAAATCCATGGGGCTCTCTGCTTTTGCCAAGAGCCAGAGAGAGCCTTGGACCTCCATAAAACACATTTCTTTCACGTTTCTTATCTCAGCGCCTCCGACCTCAGGAATGTTCACGCAACAGACTTCCAGATTGCAGCCCCGAGGCAAGAGCCTGTAGTTCAGGGCCCAGAAATAGCATTGCACATATGGTATGGGGTGGAGCGAAAGGCAGAAGTCAGGATGACACCAGATTTCTGGCTTGGGCTATCAAATATTGATTTGAAATGGCATAAGCACACCTATGTTTATTACAGAAGCATATATAATAATCAAAATCTAGACACAACCCAAATGTGTGATGACAGATGAGTGGGTACAGAAATTAATTCCAATATACTTTCAGGGGCAGGTGAACCTGGGCTCAATTCCAAACCTCATGTGATCCCCCCAAAGTCTGCCAGGAGTGGTCCCTGAGTTCAGAGCCAGGAGTAAGCCCTTAGCATCATCAGGTGTGGGCCCCATAATTCTGGTATACACACATATGTATATACATAAAATTCTGGTGTATACACAAAAGCACATCGGAATACTAGCTATAAGAAAAAATGAAATTTCACTTTTTGCTACACATTGACTAGAACTAGAGAGTTAAGTGAAATAAGTCAGAGGAAAGACAAATGCCAGGTGATCTCACTCATATGTGGTATATAAAGAGACAAAGCAAGGGGGTGAGTGGTATGAAATATCAACAAACCCTTGAAATCTGACAATAGACTGAAGCGACCAAATTGGGGGCACAAGAGAGACCCAGGAGAGGGACTGAGGTGGGGAGAAAAGGAGCTGATAAGAAGCTACTTTTTAAGACAGAGGCAGAGACTCTTATGCACGTTGTTGGTGGTGGCAGTGTGGTACAGTTCTACATCCAAAAAATTAACGGTAACACTAATGTAAGCATATTACCTCAATAATAAAAAGAATTCTTTATGAAATAGGGGAACAATAAAATAAGTTGCTTGCTCAGAACAACTGGCTTTGAAGAGGCTTAAAAAGAGAAATACTCTGCTAATGTATTTTAGCCTTAGTAATTACTTAAATAACTATGAATGACATTTACTCACAATAGTCATATTTATATTAATTCTTCTTACTCAAATAATATATTGACATCTATTGAAACAATCTTCCTGGTGGACCCCAGTTAAAAATAAGATAAAAAAATGATATGGGAGAATTAGAATTTTTAGACCAGGGTCTGAAAATGAGAGGGTGTGGAGAATGAAAGAAGGAAAAGGGAGGGAGATACAGAGTAAACCAGAGAGGGAAAATGCCAACAAAGACTAACAAAAATAACTCTAAGGAGAGCAAATTTTTGCTGGGGGACTTTTTATATAGAGAATTTCATTTAATCTTCACAAGACTTTCTGAGTATAATGACGCTCTGTGATGGCTGATGGAGTAGACTTTGCATTTGGAAATATGTCTGGAAGAGTGTAAATATTCCACACATTACATTTTAGTCTAAGATAGATGTTACTGTTATTATATTTCATACTAAGGGAACCGATTCCTCTGCCCCTCTCAGAGAGCCCAGCAAGCTATCGAGAGTATCTCACCCACACAACAGAGCCTGGGAAGCTACCTGTGGCATATTTGATAAACCAAAAACAGTAACAAGAAGTCTCACAATGGAGACGTTACTGGTGCCCGCTCAAGCAAATTGATGAGCAAGGGGAAGGGGACAGGTTTAGAAAGGCTAAGTACAGTCATGTGTTAATATTTGAGTCAATGAAAAATTATAGCGAAACAATGTGTCACTTTAAACAATGGTGCTCCAGTCAATTGCACCATTTAGCTGAGGCTACTTCATATAGGTATGTGTAATTACGTGAGATGACAGTGTACAACACATTACTCAGACCAGATACTTTTTAAGTGGTGCATAACTATAGATTTATTGGAGGGGGGAAATTAGGAGAGAGAAGTAACAATGCCAGTTACATTCAGACCATAGTTGTCACAAATGACTGCTTTTTTTCATATCCAGATCTATAGCTTTGGTGCTACAGAGTGGAGTCTCTTTAGATGAATATCAAAACTGCTTCTCAACAGTTTTGAAGAATGGAACAAAATTACAGAGGAAAAAATTATAGAGGAAAGGAAACAAGTAAAGAGAGTAGTCTGTGCAAAAACAGCAACTCTTTGCCAGTTAAACCCAGAGTAGGAATTTAATTTCTCACCCTCCCTTTTTATGTAACTTCATTTGGGTTTTGATTTTGTATAACATAGTTTATCCTAGGTGATTACTAAATATAACCTGTTTGCACACCCATTCTCTCCCAACCCTTTCTCTCTTCTTCAATCTTCTTTCTGGACCAGATCACTCCTACCTACTCACTAGTCAAGTGTAGAAATGAAATGAATTCAAGATCTCAGGTATGCGTATGAATGAGAGACTTTAACTCAGTGGAAATTAACAACACAGGGGCTAAGGGTGTTTATTTCAGAACATTCATTATGCTCCCCTGCAACCACACTGAAAGTGCCTTAACTCCTGTCCTATCTCTTGAGACTTTTATGAAAATTTTCTTCACAGTTTCTCGGACATTAATAGTTTTGTTGGTTTCCACTATTGTTTTTTCAGACTCAAACTCTATCTCAGACTCAAACTCATCTCCCTCTTATACTAACCTATTCTCTTGTTTCCTCCATGCCCATTAATGCCCAGGGAAATACCTTTCTGTATTTTCTTAATTCTCTTAATTTCCCATATCAAGTCTCTATCCAAATCCCATAAATTTGTCTCAGTGAAGGTGTTACTCTTATAGAAACCCTTTTCCTACCAACACTGTCTTCCTCCAGATTCAGAAAATCTGTCCACCATTCTATCTTTAATCAATCCCAGGTTTTCCTATCAAATAATACCTTTCAATGCCTAAAATCACATCATAGTTTTAATAAAAATAAATCTCATTCTGCATCAGTAAATCACTGCCAAAATGAGCTTACTAGATCTGAATTCGAGGTTCCTATCTCTGAACTCCACTTGCCACACCCACTCCAACCTCGTATGATAACCCTGTTGGACACTTAATTCAACTACAATGATCACAGACGTCATGCTTTTAAAAGATTAGGAAGAAGTTTTCTCAGAGCAAATTCTTTCTTCCCTAAGGTAGGATCTGGGGTGAACCTAGTAGGTTAGTTGTGGTCAGGGTCATCAAACTGAATTACTTACAACAAGCACGTACATATCAAGGGTTAGGAAAAGCTCCTATTGAAAAAATAGTGGAACCCAACAAAGCCATTAAAGACAGAGAAACAATGAAGATAATAGGCCATAAAAGACTTGAGAGATAAGATAAGTGTTTAGGCACTATGGTTACATACAGTCAATACTAGATCTATCCCTGGAAACACATGTGAACCCCTGATCACCCCAAGTCTGACTCCTGAGCACAGAATCAGGAATATAGCCAAAACATCATTATGTGTTCCACTCATCCGAAAAGTTAGGTATTATTCCTGTCTTGGTCTACAGAGTGTGAGTGATAAAGGCAATGGAATCAAGGTTGAATGGGTTAGGAAGAAAGCTGTGCACACACACAGAGTTTTCCACCAATTAACTTCCCTGAATGGAACGAACATCTCTGAATGAAGCAGCTATGTGTACCTGGGTGGAGAACTCAACATGAGGAACTACTTGGCGCCAGAACTGCACAGGAGTAAGAGAGCAACGTTGGAACACCTTTAAGAGCATCGAAGAGGTGGTTAAGAGGACAAAAAATCTCCAGCTCAGACACATCTTTTCAACTCCACCATTCTTCCTGCACGAACATATGCCTCAGAGACCTGGGCCCTACAAAAACAAGATGAGAATGCTAATGGGGTATCCTAAAGAGGAATCGAAAGAGCTATGCTTGGAGTATCACGTTTCACTCAAATGAGAGAAGGAATCCGAATTTCCGACCTCCGGTGACGATAAAGAATCAGGGACACTGTCTCATTTACCAACGCATCAAAAATCAGATGAGCTGGACACGTAATGCAATTCAGAGACGATCACTGGACTAGAGCTGTTACCGACTGGATTCCATGGGACATCAAAAGACTGCATGGCTACCCACCTACGAGATGGTCAGACTTCTTCGTCAAAACCCTGAACAAATGGTTTGAGGCTCTTCCCTTCCTGGAACGATACCATTCGGCTACACTAGCACGCGATAGGAAAAAATGGAGATGTTACTGGCGTTCGTTCGAGCAAATCGAAGATCAACGGGATGACAAGTGATAAGTGACAAGTCAAGACTTCGAATGGGAAGTGATATTGATGGGCTTTGCATTTCACACACAAATGACTCAAGGACAGGAAACATTTAGCACAAAGATTGGCTAAAATTCTAGTAGAAAATTAAATAATGTCTTCTTGATTATTGAAAATCAGAAGAAAGTTTGAGAAAAAGTTTGAGACAACTGAAAATTCAGTAGACTACTTCAGTAATTAAAAAGCTAGAATGTAGTTTTGGTGAGAATGTTATACAAAAATTTGTGTATGAACTATGCCTAAATATCTTATTGACCACTCGAGTACATAAAATATCCCAATGGAAGACACTGGGCAGACACTTGAACTTCCCAACAGACTTGATTTCTTTATTTAAATTGAATCACCATGAGATACACAGTTATAAGGCAGTTCATGATCAGGTTTCAGTCATACAATGTTCCAACACCTATCTCTCCATCAGTGTACATTTCCCACCACTAATGTTGCCAGTATCCTTCCTGCCACACCCACCCACTCAGCTTGTCTCTAAAGCACAGAGATGGCCTGGAGTGATAGTACAGCAGAAGAGACTTGCCTTTTGCAGAATGAACAGTGTTGGATGCCAGGCATTCCATACGGCCCCTGAATTCTAAGTCGGATGTTAGCCCTGAGCACAGCAGAATGTGGCCTGCCCAAAGCAACGAAAAAAAATTGAATCAAGAGAAGTGGAAAAAGCAAACAATGGCACATAGAGACAAACAAGTGAGATATATGTTCCTCTCCATCTGGTTTTTAAATGTTCATTTTATTTATTGATTGATATTAATTTATGTTTTTTAAATAATGTAGGTGTACTGCTATTTGTTCAGCCATTGATTAAGCTGATTGAATGGGGAAATGAACTACACATTACTTTTCTTTTAATTGTATCACTGTGAGAGAGATTACAAAGCTTTCATGTTTGAGATTTAGTCTCACAATGATGAAACACCCATCCCTCCACCAGTGCACATTTTCGACCACCCACATCCCAGCCCTCACCCTGCCTCTATGGCAGACAATTTCCCTCATACTCTCTCTTTAATTTTGGCCATTATGTTTTGCTCAAAATTCCCCACCACCATTCAAGCCTACCTGCCAGGGGCAGACGCTAGATAATTTAATTTTGATTGCTGATTTTGAATATCATGAGAGCTTGCATGGCCACGATTGTAACTGTAAATTTCGAGATTGTAAATGGTTGGGTTCTAGAGACATCTCTGTATGGCACTAATCCATTTTGGGATTCAATTGGGAGTCTCAGGGCCAGAGGTGCTGTTGCCCTAAGATGGCACCCAGAGGCAAAATTTGGGCATGACAGCCAGTCTACTGGGCAGCTGGGGCCCAAGGAGGAGCAGCCCGGGTCCTCTGCCACCATACAGCCTGGAGATTTGGTCCTGGAACCCACATACGGGGGAGGGAGGAGGCTTTTAGAAACTCTTGGTCGCTGGGATTCCATTTGGAGTAGGCAGAGATAGTGCACCTGCTCCATCTGGGGTGCCCTGGTGAAATTGGCTCAGTATGGGGCCTGGGGAGATCTTCAGTACTTGGTGTCTTCTGGGACTTGCTGCTGTGTCTCTGGGCCACGGTTGTTGGTGTGCTAAGATCCACATTACAAACTTTGCAGCAGATTATATCTTGGTGAGGTCCATCCTGAGACGGTGGAGTCAGGCTGGGGGTGTGGCAGAAACTTTGGTTTGTGGAAGCTAGTGGCTGCCGGGGGGCTCTGCTTGGTCGGGCACAGGCCAATCCACCCCTTCTTATTTACTCCAGTCTGTTCAGCCACACACGCGTCCGCACTTTTCTGTGGCTTTTGATCTCTTTTGAGATCTATTTGAAGCAAGGCTGGCAGTAGAGCTTACATGGTGGTGCTGGACTGGGTTTATGGGAGTGACTACCAGTGCTTCCATGTGTACTGGGAAGTGGGGGGCAGTAGCCCACCCCAACTTTGAGAAAGCCTGGAGATTTTAGTCACAAAACCCGCATGCCAGAATTTTCAGCAGATTATATCTTGGTGAGGTCTGTCCTGGGACAGTGGAGTCAGGCCAGGGATATGGCGACAATTTTGGATTGTGGAAGCAAGTGGCTGCTGGGGGCTCTGCTCAGGTGGGCCATCAGAACAACCCGTCCCCCTCCGATTTACCCCAGTCTGTTCAGCCATGTATGGGTCTGAGATTAACTTTGGCTTTTGATCTCTTTCGAAATTTATCTATGGGTCTCTGAAATAAGGCCAAAAATGAGCTTGTATAGCTGAGCTGGAGGTGGTTTGTTGATGTGGCTCCTATATACCTAACTTGTGGCCATTTAATTTCTTGGTAAACTTGGTCCCAACTTGTTGGGTTCTGGCCATAGGCACAGTGGCAATTCGGGGGTATCAGGAAGCTTGAAAGCACTAACAGGCTGCTGATGCACTCACCCCACAGGTACAGGTAGACCTGCTGGTGACACCATACCCCTGGTTCATTTTATTATTAATAATATAGTAGTGTGTTAAGTTTATTGTTCTTGACATTCAATCATTTGGTCTTGGCATTATCTATCATTTTCTGTATGTCTATTTATCTATCCATCTTTCTTTTTTTTTGCTTTTGTGCCACACGCAGTAGTGCTCCTGGCTGTTTTTTCAGGGATCATTTCTCCTGAAGCTTAGGATTGTCTGTGGTTCTAGTGATTGAAGCTACCATTAAGACAACTTCCCTTCCCCCAGAACTCTCTATTGCTCCATGAAGGCATTGTTTATAAAGAAGGCAGTGTGAGAAAGACCATCAGAAATAAAGAAGACCAAAGAGTCTCTATCTACCTCAACTCACACATGAACTTAGAGATTGATTTTCTTGAATTTTTACTTGAGGTTACTCAGGAGTAGATCAGTAACTCTGGAAGACCACAATGAAGTTGTCATTTTAATTTCAGCTGTGGCCTTCGAAGTAACCATCAGCACACTGAACCCTGATCCCAAGTTGGAATACGCAGATCTTTTCCCCAGCAAGTCTACCTGCCAACTCACTGAGGAAAGAACTGGTTTTGGTTCTACGAAACAAAAGATCATGGAAAGAAAACTTTGCTCTAGTAAATGGAGACTAGCCTGCCAATTCCCAGGTCTCCAATCTTAGGGTAAAAAGACTCAAAGTTAAGGCTTTAGAAGGATTATTAATTTAAGCAACCTTTCAGAAATTTAAGTTTCATTGTTTTTTTAATTTGAGTAGATCAGTCTATTGACTCCACAATTGTTGCTGCCTCTTTCTGGTCTTACTAGTGTTTCCCAAATGGTTGACGCCCTGCTAATCCTTCCAACTCTCTCTTCCTTTGCACCCTGACTCTGCTTTGTCCCTGCTATTGTCCTCACTCCTCGTTTTTCCTAGCAGTCACATGAAAGCACATTTTTAGGTATAGATGCCAAATTACTGACTCCTGGATAGGTCTGAGAAATCCGTCCAAACTGCAGATAAAGTGAGAGAAGTGGGTGCTGAGAAAGATTGGCAGAAATCTGGGAAATCTCTGTAGCAGCACGGCCTTCTACTAGTGGGTGACTGGAAGATCAGCTCCCTAGATCCTTCACCAGATCTCGCATGTACCTTACAGAGGATCTTCTTCTAAGTAGTGCAAAAGCACTTTCTATTCACTTCCCTGTTGCTTTTGTCCAAGTGCAAAGCTCTGACCTAGAAACATCTCAGGACTGGTATCCATGAGGAGGGTCAGAAATGGTCAGACAGCTGAGTCAGGTAAGACACAGATATGATAAGGCACAACCCTTCCACTCATCACTCAAACATGATCAGAAAGGCCACATTCATCCACATGGATGTGCTGAGATGAACAACAGGAATGTCTTCATTTGACAGCCCAGGTCCTCTGCTTCCACGTGGCCTGGAGATTTAGCTCTAGAATCTGCATGCAAAGGGCCTTACTTGGGGATAAAGCATCAGAGAGGAGACGACTGAGGCATGGGAGGATGGTCAGAGGCACCATGGTGACAGATCTGAGTGTTGTAGAAGCACATCCATAAATGAATATTAAATACCACAGTACTCTTGTCATCTAAACAATATATACATGATCATGATTGTATGTATGTATATATATACGTTTGTTTATATATACACACACATACATAAGTGTATGTTCAAACAATGTGTGTGAGGCCCACTAAGGTACTGTATTCACACCTATGTTAAGAATGACATAATGAACAAATGATGGCCAAAACTTTGGAAATGGCCTTTCTTTGGAATACCAATTGGTTAATGTCAAGATCTACTTCCTTCTCTAGAGGGTCTTTGTAAGTTCCAGGGGGATTTCTTTTACCTGATTATCTCCTCAGTCAATCTGGGGAAATGCCTCAGCTCTTCTGCTAGAAAAATTTGAATCATTATATCTTAACCACCCCTCCACTTAGCCATTCTTCCAGACTCAGCTATCAGTAGCACCTAAAAGACTAACATTTGATTTCTTTCTCTTTCCCTTTTAGATGACAAGAAGTCTGAAATGAATGTGGTGTCTCTGAAGATACCTTCTCATAGAAGTACTAAAAAAATTAGTGACAAATAGTTTGATATTGTTTGAATAAACTCTTTGTAATTATTCTTCTTTGTAACCATTTTGCTGTTGTTTAATGATATCCCTGAAATAACTGGTACATAGGAAATTTCCTATTTCTCATACCCTGTATTGAATGTACCAGCACTGTGACCTCTCTTCCTTTCCTTAGAGTCTGGGCAGGAAGCCCCAGGAGGCCTAAGCCCAGGCCTGAGGCCAGGGATGGAGCCCTGCATGCAGATCAGGATGCTTCCTTGCACTGGTGATCTGGCAGGTGATGTGGGGCCTGGAACAGGTACCCGCCAGTGTTTAGAGCTCTGCGAGGTGAACTCAGGCATCTGGTACAAGTCAGGCTCCTGGTACTTGGGGCAGTCCAGGTCTAGGCACCTTCAGGGGCCTTGTTTCTGTTGTTTTGACATGTGGGACCAACCCCCTATGGAGGTCCTAGGGGGCCTTTTCCTCTGTGGGTGCTGCCAATCTCCTGCCTATAGAACTAGGGAAAAGAACCATCTGCTACAGCCTGAGGATGGAAATGAGTGCCCCCTCCCTCAGCAGTCCCCCACCAGGCACCCACCCAAACAACAATGCAAAAGCCTTTCTCTGTCATACAGAGGTCAATATTTGGAGCCTTTGGGGGCAATTAGGAGGATAAGCCTCTTTATAAAGGGCTTTATAATAAACTACCAGATGTTTCTCAAGGTCCTAAAGGGCAATGGCCTGTCCCCCAATTCTGAGGACAGAGGGAAAGGAGCACATCTTCAGTGTATGAAAGGTCACAAGCGTTACCAGAACACAGATCACCTTGGAGAAAGCCTTGCATCCCCTCAGTGAGCACCCCCTTTGCAGACAATCATTGCCTGTCCTCCTTAGCCTAGTTGTCATCACTGTGACAATCATATCCTCCTGATGTCCCTGAAGATGACTATGATCTCCTCCTCAAAGCCATGTTATGAATTCAGATACATAACTTTGATGTGTGTGAGTGTGTGTTTGTGGCTTCTGTGCTCTATCCCATTGCTACTTTAATCATACCTTTCATCTGTTGAGCTGTGAAAATGGGTCCAAAGCCTGAAAGCAACCCCCAATTCTGGACAACTGAATTATGTCTAGGTGTGTGCGGCGAGAAGACTCTGCCATGTACGGGAATCGCTGGGTCACTGACTAAGTGTAACTTTAATTTTAATTTTATTAGGAACATCCAAGTAGTTTTCCAGAGTAGGTTTTCATGAGAGGTACAGTTACTGGACATTCCTGAGCTTTCTGGGTTCTGGGCTTTGTTAGTGTAACCTGTTTGAAGCAGATGGATAATGCTTCTGGTGGCTTATATCGGTGGTGATGTTGAGCACATTGTCTAATAGTGAGGAGATTCTAAGTAGGCCTTTTGCTTATTTTTTAATTGGTGTGACTTTTATTCACTTCAAAGATTTACCTGTTCTCTATTTCCGATTTGCTTCATTTGCATTATGTAGAATCTCTTGCGGCTCCCCCCCCTCCCGTGCCTGGCTGTCTTCAATGGGGCCCCTTGAAAGGGGTTGGTTGAGTTTCCCTCCCTGCCCCAAGCAGAGCTCCAGTAGCCGAAGATCTCCAGAACCCAGCCACAGCCATGCTCAAGGCCACTCTTCACATGCTCGGACAAGCCTCGTGAATGAAGGAACCAGCAGAAGAACCCAGGTGTGCTGGACCTGGGGCTGAGATCTCCAAGCCTGCTCGGATCACGACTGGACCTCTTCCATCCACATCCCCCATTTCCCAGTAACTAGGCAGTCACAGCCACAAACTGCCCACAGCACATCCCATCAATGGCCAAGATCCAGAGACTATAAAACAAAGCTCCTGGACCTCTTCTAGCTTAGTTCTCCCTCTCAGAAAACCTGGCAAGCTACCGAGAGTATCCTGACTGCATGGCAGAGACTGGCAAGCTCCCCATGGCGTATTCTATATGTCAAAAACAGTAACAATGATGGGTCTCATTGCCCTAACACTAAAAGAGCCTCCAATGCGGCACCGTTGGGAAGGACAAGTAAAGAGAGGCTCCTAAAATCTCAGGGCTAGGATCAATGGAGACGTTACTGGCTCCCACTTGAGCAAATCGATGAACAACGGGATGACAGTGATACAGTGATACAGTGCATTATGCAGTATCCCTAGACAAAGGAGGCACACACCACAAATCCTTCCCATCCACTGAGGGTGTGGTTCCAGTGACAGACTTTTGTGGCCAATTGAGATCTCAAGAAGTTGTATCACTTTTCTCTTCTCTTGGCCCTCAAATATTTTCCACCAACCCAACAACAAGAGAAGATTTACAGCTTGTCATTGTATTCAGGTGCTCCGGAGGGAGGAAGATCAAAGGGCGAACTGGTTGTTCAGGAATCCAAGTGTCCCTGCTGTCTGTCTGGGCATGTCTGGAGTTGAGGGAAATAAGTTTGAGCTGGAGAATGGGCAACGCCAGAACTTCAGGCACCCAAGTGTAGGCAGAGCCAGTGGGGGCAGGGTTGGTCCTGGACAGCTGCAGTATGGCAGGCTGGGATCCACAGCAGGGGCCAGTGTTGCTGCAAAGGATTCGTCCATGCCATCTGTCTGGGTCCTCATAGGCCAGAGTGGTGCCTGATGGGGCTTCTCTGTACATTGCGGGGTCCCTTTCTGGATGCCCCTCAGCTGCTGGGTTGCTTCAGCAGAGACGTGCTGGGTGCTAACACCAGGGGAGAGCGTTTGCCCCCCAAAACAATGAAGGCTGGGCTGAGCAATGGTGTGAATCATGTCAGTAGATGGAAGATTCACACCATCGCTGGGTGTGACTAAACAGTATATGCTCCCTGGTGGTCTAGAGGTTAGGATTTGGTGCTTTCACCTCCATTGCCCATGTTCAATTCCCCATCAGGGAAGTCTTTTGGCATTTTCCTCTGGGATGCAACTAATCATGCTCTGCTTGTCACGAGTGTCTAGGCAGCAGAAAGGAGCAGACTTTGTGGGGTTTAGGGCTGGGACAGGATATGGCACTCTGGGTTTTTTTCTGTCTCAGCATCATAATGAGTCAGGTCACTAGTGCACCCTGGTCTGGGCAGAATGTGGGGTGTCTGTTCCTCATGTTGAATCTCATTTCCATCCCACTGAATTGAGAGCTCCAGCAGAAAAACTACAAAACAGTAGAATTTCAAATGCCACTAGGAACACTTTGTTTTTATTTTATTTTGGGGTCAGAACATCTAGGTGCTCTGGATCATGCAGGGCAAAGATGGAACAGGGGCCTCCAGTAGGCAAAGCATGGAAGGAGCCCTTTCACCAACCAATCAACTGACCTGAACATGCCTGTTTTTATGAACCGCAGTGAAGCACTTCATTTTAAGCCATGAAATAATGTCATGTCGCCATATTTATCCTGAAAATGTTTAAGGTGGGGGTCAAAGAGGCAGCTCAACAAGTGGAACAAAAGCTTTATAAGTTGGAGGCCTGGGTTCAGTCCTTGGCATAGCATGGATCACAGCTAGTCATGAGTAGTGAGCTTGGAACAATGTGACTCCAAACACTGCCAGATGTTGTCCCAAACAAACAAAAACCTGATTCCAGGGACTTTGAGACTAACAGGAAGTTTCTTTATTTACAGAATGCTATCATCAACATCTACCACACCCCTGATGAGACAACCTCTACTTTCAAGTAAATCCTTCGCATTGCACTTTTTTTTTCTTTTCTTTTCAAATTAGTTTAAGTTTTGGGGTTACATCCAGCGATACTCAGGGCTTACTGCTGGCCCTGCACTCAGGAATTAAGGGGACCATACAGAGAACTGGGGAGCAAACCCAGGTCAGGCGTATGCAAGGCAAGGACCCTACCCTCTGTACAATCTCTCCAGCTCCATGCATTACAGTTTTATTTTCTTGAGGTAGCACATCTAACTGTGTGTAGGCATTACTGACGTAGGCAGGTAGACAGGGAAGGCCCTTGGCAATAAAATTCAGGTCTACAGAACTTCTGGGAGGAAAATCCCAAGACTGATCCACCCGGTGGATACAGAGAACAGATCTGATAAAACCTTTAGCGGATTCTGAGGACATCGAACCCCCTCCCCATGAAGTTCCTCTCCTAGAAAATCCTCCTTGGACCTCTCCCTTAATCTGATTAAAATGTGATGCAGCCCCCAAGAAGACTCCAGAACTTCCGGATCAAGACAATCTGAGAAGAGCCTATAAAAGACACCTTGAACAAAGAGAGGGCGTGCATATGCTGCCTGAGCCCATGTGTTGCATGTGTCCGCGTGCCGAGCACACGTGGTGCCTGAGCACATGTGTCGCCCGCATCTCCCCTCTTGACACGTGTACTTTTATGCTTTCCTCTCCAATGCTGGGATTTGCGTAGGGGCTCTCTCCACCCTTGGAGAAGCCCACGTTCTCTCTTGAGCGCATTACTCTGTCTCTCTTTACTCTCCACTTGCTCCTACTTTTCTCTTCGTCCCTCCTTTCAAAAATCCTCCAAATAAAATGTTTTATTTCACTGCTTGTCTACTCCTGAAATTCTTTTCTGCAAGTGAGACAAGAACCCTGGAAACTTGGGTAAGGCCTGGGACTGGTTTCTCCTTTCTTGCACAGAGCAAGACCTCACTCCAGCCTGAGTCCGTGGCTCCCCAAGAAATCGGGTAGCGGGGTAGACTCCTATGCCAAGAAGACCAAGCAGACTTCAGGTGTGGCCTGACGGCCACCTTGTGGTACTGTCAGGGCTCAGGCCCGTACCGAGCAGGGGCTCATCGCAGACTTTACTGGTCCTAGTCTTCCCGACGGGTCCCAGGCGGCAGAGGCAGAGTCGGAGAAGGTGATTGTCTTTCTCTACCCTGACTCTCGTGAGCCACCCGTAGAGTCCACTGGCATCAGTACTCCTGTTCCTGTGCTCAAGGGACACTCCTCGTAGGCTTCAAGAGAACACATATTATGCCCACAATTGAACCAGGTCAGCAACATGCAAACTAAGCACCTCACCCATTACTATTTCTCCAGACCCATGTTTGGTTTTGTGGGGTTACTCCTGTGGTGCTGGGGGGACCTGGCTTGTGCCAGGAATAGCACCTGGGGCTCACCATACAATCAGCCTATTCTCTCAGTGGCCTTTAATACTTGTTTGTTTGTTGGTTTTGTTTTTGTTTTCCTGCCATGCCGAGCACTTCTCAGGGATTTATCCTGGTTCGGCTCTCAGGAATTAATCCTAGCAGAGTTGGAGATGCCAGGGATGAAGCCAGAGTTGGCCATGTGCAAAGCAAATGCCCTCCCTACTGTACTACTACTACAGCTCCTTTAGTGGTCTTTCACGTTAATCAAATTTCAGAGGCTGTGCTGATAAGAGCCGGTAGGCCACTGAGAGCTATTCCCACAACAAACACAAGGAGCCAAGGAAGCTCAGGGTTTAGGGCCACAAACTTTTCATGCACAGAATCCAAGTCCAACTCCAGATTATCATCCTGCTTGAGCAGCACTGATAGATATCTCTGAGCCATACATGGCGGACCTACTGGTCTCCATTACCACTACGTCTGAGGAGCACTGTATTGCCTGACCTTAACATTGAACATTCAGGCCTGGTAGGGAGAGGACTGCCATGAGTGGTCTCTGGGTTCCCTTAACATCACTTGAGAACGCGGCTCTCCCCAACCCCCTTCAAATACACCTAAAACTGAAGTCATGGAAGTTCACTTGCAGTACACACATCAGGCATGAGATTGCAAAGTATGTCTATGGAGAAAGAGAGAAGCTCCAGGTGACAGCTACCTGAGACAGGTCTAGGAGAATCCATATTTTTAAAACGTGTGGCCCATACCTGAATGGATTCAGGTACAGTGGGGAGTAAAATAAAAATTTAAGTTTTTAATTTTTTTGTTTTATTTTATTGAATCACCATAAGATATAGTTACAAACTTTCATGTTTGAATTACAATCACACAATGATCAAATACCCATCCCTCCACCAGTGCACATTCCCCACCACCAATATCTCCAGTATACCCCCCTTTCCTATCCTCCCACTGCCTCCATGGCAGACAATATTTCCCCATACTCTACTTTTGGGCAATATGGTTTGCAATACAGATACTGAGAGGTTATCATGCTTGGTTCTTTATCTACTTTCAGCACACATCTCCCACCCGACTGATTCCTCCAACCATCATTTTCTTAGTGATCCCTTCTCTATTCCAGCTGCTTTCACCCTCACCCTCTGGCTCATGAGGCAGGCTTCCAACAATGGAGCAATCTTTCTGGCCCTTGTATCTACTTTCCTTGGGTGTCAGTCTCATGTTATGTTATTTTATATTCCACAAATGAGTGCAAGCCTTTCTATAATCTGTCCCTCTCTTTCTGACTCATTTCACTTAGCATGATACTCTCCATGTCCATCCATTTATAAGCAAATTTCATGACTTCATCTCTCCTAAGAGCTGCATAGTATTCCACTGTGTAGATGTACCAACATTTCTTTAACCAGTCGTCTGTTCTCGGGCACTAGGGTTGTTTCCAGATTCTGGCTATTGTGAACAGTGGTGCAATGAACATATAGGTGCAGATGTCATTTCTACTGTGCTTTTTGGCACCCTCAGGATATATTCCCAGACGTGGTATTGCGGGATCCTATGGAAGCTCATTTCTAGTTTTTGAAGGCATGTCCATATTGTTCTCCAGAAAGGCTGGGCCAGTTAGCATTCCCACCAACAGTGAAAAAGCGTCCCTTTTCCCCCACATCCACACCAGAACTTGTTGCTTTTGTTCTTTTGACTGTGTGTCAGTCTCTTTGGTATGAGATGATATCTCATTGTTGTTTTGATTTGCATTTCCCTGATCATTACCGATGTGGAGCAGTTTTTCATGTGCCTTTTGGCCAGTTGTATTTCTTTTTTTGAGGAATCTTCTGTTCCTTTATTCTCCCCATCTCCCCATTTTTTGATGGTTTGGAGGTTTTTCTTGTACAATTCTACTAGTGTCTAGTATATCCTTACTATTACTCCCTTATCAGATGGGCTTTGGGTAAATATTCTTTTCCATTCTGGGGCTCTCTCTGTATTTTGGTCACTGTCTCTTTTGAAGTGCAGAACTTTCTTATTTTGATGGTGTTCCACTTGTTTATGTTTATTTCCACTTGCTGATCAGTGATGTTTCATCCTTAAAGATGCTTTTAGCTTCAATGTCATGAAGGGTTCTGCCTACATTTTCCTCTATGTACCTTATGGATTCATGTCGGATATTGAGATGTTTAAACCACTTTGATCTGACTTTTGTACCTGGCATTATATAGAGGTCAGAATTTATTTTTTTGCAGTTAGTTATCCAGTTTTCCCAGCACTACTTGTTGAAGAGGCTTTCCTTGTTCCATTTCTTGTTCTTTGTCAAAGATTGAGTGGTTTCCAAAAAAATATTTCCAAAAAAATATTTGGGAATCTGTGACAGAATATTCAACTCTGTTTCAGTATTCTGCACATCTGTTTCTAGTCCAATACCATGCTGTTTTAATTACTACTGCTTTGTTGTGCAGTTTGAAGTTGGGGAAGGTGGTGCAACCCATCTTCTTCTTCCCAAGGATTGCTTTAGCTATTTCTGGGGGTTTATTGTGAATCAAATTCACATATGAATTTCAGGAGTGTTTTGTCTATTTCTTTGAAAAATGTCATGGGTTTCCTGATAGGGACCACATTCAATTTGTATAGTGCTTTGGGGAGTGTTGCCATTTTGATGACGTTAATCCTCCCTATCCATGAGCAGGGGATGTGTCTCCATTTCCTAGTGGAGGACCACTTTTTCAATCAAGCAGCAGAATCCCTCCCCACAAAGTGAAGCAGAATAATTAAGAGCAGGGAATGAGTGGGCAAAATGTCAAGAGTGTGTCAACAACAAAAGAGTGTTCCAAATGCTGCCATAAGCAAAACTGAGGAAGAGAGTCAATTCAATAGCCAACCAAGAATGCCCTGTGACTTTTTTTTGGTCACACCCGGCAGTGATGCACAGGGGTTACTCCTGGCTCATGCACTCAGGAATTACTACTGAAGGTGCTCGGGGGACCATATGGGATGCTGGGATTCAAACCTGGGTTGGCCGCGTGCAAGGCAAATGCCCTACTGGCTGTGCTATTTCTCCATCCCTGTGACTTTTTTAAAAAATACAGTACTCTGTACATGAACCAAGGTGAAATCTTACTAGGGATGTTCTGCACACACAAAATGTATTTATTCTCAGCTGCAAATGAACACCTGAGTGAGAGTCATTCCTGCTTTCTACACAATAGACATGGGTCCTTGGTGTGAAGTTAACTAGCAAAGGAATCAGCAGAGAAATGATGAACACATTTATAGAAAATAACTTCTGTAATAAACAAAGAGGCATAGAAGGATCAGCATAACGGGGTGTCTACAACACCTCATGAGCTGTTCACTATATTTGGTACTGGTCCACTACATCTTGAATTCCAAATAGGCACTGGTAAAATTGATATGGTCCTCTCTCCATGGTGTGCATCCCTGGCTGTTCAATAGTAGAATTCCCCGGGTCTATTCTCAAGTCTATTCCCTTAGTGTGAGAAAGCTGTTAGTGCACTGCACATCTGCTGTGGACTCTCTAATGACCTCTGGCACCCACACTCTTAGCCACAAAGGAGGCCAAACTTTGGCACTTTATGCAGACTACCACAGTGCTTTCAAAAGCACTCCCCCTTTTTTAAGGTGCTGTTCAAAACTAGTAAGTAAGGATGCTGTGGGATTTGATTCCCCTAATTCCCTTTTGTCTTTTTCTCTCCCACATGGCAGAGCAAGGAGGTGTACTAGGTGGAAAGGAAGGAAATCCTGTATAAAAACATGGGAACATGTGCTGCAGTTCCCACAAATGTCCTAGTGGGAGTAGCCTGTGACCAGCCCACAGTGAAGGCACATTCACTTCTGATGACTTGGATGTTGGCTCTGCTCTGCTTCTATGCCCTGAAGCCTTCAATTTCAAAGGGAATGATACTTCAACTCTGTCTTCAAGGTAGTCTCCATGAGGAAACTTGGTGCAATTCTTTCCAAAGTCACATCTCTTTCATGGATTCCCTTTGGTACAACACTGGGACCAGTGCCTCCATGATAAACTCACACATACTTCACCAGTGAGGTGCAGGTGGTGATTTTTCTGATCTTCTTTCTTTCTTTCTTTCTTTCTTTATTTGGGGACAGTGACAAATGTCCAGGGCTTACTCATGTCTCTGTGTTAATGGATCACTTCTAGAGGTGTTCAGAGGACCACTTGGGGTACTTGGTATTGGGTACTGAGTAAGACAAATGAAGGGAAAATGCCTTACCCCATTGAAGTATTGTTTTGTTATACTCGGGTTTACGGATGAAGAGATGAAGTGAAGAGATGAACAGAGGCACACACAAGAAAATGCAAAGGCAAAAGGAGTCTTATTCCAGTTAACTGGGGTCAACTATCTCACCCACAAAGTGGTCTCTTGATAGTGACTCTGACCTTCAAGTGCAAGCAGTTTATATAGATTGATTACATAAGCAGTACATGCCTTATTATTTCAGAAAAATCTGACATAGTTACTTAAAGGTATTTTGGCAAGTGTCTAGGGTATGTGTTGGACTCTGATAGGCTTGTGGTTGCTGGGTACATTCTCTATGGTTTCTGGCACATTGTGATTGATTGAGCCTATTTTCACACTTGCTTGGCCCAGGAACATTCCAGGGCGGGGGGCAGGGATTGGGGGATGGAGGTGAAGGGGTTCAGGTTGGCTAGTTACGCATTGTTTTATTGCTGGGAAAGTGAAACTGTTTTATTTCCTTTAAGTGAACATAAGGCCTAGCTGATTTTGTTGATTTCTGCTGCCTGTCATGGTTAGTTTTGCCTTTACAGTTTCAGCCACTGACCTCCTATGTTTAAACAAATCATAGCTTTATTTATTTATTTATTTATTTTTTTGCTTTTTGGGTCACACCCAGCGATGCTCAGGGGTTACTCCTGGCTCTGCACTCAGGAATTACTCCTGGCAGTGCTTGGGGGACCATATGGGATGCCGGGGATCGAACCTGGGTTGGCCGCGTGCAAGGCAAACGCCCTACCCGCTGTGCTATTGCTCCGGCCCCATAGCTTTATTTAGAAATGACCAAAGTTTGACTGCTTTGACTTCTGCTGCCTGTGCCTACCCCAGTACCTCCCCTCTCCCCCTCTACTTAACAGTTCTGTGAATCCCCTTGCACGTCTCCTCCCCGTCCAGCCCTGCGACCCCCAACTTCAATAACCGGGACCAGCCCTGGGGGCACTTGCCTTGACTTCTGCCACCAGCACCTGCCCAACTACCCGCCGCTCTTCTCAACAGGTCTGTGGACCCGGGGATTAGCATCTGGACCTGCGGGGGTGTGACCTCCACTGCGGGGGGCGTGGTATCCTCAAAAGTGGGCGTGGCCTTCTGTGTGGCCGCAGTTATATTTCCCATTCCCAGCACTCTCGACTCACATCCCAACCTTTATTACCTAATTCTGTGGAAAACGTCCTGGCCACCTCAAACACAATGCGACAATAATCCACTGGCCTACTCCAATTCCACCAAAAGACCAGTATACACAAGAAGCTATACCAAGCCCAATATAAAAGAACACCACCTCCAATGCTTCACTAGATACCTATCATAAGTCACAGATTAATGTCTGAGAGGAAGGACGTACTCGAGAAGGGGAGAAGGTTGACCACAATCGACTGAGCTTGTTCAGAATCCTTTCCCTCAATAAGAGGGAACAGTGCTAGTGAATTTGAAGGTTTTACCTCATACAACCACAACAGCATGAAGAAACAGCCCTACGATGAGAGGATGAAGGAAAGAGTCACGAATCCTCAACAGAGGTTACCCACATATACGATCTCCCCGACAAAGAATTCTGAGATGAAATGCTGAGGATGTTCAAGGAACTCAAAGAATCAATAGAGCAGACATCTAGAAAACTAAAGGAAGAAATGAAAAAATAATGGAATGGATAGGCGAAGAAATACAGGAAGAAATGAGAGCAGAAATAAGAAAGCTACAAAAAGAAATGTCACAAATAAAGGATTCGGTAGATGAAATAAAAAACTCAGTGGGTGCCCTCAACAGTAGAATGTCTACAGCTGAAGACAGAATCAGTGAACTTGACGATGAGCAGCAGAAATCATATGGGCAACAACAAACAATGGGAAAAGACCTCAAAATAGCTCTAAGGCAAATCAGAGACTTAGGGGATGACTCCAAGAAGAACAACAATAGAAGCATCGGAGTACCAGAAGAACAGGGAGGCAACCCCAGTGAAAAAGCCACAGTTAAAGAAATCATTGCTGAGAATTTCCCAGAGTTAGAGAATGCAGGCATCCAGATCCCAGGAGCCAGAAGGGTGCCAGCTAAAAGAAACCCTAATAAAAGCACTCCAAGGCATAGCATACTCAGAATGATGGATGGCATGGGTAGAGACACAATACTGCAAGTGGCGAGATCAAAGAAGGAAATCACATACAAAGGAGCACCCCTTAGATTTACAGCAGATGTATCAGAGGAAACCCTTCAAGCCCGAAGACAATGTTGGGATATAGTGAAAAAACTCAATGAAATGAACGCCTCACCAAGAATACTTTATCCAGCTAAACTCTCACTCAAACTTGATGGAATGATACACCATTTTATAGATACACAGCTCAGGAACTTCACAGACACAAAATCAAACTAAAAAGAAAGACAAAAAGGGCTCCTGTAAGGCAAGAAAGAAAACACCCATAAGCACAACAAACCCTTACAGAAAGATGGCACAAAACCCCATGACAATAATCTCTCTCGTTGTCAGTGGTCTAAATGCACCAATCAAGAGACACAGAGTGGCAAAATGGATCCAGAAACTGAAACCAACATTCTGCTGCCTACAAGAAACACATTTGAACAATCAAAACAAACAGACTCAAAGTTAAAGGATGGAAAACAATCTTGCAAGCAAACAACTCCCTCAAAAAAGCTGAGGTGGCCATACTAGTATCCAACAACAGAAATTTCAGGTTGAAAAAGATTAGAGGGGACAGTAAAGGCCATTTTCTATTTATCGAGGGAGATTTACAACAGGAAGAAATCACACTCCTAAATGTATACACACCTAATGAGGGAACAGCTAAATACTTAAAACAACTGCTAACCGATTTTAAGGAGGACATTGCTAGCAATATGATAATAGTCGGAGACTTCAACAGTGCTTTGACACCTCTGGATATATCAACAAGAACAAAACTCAGCAGGAAACACGGGCTTTGAAGGAAGAAATAGAAGAGAGTAGGCTAACATACCTATATAAGGCCTTAACCCCAAAATGAAAGAATACACATTCTTTTCCAGTGCACACGGAACATTTTCTAAAATAGACCACGTGCTGGGTCACAAAACATACCACAATAGAATCAAGAAGATAGAAATTGTATCATCTATATTTTCAGACCACGATGCACTGACAATAGCAGCTAATCACACACAGACACAGAGACCCAAATCAGACACCTGGAAATTTAACAACTCAATGTTGAACAATGAGTAGGTCAGGAAGGAAGTCAAGGAAGAAATCAAAAGATACCTGGAAACAAATAATAATGAAGACATGAGTTATCAAAACCTATGGGATGCAGCTAAAGCTATGTTAAGAGGAAAATCTATAGCTTTGCAAGCATTCCTCAGAAAGAAAGAAAGAAAGGGCCTACATAGATAACTTGACTTCACAGCTCAAGATCTTAGAAAAAGATCAACAAAAGGAACCCAAACACAGCCGAAGGACTGTAACTGTCACTGTCATTCCATTGCTCATCGATTTGCTGATTGGGCACAAGTAACGTCTCCATCGTGAGACTTGTTACTGTTTTTGGCATGTTGAATATGCCACGGGTAGTTTGCCAGACTCTGCCGTGTGGGTGAAATTCTCTCGGTAGCTTGCCAGGCTCTCCTAGAGGGGCGGAGGAATCTGTCCTGGATCGGCTGTGTGCAAGGCAACACCCTACTGCTGTGTTATCACTCCGGCCTACAGCCGAAGGAAAGAAATAATAAAACTTAGAGCAGAAATTAACGACATGGAAACCCAAAAAACAACCCAAAAGGTCAATGAAACTGAGAGCTGTTTCTTTGAGGAAATAAACAAGATTGATAAACCACTAGCAAGACTCACAAAGAAGACAGAGATAGAGAGAGAGAGAACCCTAATAAACCGAATCAGAAATGAAAAATGAGACATCACAACAGAAATGAAATTCAAAAGATCATCAGAGACTACTTTGAGAGTCTGTATGCCACGAAACAAGAGAACCTAGAAGAATTGGATAAATTCCTGGATTCCTATCATCTCCTAAGACTGAACCAAGAAGACTTGGAATACCTGAAAAGACCCATTAATATCAAGGAAATTAAAACTGTAATCAAAAGTCTTCCCAAAAACAAAAGCCCAGGCACAGATGGATTCACTAGCAAATTGTTCCAAACATTTAAAGAGGACCTGACTTTCCAAACATTTAAAATCTCCTCAAGCTTTTCCAGGAAATTGAAGAAGCAGGAGCTCTCCCAAACAGTTTCTATGAGGCTCATTTCTCCATGTAGGCACATACTATATCTAGAGAATCCTAAAACCCCTCCCAAGAAACTCCTAGAAACAATACACTTGTAAAGTCGCAGGCTATAAAATCAATACCAAAAGCAAACAAAGACACCACTAACAAGGAAAACTACAGGCCAATATCCCTAATGAACACGGATGTGAAGATCCTCAACAAAATATTAGCAAATAGAATCCAAAAACTCATTAAAATGATCATACATCACAACCAAGTGGGATTCATGCCGGGGGTGCAAGGATGGTTTAACATTCGGAAATCAATCAACATAATCCATCATATGAATAAAAGTAAAGATAATAGCCATGTGATCATATCAAGAGATTCAGGGAAAGCATTTGACAAAATCCAACACACATTTGTGATGATGAAAACTCTCACCAAAATGGGTTTAGAAGGAACTTTCCTCAAGATAGTCAAAGCCATCTACCACAAACCTATGGCAAACATTATCCTCAATGGGGAAAAAATAAGGACTTTCCCTCAAAGATCCAGGCAAGACAAGGATGCCCATTCTCACAACTTCTGTTAAATATAGTACTGGAAGTACTTGCAATACCAGTGAGCCAAGAAAAACACATTAAGGGCATCCAAGAAAGGAAGAAATCAAGCTCTCACTATTTGCTGATGATATGATACTATATCTAGAGAATCCTAAAACCCCTACCAAGAAACTCCTAGAAACAATACACTTGTAGAGTAAAGTCGCAGGCTATAAAATCAATACCCCAAAATCCATGACCTTCTTATATGCAAATAACGAGACAGAGCAAAGTGACATGAAAAGAAATTATCCCGTTCACAATTGTTCCCCAGAAAATCAAGTACCTCGGAATCAACCTAAGTAAGGAGGTAAAGGACCTCTACAAAGAAAACTACAAAACGCTACTCCACAAAATAAAAGAGGACATGAGGAAATGGAAACATATCCCCTGCTCATGGATAGGAAGAATTAACATTGTCAAAATGGCAATACTCCCCAAAGCACTATACAGATTCAATGTGATCCCTATAAGGACACCCATGAAATTCTTCAAAGAATGGATCAAGCACTCCTGAAATTCATATGGAACAACAAACTCCCACAAATAGCTAAAGCAATTCTTGGGAAAAAGACAATGGGAGGCATCACCCTCCCCAACCTCAAACTCTACTACACAGTGGTAACAATTAAAACAGCATGGTACCAGAACAAAGGCAGAGCTGTAGACCAATGCAACAGGGTGGAATATCCCTACACACAACCCTAAATGTATGAACATGTAACCTTTGTTATCACTGTATCACTGTCATCCTATTGTTTGTCAATTTACTCAAGCGGGCACCAGTAACGTCTCTATTCCTCTTAGCCCTGAGATTTTAAAAAAATTTTATTTATTTTTAATTAGTGAATCACCATGAGGGTACAGTTACAGATTTATACATTTTTGTGCTCATGTTTCCCCCATACAAAGTTTGAGAACCCATCCCTTCACCAGTGCCCATTCTCCACCACCAGTACACCCAACATCCCTCCTACCCTCCCCAATCTCATCTCCCCCCACCCCATCCTGCCACTGTGGCAGGGCATTTCCTTTTGTTCTCTCTCTCTCATTAGGTGTTGTGGTTCGAAATAGAGGTGTTGAGTGGCCACTGTGTTCAGTCTCTAGACCACATTCAGCATGCATCACCCTTCCCCCGCATGGCCTCCAACCGCATTATATTTGGTGATCCCCTCTCTGAGTTGCCCTCTCCCCAGAATGTGAGGCCAGCTTCCAAGCCATGGAGTCAACCTCCTGGTACTTATTTCTACTATTCTTCTATTCTTGGGTGTTAGTCTCCTACTCTGTTATTCTATATTCCACAGATGAGTGCAATCTTTCTATGTCTGTCTTTCTCTTTCGGACTCATTTCACTTAGCATGATACTTTCCATGCCCATCCACTTATACGCAAATTTCATAACCTCCTTTTTTCTAACACCTGCATAGTATTCCATTGTATAGATGTACCAAAGTTTTTTCAACCAGTCATCTGTTCTAGGGCACTCGGGTTTTTTCCAGATTCTGGCTATTGTAAACAGTACTGCAATGAACATATAAGTGCAGATGTCATTTCGACTATACTTTTTAGCCTCTCTGGGATATATTCCCAGCAGTGGTATTGCTGGGTCAAATGGGAGCTCAATATCTAATTTTTTGAGACTCGTCCATATTGTTTTCCAAAAGGTCAGCCCTGAGATTTTAGCAGCTTCTCCTTACTCGTCTTTCCCAGTGATTGGAGGCTCTTTCAGGGCCAGGGAATGAGATCTATCATTACTGTTTTTGGCATATTGAATATGCCACGGGTAGCTTGCCATTGCTCTGCCCGTGTGGGCGGGATACTCTTGGTACCATGCTCTGCTCTCCAAGAGGTACGTATATATCTGCTACTGTATTTGGGATATGAATATGCCACGGGGAGCTTGCCAGGCTCTCCCGTGCATGCTATAAATTCTCGGAAGCTTGTCAGGTTCTCCAAGAGGGAGAAGTTGGCTAGAAGATGGCAGGTGGCCGCATTGCGCCACTTGGTTTTATAGTCTCTGGATGTTGGCCATTGAGGGGATTACCCGGCGCCGGGAGCAGTTTCTGGGTGTGACTGCCTAGCTACTGGAAAACAGGGAATCTGGGTGGAAGAGGCCCAGTCCCGATCTCAGGAGCCTTGGAAATCTTGATAAGGGAGCAAGAAATGTGAAGTGGAGCAAAGAAAGCCTCATTAACAAATGGTGCTGGCATAATTGGACAACCACATGCAAAAAAAAATGGGCTTAGACCTCGACCTAATACCATGCACAAAAATCAGATCAAAATGGATTAAAGACCTCAATATCAGACCAAAATCCATAAGGTACATTGAAGACAAGGTCGGCAAAACCCTCCACGACATTGAGGCTAACAGTATCTTTAAAGATGACACGCCAGTGACCAACCAACTGGAAACAGAGATAAACAAATGGGACTATATTAAACTAAGAAGCTCCTGCATTACAACAGTTACAGTGACCAAAATACAAAGACAATCTACGGAATGAGAAAGAATATACACCCAATACCCATCTGATAAGGGGTTGGTATCAAGGGTATACAAGGCATTGGTTGGAATCTGAAAGAAGAAAATATCCAACCCCAACAAAAATTGGAGTGATGAAATGAACAGAAACTTTCTCAAGAAAGAAATATGAATGGCAAAAAGGCACATGAAAAATCACTAATCATCAGAGAGATGCAGATCAAAACAACTATGAGATACTACCTCACATCACAGAGACTGGCATACATCCAAAAGAACAAAAGCAACCGCTGTTGGCGTGGATGTGGGGAGAAAAGGACTCTCCTACACTGCTGGTGGGAATGCCAACTGGTTCAGCCCTTTTGGAAAACAGTATGGATGCTTCTCAAAAAATTAGAAATTGAGCTCCCATTTGACCTAGCAATATCACTCCTGGGAATATGTCCCGGAGAGGCAAAAAAGTACAGTTGAAATGACATCTGCACTTGAATGTTCATTGCAGCACTGTTTACATTAGCCAGGATCTGGGAAAAACCAGAGTGCCCAAGAATAGATGACTGGTTAAAGAAACTTTGGTACATCTATACAATGGAATACTATGCAGCTGTTAGAAAAGATGAAGTCATGACCTTTGCATATTAGTGGATCAACATGCAAGTATCATGCTATGTGAAATGAGTCAAAAAGAGAGAGACAGACATAGAAAAACTGCACTCATCTGTGGAATATAAAGTAACAGAATGGGAGACTAGCACCCAAGAATAGTAGAGATAAGTACCAGGGGGTTGGCTCCATGGCTTGGAAGCTGGCCTCACATGCGGGAGGAAAAGGCAGCTCAGATCGAGAAGGGAACACCAGGTAAAGTGTGGTTTGAGGACCCGCTGGGGATGGGAGATGCGCGCCTAAAGTAGACTATAGATCAAACACAATAGCCACTCAAAACCTCTGTTGCAAACCACAACACCCAAAATGAGAGAGAGAATAAAAGGGAATGCCCTGCCACAGAGGCTGGGTGGGGGGGATAGAGTGAGGGGGCTGGGAGGGATACTGGTATCATTGGTGGTGGAGAATGGGCACTGGTGGAGGGATGGGTACTTGAGCATTGTATGACTGAAACACAAGCACGAAAAGTTGTAAGTCTCTAATTGTACCTCACAGTGATTCACTAATAAAAAAATTGAAAAAAAAAGAAATGATCTAAGTTTATTTTATTCATTAACAATATCTCTTGCATTTCTATGCCAATCAAGACTGTTCAGCTGAACCAAATTTTGGAAATATCAGCACCCTGACTCACCTGTGCCAACCAATAGTGTACCATCTTGAATCTGTTTTATCTAGAGGCTCCCCCCAACAAAACACCACTGTCGTGCATGCTATGTTGCACTTCCCAAGCCCAAGATGGTCACTGTCTCTTCTCTCTTCTCCCCTCCCTGTCCTTGCCTTCTCTTCTATTTCTTTTTCAGTATGTAGTCACCATGAAATTACAGAGTTAGTCATAATTGGGTTTCAGGCATACATATGTCAACATCAATTCCTTCACTAGTGTCCTCTTCCCCAAGAATGCTCCCCTGACCACACCCCGATTTTATTCCCACCCACCAGGCGCATGGTTTCCTTAAAGACATTAAGAGGGTAGGAGCAATAATAATGCTGGTGGAGCATTTGCCTTGCATGCAGCCGACTTGGATTCAATCCACAGCATCCCATATGGTCTCCTAAATACCACAAGGAATGAATCCGAGTGTAGAGCCAGGAATAACCTCTGAGCATCGCAGGGTCAGATATGACCCAAAAAGCCAAAAAAAAAGACATTAAGTATCTTCAATGATCTGCATATTTCACTCATGAAGAAAATGATAATATAATATTTGGACTGGAGAGATAGTACAATGTGTAGGGTACTTGCCTTTCAAGAGACAACATGGTTTGACCCCTGGCACCCCATACTATCCTCTAAGCCCTGCCAGTAGTGATTATTCCTAAGTACAGAGCCAAGAGTAAGCCCTAAGAACCATGGGGTATGGCCTTTCAAACCAAAATACATGTTTTTTAAAAGAAACCTCTTCTCACATGTCTTTTTTTTATAATTTATTTATTTTTAATTAGAGAATCACCGTGAGGGTACAGTTACAGATTTATACACTTTTGTGCTTATACTTCCCTCATACAAAGTTCGGGAACCCATCCCTTCACCAGTGCCCATTCTCCACCACCCGTAAACCCGGCGTCCCTCCCACCCTCCCCAATCCCATCTCCCCCCCACCCCACCCTGCCACTGTGGCAGGGCATTCCCTTCTGTTCTCTCTCTCTAATTAGCTGTTGTGATTTGCAATAAAGGTGTTGAGTGGCCGCTGTGCTCAGTCTCTAGCCCTCATTCAGCCCGCAACTCCCTTCCCCCACATGGCCTTCAACTACAATGTAGTTGGTGATCGCTTCTCTGAGTTGACCTTTCCCCGGAACGTGAGGCCAGCCTCGAAGCCATGGGGTCAACCTCCTGGTACTTATTTCTACAGTTCTTGGGTGTTAGTCTCCCACTCTGTTATTCTATATACCATAGATGAGTGCAGTCTTTCTATGTCTGTCTCTCTCTTTCTGACTCATTTCACTCAGCATGAAACTTTTCATGCCCATCCACTTAACTACAAAATTCTTGACTTCCTTTTTTCTAACAGCTGCATAGTATTCCATTGTATAGATGTACCAAAGTTTCCTCAACCAGTCATCCGTTCTGGGGCATTCGGGTTTTTTCCAGATTCAGGCTATTGTAAACAGTGCTGCGATGAACATACATGTGCAGATGTTGTTTCGATTGTACTTTTTTGCCTCTCTGGGATATATTCCCAGCAGTGGTATTGCTGGGTCAAATGGGAGCTCAATCTCTAGTTTTCTGAGAATCGTCCATACTGTTTTCCAAAAGGGCTGAACTAGCCGGCATTCCCACCAGCAGTGTAGAAGGGTCCCTTTCTCCCCACATCCTCTCCAACAGCGGTTGCTTTTGTTCTTTTGGATGTGTGCCAGTCTCTGTGGTGTGAGGTGGTATCTCATGGTTGTTTTGATCTGCATCTCTCTGATGATTAGTGATGCAGAGCACTTTTTCATGTGCCTTTTGGCCATTCGTATTTCTTCCTTGGTAAAGTTTCTGTTCATTTCTTCGCCCCATTTTTTGATGGGGTTGGACTGGTTGAACTCTCTTCTCACATGTCTTAAAAGCTGAAGCGACCCTCTATAAAGCAGCTAGTTTCCCCAGGATGTGTTGTATAAGAAAAAACCTTGTATAAATATTAACACAGACTAAAGGTCTAGGATACAGTGATGGTTTCTTATCTTACCAGGAGCTTCTTGTGGTTTAAGAGACCCAACCCCATAACTTCCTAATTAAAAACTCCCAGGGGATGGGGCTATAGCTCAGTAATAGAGCACGTGCCTTGAAGGGGTGAGGCTCTGGTTTCAGTCCCCAGTCCTGACGCAAAATAAATTCTTGCAATACTTTGTTCCAAATATTCTATATTACAGTGCATATAATTTTGTATCAGATGGAATGTACAAGCCTTGGGAGATATCTAAAGGCATACATGTGTAAGTGTCCTACTCTGAATTTATTCACAGAAAATCAATATGGGACTAACTGGAAAGGAGCCAACTGCACCAGGTCATTAAATTCAGTGGTGATTCCTCAGACATAGGGACCACAGTGCTGGACATAAAAATATAATCCACTCAACACAGAAAATATATTTTCACTGTGGCACTAGCTAGGTGCTGTGAAATATGTCCTCTTTGTTTTGATTAGAATCTTCTTATACCAGGTTCAGCACAAAGCTTTTAGAATTCCTACTGCATGATATCCTCTGAGAGACATGTGAGAAAAATACTACCAATCACATGTATTTCTATGATACTGACAGTCTTTGCAGGGGTCATAACATCTACTCTTGGGAGAACTGGAAATCTGTTCTGCTCTGCAAGTAGTTAGTGAGTACTCCACAGTCTATGTGAAAAACAATAGTATTTCAAGGAGACCAGGTGGTTTAAACTGCAAAGCATATCTCAAGGATGGTCCCTCCGGAATTGGTGTCTAGAGTGTCTAGACGTTAACATTTCGGCTATTACCCTGTCCGGAGTTTTTATGAAGCAAAGCTGAGTTCTGTCTTCTTCCCCATCACAAATGGACAATGTTGCTAATGTAGCAACAATGATTAATTTTCACTGTGGTTTTGTAGCCCCCCAGCCCCTTGTCTTGTCCCCATACATAAATTTCACTAAACAATCAACAGCAAGGATATCTGATGAGAAGTTTTAGTATTTATTTATTTATACATATCTTCTCCCTGTGATTAAGGCTGGGCTCACATATACAATCTGAGACTCTAACAGTATCCTATGGCAGAGTCAATACAAATTTCTACCTGTGAAAGTTCGGGCCTTGGGTTATTAACTTATGAAATATCTTTTGAATATGACCTGTGTTATCTAAATTCACATTTAAAAATTAATACCAACCCTAGACAGAAGACAAAAATGAACTCACTCTAGGTAACAATGAAGAATCACATATCTCAAATCAGCAGTGACACTGGTGCCGTTGTTCTGGGGTCAGTGTCTCGTGGTGACATGGGGGTCTGCTGGTGCACTTGGGGTCGATCACCATTCCTGGCTGGTGATGATGGACAAAGCAAGAAATGGGGGCCACAGGCTGGTTGTCAGTTAATGGATGTTTACTTAAGTCTCAAAACGTTAGTAGAGAGAAATTATGCAGGGTTGCATGGTTACAATTACCCATAGGAGTGGTTGAACATTATTCTAAAGAAGGAAATGATGTAAACTCTTCCTTCAGTGGAAGTTCTAGGAGATCCACCAGAGGACAGAACCTTATCTAGGGGCTCCAGCACTCTAGATTCCTACTAGGAGATGCACTAAAGGGCAGAGTTCCACCTCAGGGTGTATTGCTTTCACCTTTTCTTTGCTAGTAATCCATTTAAATAATTTTATTAAATTTACTTGTTTATAATATTTCTAGTTATTTTGTATGAACGCAGTAGCACTGTAGCACTGTTGTCCCATTGTTTATTGATTTGCTCGAGTGGGCACAAGAAACATCTCCATTGTGAGACTTCTTGCTTTGGCATACTGAATATGCCACGGGTAGCTTGCCAGGCTTTGCCATGAGGGCGGGATACTCTTGGTAGCTTGCACGGCTCTCCAAGAGGGGCGGAGGAATCAAACCTGGGTCCACTGCGTGCAAGGCAAATGCCCTACACACTGTGCTATCACTCCAGCCTACTAAAAAAAGATATATTAAGCTAAAAGATGGCTCTTCTGGGGATATCTCATTTATATGCCAGACTACAGTCCTCAGGACAGGTTAGTTTTTCCTAGTTCTAACAGGGTCTTATTCAGTCACTTCTTTTTGGGTCATGTCAGAGTTTATTTCATGACTGGGCAATTATGGCACTTTACCTATCCCTTTTCATGTCAGGGTATCTAAAGGCTTGCCCGGGTCCATCATTGCTTCTCGGTGGGACCCCTTTTAAGTGGTGTTAGGAACTAAGGGCAACAGAGGCTTAAGTCAAGTAAATAGGACAGATATCCAAGAGTAAATAATATTCAGAATGCATTAACTCCATGTTACAAAAACATAGCATTAATTACTTCCTCTGTGTCTATACAAAAGGACACGTCTCTAAAATAAACTATGCAAAGGACATACAAGAAGGAGAAGAGCAAAATTTTTCTTACACAGACAAAACCAGACCCCTCAGAATACTTGACCTACAGGTTACAGGGTCTGATATTGGGATATTGTGATAAACTGATAGGGGAAGAAGAGCACTAGGGAAAGATTAAAGATAAACACAGAAATTGGGAGTGTCTGGTGGAACTGGCTGTGCCTCTGTTTTGGGTAGAACTCAAAGAATCTAAGTTCCCTGCCTGGGGTGGGGAGAACGGACAGACTAACGTTACTTCTAAAAATTCTTAAAACTATAATCCAACACACTGGTATCATGGGATCTAGGAATCAGTACTGAATAATCCTGTTTATTAAGACTGTAAACAAGTGTTCTTCTCAAATATTTATTTTCACTGTGACACTTGTATTGAACTGCATACTAAGTAATGACCTGTCATCAACTGCTTCAGAATTAATGAGGAGTCACAAGAATTTGGGTATTTGATTATTTTCACTTTTTTCAAAGCCAGTCATGTTTCTGATAAAGGATGACATATTTGGTTTTGTCAGAATGAGTATTCCATTACAATAAGAAGAGGTACTAGGAAAATGCACATAGTACATCGGATAAAGGGCTGATATCCAAGATCTATAAATCACTCAAAAAACTCAAAAACAGCAAAAATCTGATGGACCTATCCACAAATAGGTTGAGCACACATTTCCCCAAAGAATATATATGATTGGCCAATTGGAATATGAAAAAGTGCTTAGCATCACATGATTAGGGAGATGCAAATCAAAACAATATTGAGAGATCATCTCATGCCAATGAGAATGGTACCTATCAAAAAGTCTCGAAAAGCTAGATTGATGAAGTGGTGGAAGGAAATCAACCTTCGTCCACTGTTAGTGGGAATATTGTCTAGTTCAGTCTCTATGGAGAGCAATATGATCAGTTCTTAAAAATCAGAATAGAACTCCTGAATGGTCCAGTAACACCACTTCTTGGAATCTACCCTCTAAACAATAACAACAAAACAACCCATTACATGGAAAGGACATATGCATATCTGTGTTCACTGCAGCACTTGGTACACAGTAAAATATGAAAACAACCCAAATGTCCAACTACAGATGAATCAAGAATCAAGAAATTGGGTATAAGGAGGACTGGTTAATGGGTGGGGGTTGCCTGAAGTGTGTGTGCCTCAAAGGGCAGTAAGGATAGAGAAGGGACCAGTATGACAATAACTGCTAGAAATGACTACTCCGGATAAGAACTGAGTGTTGAAAGTAGGTAAAGGGATACACATGATAACATATTAGTATCCGTATCAAAAATCATAATGCCCAAAAAGAAATAGAGAGAAACATAGAAAAATAGAGAAAGAGAGATAGGAAAAGAGAGGAAGGAGAGAGAGAAGGAAAGAGGGGTAGAGGGAGAGAGAGAGAAAAATGCTTGCCAAAAAGGAAGGCAGGGGTGGGGGTTGGGAGGGAAATGGGACATTATTGGTGGGAAATTTATACTGTTAAAGGGATGGTGTTCAAACATCATTATATAACTAAAACCCAAGCATGAACTACCTTGTAACTATGTATTTCACTGTGATTCAATAACAATTTTTTTAAAAAGTTGTTGTATACAGAAACTGTGGACTACCATGCAGTTCTAAGAACCAAATTATGTAATTTGAGTAGGTATGCATGGAACTGGAGGCTATCATGGTGAGTGTAGTCGGCACAAAAGGGATAGACACAAAATGACCTATCTGATATAAAGATACACAGCAAGGTATCAACAAAGGGCCAACAGCAAGAGAACAGGAGAACTCACCCACACAAATGAGTTTGGAGGTATGGGGAGGTAGAAGCCAAAGGGTGTCTATGTCCTTGGGGTAGGGAGGTGGGCATATTGATGATGGGTAGTGTACAGGAATTTTGTACATAATCAATGGCACTGAAAATCAATGAACTGCAATAAATAAAATAGTATTTGGGTTTTTCTTGTGCCTCATCCGGCAGTACTTGGGGGGACCATTTGGGATTGGACCCAGGCATGTTGCATGCAGAACAAAAACCCTACCAATATACTATCACTTCAGTCCCTCAATAAAATAGGTCTTAAAAATGTAGCTGTAAACGAAATGCAAACATGAAAGTTCATAAGGTTGTAACGGTATCTCATGGTGATTCACTAATAAAAATTTAAAAAATAAAAAAATTTAAAAAAATATTGTTGGTCCAATTTTCTGTCTTATAACCTGGCATAATTCTCAGTGTCACATGATCACTCATATTTAATCAGATATACTTTGCTGCATAGCTCTACATACATACATAACTCTAGAGGTCTCTAAGTCTCAAGCACTCAACCTCTGATTAGAATTCTATCTTGTTCCTAGTGCTGATATAGACCTGTATTAGGTGACCACTCTTCCAAGCATTATATTTCCCCTTCCAAACACAGGACCAAGCTACTTTTCATAGATCTATTGCACATAATACAGGATTATTAACCACCATGAATCAAAACATTTTACTCATGTGTAGTTCAGCTTAAGTAATTCTATTTAAGTAATAGAAGTTCTATTTAAGTAATAAACAGGCTATTCCCTGAGAATCAGAGATCTACATGCAATGTTTCATAAAATATCTCTTGATGACTGCACTAGTCTATATGCGGGTGAAATGAATGAACAGATAAAAGTAGCTTTAGGCTTCTAAGTCATTATATATAGTACAGTGAAGGTTATATACATAAACAATTTAAATCAAGTTTGTCACTTGGATAAAGCCTTTAGAACACTAATATAAAGTTGTTAGTGTTAATGTTGTGGCATAATAGTACAGTAGCCATGCGCAGGCTGATCTGGATCTGATGCCCAGCATCACAACTGTCCCCTGAGCCCTGCCAGGAGTGATCCCAGAGCCATGAGTCAGCCATGAGCACTGTCAGATATGGCCCAAATATTTTTTTTTTGTTTTTGGGTCACACCCGGCGATGCACAGGGGTTACTCTTGGCTCATGCACTCAGGAATTACTCCTGGCGGGGCTCGGGGGACCATATGGGATGCTGGGAATCGAACCCGGGTCGGCCGCGTGCAAGGCAAACGCCCTACCCGCTGTGCTATTGCTCCAGCCCCTATGGCCCAAATATTTTTAAAAATGTTTTAAAATTAGGAAATATGAAATTTAGTTACATTAAATGAAAAAAATAATAAAAACGGTTGTGCCCAAGCTTCAGATTCCCAATTGCAGAGAGATCAAGTCCTCGCATGATAAAAGCAAAGGAATTTTATTACTAGCCCGAGCCAGCACTAGCTCAAGCCAGGGTCCAAGTCTCATCCAATGCAGTGGAGTCTTAATAAGGACCCCAACTCCTAACCACAAGCAGTTTATATAGGACTCAGAGTTAAGAGTCAATTTATATGCTGGTTTGTTTTTAGTATCGGCCCTATTACAATGGTGGTCAGCAATTAGGCAATGGTTAGCAACAGTTTCTAAGGAGGGTACAGTGACCCTTCATGACCGGCCAGACCCAACTGCCCAATTCCTTATCTAGGCACGTTACTCAACTGAGAGTCTACCAGAAACTGCAAGTCCTGTTTTGGGGAAATGGAAACTGAAGCCTAGCAGAAACATAATGTTAGCTGCACTTTGTCATGGTATCAGTTTCACCCTCACAAAGCAAAGAAATGAAAGTCTGGGACCTCTCACTTGAACTGATTTTAATAAAGTACCAATGATATCCAGTAAGAGAACAGAATCAAAAATAACACGTGAATGCAGCAAGAATATTGGGGGTTGAAAATACTTCTGAGACATGATTGAGAGGATAGAAAACATGATAAAAATATTTCCTTATCACCCGGACTACTGCCAGGTAAGACCCTAGTTTTCATAAGCACTGTTAAGGTATGGTCTCAGTCATCCCTGAGCACAGCACGTTAAGGTCTAAAGTCTCCTGAGCAGTGTCCAGATATGGTTCTGTTGTCCCCTAACAGACAACCCCTAGGCTGAAATTTGGAAAATTATAAGTGGTAGTGGCCCCAAGGTTCGCAGGCATTGAGGTGGAGACACAAACGAAACTTAAATGAAATAAAATAATTTTTTACTGACTCTGGGCAACTCCCAGTGATGCTCAAAGGCAGCTCCTGGCTCTACACTCAGGAATTACTCATGTTGGTACTCATATGAGGGGTTTCATCTGAGTTGCCGGGAATTGAAATTGGTCAGACAGGTGCCGGCCAAGCTCTCTACTCATTCTACTGTTGCTCAAGCTCCTAAAATAATTTTCTTACAATGACGTAGTGCTTTTATTTTCTTCTGGAGAAATACTAAGGTTTGTTGAAATGTGAAAAGTTGTTGGGTAAAGGTGGAGTGTAAGGGACCACACAGAGAAGGGAGGACCCTCTCAGAGACAAAGAAACTTCAAGGGACTCTAAAGGACATGATGACAAAATGAAAGGAAGTCCTGGATGAGAAGAAACAAGTGCAGGTAGGGTGGTAGCCTTGGACCATGCACACAGCCGACCCAGGTTTGATCCCTGTCACTCCATAGGGTCCCTAAGCACCACCAGGAGGGCTCCTTGAGCACTGTTTGGTGTGTCCCCCCCAAAAAAAGCAAACATATCCATCCCCCAAAAGGAAAAAAAAACCCTCTAAAACAAAACAGCTCTATTTTACTTCACTAAAACAAAACAAAAAAATTCAGAATGTCAGTGAGTGATGAAATGACTGTGGTTAAGAAAATAAAATTTAACACATTCTCTGCTGCCTACAGGTACAAGGTGTGCCGTGCACTCTCTTTTTTCCTGGCTCTCCTTACATTTTCCATATCAGCTAATTTTCTTCACTTCAAGAAACACTAGTTTCTACAGAAAATTTTTCTTCCACATGTTTTTTATTTAACCCTCAGGTTAAATCATGAAAGCCATGTTTAGGGAGTTTAGGTAGGGAGATTTATGTGGTGTCAACATAGAGAGAGACAACTAGACAAAATGGCTACCGTGCAGGTGCTGTCCACTGATTGGGCCCTGCAGAGGAGAGAATGCGCTTTGGGCATAGTAGCACCTAGGCAACTGGAAGGGTGGGCTTCCTGGATTCTGTCCCCTCTCAAGATTCCAAGTCTGTTACTGGACTCTATCTTACCAGTCGGCTACTGGGTCCTCATTCTGCTGGAGTCTGAGTACAGACAGTGTCTGTGACTAGCCTCTGGCAACTTGAACCTTGTTCTGGTTGTTTCTCTCAAGTCTTTTGGTGTTAGCTGGTCTTTTCCAACAGTAAGTAGAAAAATCCTGACTGTTCACCCCCTCAGTCCTGAGAAAATCCATTTCATTCCTGTTTCTGGGTTTTAACCAGTCATGTCTGGGGTTTCATTCCACAGTCACAGCACTAACATCTCTGCCACAGAACAGCATGGCAGTGCACCTTAGCCCTCTGTGTGAGCCGAGGGCAGAATCGACCCTCCTGGATATGAACCAGGAGCTTCATTCCCAGCTGGCACAATGCAAGCAGGACTTGAGAGATCTCAAACAGAAATTGCTTGTTTCAGAAGCTACCACCTACGTTCTGGCCAACCACCTGCAGAAAACCAGTAAGTGTCACAGGGTGGGTCCTGGTCACAAGTTGATGTGCTGTTCCCTCTGAGAAACCAAAACCTCTCCAGAGTTTTCTTTTTCCTCCCTTTATCAAAGTCAATGCTACTCTGACAATATTTCAGAAGAGATGCAGATGAGTGTTTGACTCCATTTCACGGAGGATGGGAAACTTTCACATTTCCAGTCACTAGTTTACAAGGGATATATGTATATACACACACACACACACACACACACACATATATATATATATATATATATATGTATGTATTCCTCTCGGAGATCCCAGCAAGCTACTGAGAGTATCCCACCCGCACAGCAGAACCTGGTAAGCTACCCGTGGCGTATTCGATATGCCAAAAACAGTAACAATAATGGGTCTCATTCCCCTGACCCTGAAAGAGCCTCCAATATGGCAACGTTGGGAAAGATGAGTAAGGAGAGGCTCCTAAAATCTTCAGGCTGAAACGAATGGAGACATTACTGATACCCACTTGAGTAAATTGATGAACAATGGGATGATAGTGACAGTGAGAGTTTACAGGGGTTTAGACACAGGAATATTTAAAGAGTGGAATATTCACAGTATTTAAAGTTAAGGTAGACTAACACCCAAGAATAGTAGAGACAATGAGTATTGCTCCACGGCTTGGTAGCTGGCCTCACAGCTGGGGGAAAAGGCAGTTCACATAGAGAAGGGACCACCAAGTAAAGATTGCTTGGAGGACACGCTTGGGATGGGAGCTGTGTACCGAAAGTAGGGTATAGACTGAACATAATGGCCACATAATCCCTGCATTGCAGACCACAACACCCTAAAGGAGAGAGAGAAAAAAAGGGAAGCTGCTCACCACAGAGGTGGGGGGGAGCGGAGATGGTGGTGGTGGTGGGATGAATATTGGGAATATTGATGGTGGAGAATGGGCACTGATGGAGGGATGGGTACTCGATCATTGTATGAATGAAAAATAAGCACAAAAGTTTGTAAGTCTAACCATATCTCATGATGATTCATTAAAAAATAAAAAAAATTAAAAACAGCCCTTATTGTAACAACCTAAAAATAATAATATAATTTTTTTAACTTAAAAATGTATAGGATCGTGTGTGTTTGTGCATCTTCTTCACCAGAAATCACTTTTTAAAAGGGAATTAATCTTTTGATAAAACTAAAAATAATAAATAAATAAATAAAGTTAAGGGAGAATTTTTGGGTGGTGATTTCTCATAGACAATGTGATACACAGTTCTAACCACCATTGGTCATCACATAATGCCACGGTATGATGGGTATGATTTTAAGCATAGGGTGAAGGTATTACAGCATGTAATAAAGTTATTACAGTATATAATAAAGTTGGAAGGCATACATTGGAACTAGAAAAACACACTAAACCTTGAAGGAACTAGCTAATTTTGATGAAATGCTAAACCAAGTTTATTTACTTATTTATTTAAAGTAATAACACATGTATAGGAAAAAACGTCTTAATCTATTTCATCTATGTCATCTAATAAGTCTAATAAAAGCCTAATATCTATATTAAGAAATCACCATCACTGTCATCCGTTGTTCATGGATTTGCGCGAGCAGGCACCAGTAACGTCTCCATTGTGAGACTTGTTTATTATGTTTTTGGCATGTTGAATATGCCACGGATACCTTGCCAGGCTCTGCCATGCAGGCGAGATACTCTCGGTAGCTTTCCGAACTCTCCGAGAGTGGCGGATGAATCAAACCCTGGTCAATAGCACAGTGGTAGGGCATTTGCCTTGCGTGCGGACTACCCAGGTTCGATTCCTATATTAAGAAAATGTATTTTATTTATTCTTTATTTACATATCATTGATATCACTTACTATTTGATTTCTCTGCCTCTGTGATCACATTGTTACATTAAACTATATATTTTATCATTGAAACAATATTTGATTATAGTTATTACATTAAAGTATATATGACTCAATGTATAAGAAGCAGTGGCAAATAGCAAGTTTTCATCTTCTACTTTTAAAAATTTTATACACTGTTTTAGGTTTTTGGGCCATATGAAACAATGCTTCGGGCCTAGCCTTGGCTCTTCAGAAAATACTCTTCAGAAAATACTCCTGTTAAGCTCAGGGGGACATATGGGTTGCTGGGGATCAAACGCAGTTGGCTGTGTGCAAGGCAAGAGGCCTCCCAACTGTACTCTGTCTGGAGCCCCAAATTACTGGGTTTTTAATGGTAGAATGTACTCCCAGGGCATTACTAATGAACCAACAAGGTTCAGTAGTTTGGGCCATGACTCAGTTTCATGAGTCATGATAATAGAAATTATCATGAAATTATTGGGCCATGATAATAAAAATTCAGTCTTTGCTTGAAAACTCATCTAACTGAAGTAAATGGCTTCACTGCTACTGTCTGTGCATTGGAAGCATTTCCTATATTCAGCTCCAAATGAAGAGTAATCAAATGCTTTGAGATTGGTGGAATGGAGCTGTGTAAATTCCAGAACACAGTCAATGTTGGGGTTATTTTATTATTGGATGAACCCTGCTCTTCCCTTGAGGGAAAAGAGCAGTTTCACTCACAGCTTGCCACAAAGGTAGATCTCTCTCTCTTTTTCTCAGACAGCCAAGACTACAAGGCAGTAATTGAATCAGTGTTGGGAGAGAAGCTGCAGTGTGAAGAGAATGAGTTGGCAGATCAGGCAGCCCTACCTGAGCAGCTCAAGTAAGAAGGGTGTGAGCAGGTTGGCTGGTTGGAAAGCATAAGAATTTCTGAAGTGGGACAGGACCAACTTTGCTGGTACAAGGGAAGAAATTTCTATGCAAGAATATCTACACAAATATATCTCAATGAAAAAATCTTTAAAACAATTCATAGGATTTTTATAAAAATGAAAGTCAAACAGGATTTAGAATGTCATCAATGAGTATTCTAATACTGTGGTGCACTATTCTGGTCTTTATTTGATAATGGATGTCACTCCCTATGGGCCAGATTGGGTCTTAAAGGATACTGCAAAATATACTCATTGAATTCTTATCAAAATGTAACATCTATCACTCATTTACTTTGATTCTTAACCATACTCCAATATGTGTACTCAGGAAATGCGATACTATAATGCAGAGCCAGAAACAACAAGTGCTCAAGTTAACTCAAAAATTACAAGATGGATGGGATGTCTCCTGCCTACTCCACCAAAGTATGCATCATCTTCTTACCCAAGAAGATCTGGACAGCTATCCGGGCCAGGCCTTAAGGCAGAAAATGGCTGAAATGCAGGGTCTGGTAGAGCATCTCATCAGCAAGCTCAATCCCGGTGAGTTGGTCACATCACACACTGAACTGAGCCCCAAGTCACCTGCTCATACTGGACTCACATTTCCAGCAGAAATTATCTCACAAGCCCTTTTGGCTTTTAAATTTCTCTTAGGGGCTAGAGCCATAATACAATTGGTGGACGTTTCCCTTGCCTGCAGCCTGCTTGGGCTTGATCCCTGGCATCCCCTATGCACCACTGAGTACCTACAGGAGTGATTCCTGAGTTCTGAGTCTGAAATAATCATTGGGCACTGCTTGGTTGGCCCAGTAATCAAAAATAAAATCATATCCCTCCTCAATGGGCCACAGAGAGAGAGTGCAGCAGGCAGAGTGCTTGCCTTCTGTGTCTGACTTGGTTTCCATCCTTGGTACAAGAGCCCCACCACCAGTGTATCCTAGGCATTGAGCTGAGGGTTAGCCCTGAGAATCCCTAGTTGTGGCCCAAAAATAAAACAAAAGAATGCAAAAATCTGAAATCACATTTGGGCTGTGACAGAAGATGACCAACCTGGGTGGGACTAGAGAGAATAACTTCATGGAATGATGTGAATTAACTAGAAGGCAGATATAATTTATGACAGGGATCAATATTCTCTCCAGGAGAAGAAGGGGTATCAATAGTCCATGACTCTGCCAAAATTGTTTCACAACAGAGAAAAGTGGTAGAAAGAAATCTGGAATTCTTATATAGCAAAAAAGTATACAATTTAAGAAAAATAGTCATTACTATCCTCAGAGCTTATAATGATTGTGATTTGCAATTTCAGGTTAATAAAATTGATGGATCTGAGATTCATGCCACAGACTACCCTTAACACAATGCAAATAATCAGCACAGAAATGATACTTGTAATTACAGCTTTCAGATTTCACTTACTGCATTCTATGTCCAGTAGATATAGGATTTCTAATAAGTTCCATGTGAAATAGGTGAATGGGTATTTCTGAATTTTCTTTGTTGCAGAAAATAAAAAAGAAGAAAAAGATGGAGAGAAAACTGTAGATTCAAGCAAAATAAGGTAAGGAAGATTCATTAAACAACAAACAGGTAAAGAATGAGTAAATTACAGAGTCTGTCAGCAAGAACGTTCTATGTGACCAAGAGAGTCCCAAATGATGCCAGCAAAGAAGGAAGAAACCACATCAATTCAGTCAACCAATCAATGCCTTGCTACTTAATTTTTTATAGAGTGTGCCTGTACCTGTAGTTATGAATGTGAAGCACCCCCTCTAAGGGGTTTCTGCACACACCAAAAGTACCTATTCTCTCCAATAAATAAACCGCTGGGTCAGAGCCATGTCTCCCTTTTACACAGAAGATCCATTTCTTAATGTGACATTAATTAATTAGCAAAGTATTTCTGAAAAGAAAAACCTTTAGAGCAGTGAACTTCTCTATGGTAATGAAGAGAGGCACAGAAGTCCCAATATCACATGGAATCTACTCTACTTCATGAGCTGCTGCATATAATGCCTTGCATCTTCTGTCCAAAATGACTTAAGACAGCCACAAAACCTGGGATGGATCTACATCTGTGGTGGGTATCTCTGGTTGTACCATACTGGATACTTAAGTCTAACTTCTAAGTAACACGGAGTTAGTGCACTGATCATTTTATCATCTCTTTCTTATGCATCTTTTACACATGAACTCTGATAGCCCAACAGTGCAAATTCGATAGAACACTGAGCAGAACTACTGTGATGTCCATGAAGTCACTGTGATTTAAGTTTTCAATAAGAACAAGTGAGAAAAGGAAGTGGTGAGATCCCCTGGATTCACTCTTGTCTCTTCTATTTGGCACAGTATCAATTTGGAGGAGAAGAAACCAGAAGTCCTGAGTGAAGAGGATGCTGTGATTCTGACAAATAATTTGGAAACATCCTTCAAGTGTGAACAGTCCAATATCGAGGGTGAAATGACAACCAATGAAAATACAACTATGCTTTCAGGTAGCCTAATCATTCTTGTTTCCTACAGCATGAAAAGAAGCAAGGTAAATCCTACTCCTTATGGCTAGATCCAATACTAAACTATAAAATTAAACCAGCCTCTAGGAGTGACATAAAATAGTTTTTCCAAAAGTCAGTGAATGTTGGAATCCTACTCCAATATCACACACCTTTCATGTTGGTCCCTCTGTCACATGAATAGATCTAAGGCAACATTGACACACTCAGGTAGACTTCTTTCACTGATGCAGGGAACATTATCTTTCAGGGAACATAATCTTTATCCTGTCTTGAATAAAGTATTCATGTACCACGCATGCTCTCATTGTCTTCTAATCTTGAAGGTGCCCCTTATAATTGTTTACCCGAGGAAGATGAACTTCTTTGTAATTTGAAGATATTAGTTGCTGTGTTTGTTTACATCTAACAAGTCTATATCTTGTAGAAATGACCCTATGTCTAAAGTCTCTGAATATCAATCACCACGAGCACTAATGTGCCCACAATCTTCCACCACTATCTTCCTGCCCCTTCTTGTCTGCTGTTCCGTCCCTAAGACAATTCCATTCACTGCTCTTTAATGCCTTTCTGGTCCACACAAAAGCCAGGTGCCGTTTTATTTATCTATTTTTTTAAAATTTATTTTATTGAATCACCATGTGGAAAGTTACAAAGTTCTCAGGTTTATGTCTCAGTTATACAATGCTCAAACACCCATCCCCTCACCAGTGACCATATTCCCCAGGTGCCGTTTTAAATATCTATATTCTAATCACATCACCAGAAGTGCTATGACAAAGTAGCGCAGCATGTAGAACCTTTTCTGGTGTGCCTATTAACAATTGTCTCTAGATAACCACTGCCCCTTCTTTTCTTTTAGAAAATAATATCTTTATTATTTATTTTGGGGGGATCAAACCCAGTGGGGCTCAGGAGTTACTCCTGCTTTGCACTCAGGAAGTACTCCTTGTGGTGTTCGGGCCATATGGGATGTCAGGATTTGAACCCACGTCAGCAAATACCTTCCCCACTGTACTATTGTTCCTGCTCCGTTTGCCCTTTCTTTTTTTACATTGTATCACCATGAGATATAGTTATACAGCTTTAACATTTGAGTTTCAGTCATACAATGATCAAACACCCACCCTTCCCCCAGTGTACATTTTCTAACATCTATGTCCCCAAGATTCCTCCCACCCCACCCCATCCCTACCACTATGGCAGACAATTTCCTTTTTACTCTCATTCTAATTTTTGACATTATGGTTTGCAGAACAGATACTGAGAGGCCATCATGTTTGGTTTTTTATCTACTTTCACATCCCCAATCCTGAGCAATCCCTCCCATCATCATTGATTTAGTGATCTCTTGTCTATCCCAGCTGCCTTCTCCCCCAGCTCATGACAGGCTTCCAATTATGGAGCAATCTTCCAGGACCTTATCTCTACAGTCCTTGGTTGTTTTTTCATATTATGTTCTTTTTTATTCCACAAATGAGTGCAGTCCTATGTCTGTCACTCTCTTTCTGACTCATTTCACTTAGCATGATACTCTCTATGACCATCCACTTATAAGCAAATTTCATGACTTCATCATCCCTAATAGCTGCATAATATTCCATTGTTTAGATGTACCAAAGTTTCTTCAATCAGTCATCTGTTCTCAGGCACTCGGGTTGTTTCCAGATTCTTGCTATTGTGAACTGTGCTGCACTGAACATACAGGTGCAGATGTCATTTCTTCTGTGCTCTTTTGCATCCCCAGGATATACTCACGGAAGTTGTACTTCTGGGTCATATGGAAGCTCAATTTCTACTTTTCTGAGGAAATGCCCTTATTGCTTTCCGGGAGTGCTGTACCAGTTGGCATTCCCACCAACAATGATAGAGAGTCCCATTCTCGCTTCATCCAAGCCAGCACTACTGCTCTTGTTCTTTGTGATATGCGCCAGTCTCTGTAGTGGAAGATGACTTTTCATTTGTCTTGATTTGCATCTCCCTGATGATTAGTGGTGTACAACATTTTTTTCATGTGCTGTTTTGCCATTGCATTTCTATTTTGAGGATATTTCTATTCATTTCTTCTCCCTACTTGTTGATGGATTTGGTTTCTTTTTTCCTTGCTACTCTTGTTTTGTATATACTGGATATTAACCCCATATCTGATAGATATTGGGTAAGTAATTTTTTCCATTCCGTGGACTTTCTCTGTATTTTATTTTCACTCTTATTTTTGGCTTTTTTTTTTTTGGTCACACTGGTGATGCTCAGGGGTTTCACCTGATTCTGCACTCAGTAATCACTCCTGGCAATGCTTGGGGGACCTTATGGGATGCTGGAGATTGAACTCAGTCAGCTGCTTGTAAGGCAGTCGCCTTCCCCGCTGTACTATTGCTCCAGCCCACAATCTTTCTTTCTTTCTTTCTTTCTTTCTTTCTTTCTTTCTTTCTTTCTTTCTTTCTTTCTTTCTTTCTTTCTTTCTTTCTTTCTTTCTTTCTTTCTTTCTTTCTTTCTTTCTTTCTTTCTTTCTTTCTCTGACAGTCTTTTATCTTCCAGTTTTAGTCATGGCTTTATTTATTTATTTTTATTTATATTATTATTATTTTTTATTAATGAGTCACTATGAGGGTGCAGTTACAGAGTTTCGTGCCTGTACAGTTATACAATACTGTGTAGCTGTACCTATCCCTCCACCAGTGCCTATTCTCTTCCACTGATGGCCTCAGGGTATCTCCCCACTTCCCTGCAGCCCCCCCCGCCCGTGACAGGGAATTCTTTATTGTTCTCTCTCTCTCTCTCCTTCTGGGTGTTATGGTTTGCAACGGAGATACTGGGTGGCTATCGTGTTCAATTTATAGTCTGTTTTCAACCCACCTCTCCTATCTTGAGTGGATCCTCCACTACACTTTAGTTGGTGTTCCCTTCTTTATCTGAGCCGCCCTTTCCTCCATCATGTGAGCCCCCAATCTTTCTCTCTGTGTGTATTTTGGTCACTGTTTCTTCTGTGGTGCAGAAGCTTCTTAATTTAATGTAATCCCATTTGCTTATGTTTGTTTCCACTTGCTTGTTCCCTGGTGTTTCATCCTTAAAGATGCCTTTAACTTCAGGGTTATGGAAGGTTCTGTCTACATTTTTCTCCATGTACCTTATGAATTCACTCTGATATTGAGGTCTTTAATCCACTTTGATCTGACTTTTGTCCTTTACCCCTGCTTTATTTTAAGTTTTTTATTTTATAAAGTAGTTCACAATATTTGAATACATTTAATATTCACACACCAATCCCACCATCATTACACCTTCTCACCACCATATTTTAGATCTTTCCATCCAGGACCCCAATGCCTGCCCCAAAGCAAAACCAAAATAATATCTTTTGCATTGTTTGTTATGAAAAAACGCTGATAATGTTTCAAAAAGTTTCCTTAGAGGAAAGAGTGTGAAGATTATTGTATTTTGATGAGGGGCCATTAAGCCCTTCTATAAGAGATTCCTAACATGTTGTTTAAAGTTGAGCCTTCTGCTACATACCAAGCGATTGAACCAAAGAGAGGTGATAAGAAGCTGATACTCATCTCTGTAGCAGAGGTGGGGATATTCTTGTCTCCAACCCTGATTTCCAATATATCTCTCTCAACTCTAGCAGTCTCTTTCAACCTCTAAGTTTGGTAGCTCCACATTATTCCTGGGAAGTTTATGCCTTTTCCTGGGACTGCCAGATTGTCTAAGTGTTACTCTACCTCTGCATTAGTTGTGTCCTATTCTTAGCACAACCATCTTCAGTGTGTCTATCCTCGAATTTGGTCCAGAAGGAGTAATCTAGTGTCCAGGCACTACTACATAAGCCATTATTTGCTCAGATTTTCCATTAAGCAAAACTCTGACCTCCTTCATACCATGAATGGCCAGTTTCTGTGGAGCAGCAAAAATTTATTCCTTTTTATTCTGGGCTTTCTGAATACCCATCCATTAGTCTTATCTGATGGTAAGTTCTGTTACACTATCCATAGCTAGCATATCCAATGTGAAAATGGAAATTTAAAGTGGAATTTTAACCACTACTGGGAATGTACCCCAAGAAGCAAAAAAGTATAGTCGAGGTGACTATACTTATATATTCATCGCAGCACTATTTACAATAGCCAGAATCTGGAAAAAGCCCGAGTGCCCGAAAACAGATGACTGGTTAAAGAAACTCTGGTACATCTATACAATGGAATACTATGAGCTGTTGGAAAAAATGAAGTCATGAACTTTACATATAAGTGGATCAACATTGGGGCTGGAGTGATAGTACAGCGGGTAGGGCGTTTGCCTTGCATGCGGCCGACCCGGTTCTAATCCCAGCATCCCATATGGTCCCCTGAGCACCGCCAGGGTTAATTCCTGAGTGAAGAGCCAGGAGTAACCCCTGTGCATCGCTGGGTGTGACCCAAAAACCAAAAAAAAAATAAGTGGATCAACATGGAAAGTATCATGCTAAGTGAAATGAGTCAGAAAGAGAGAGACAAACAGAAAGATTGCACTCATCTGTGGAATATAAAATAACAGAATAGAAGACTAATATCCAAGAATAGTAGAAATAAGTACCAGTAGGTTGGCTCCATGGCTTGGAAGCTGGTCTCACTTGCTGGGGAAAAAGGCAGCTCAGATAGAGAAGGGAACACCAAGTAAAATGTGGTTGGAGATCCCGCTTGGGAAGGGAGATGTGTGCTGAAAGTAGACTAGAGACTGAACACAATGGCCACGCAATACCCCTATTGCAAACCACAACACCCAATTGGAGACTGAGAGAGATCAAAAGAGAATACCCTGCCACAGAGGCAGGGTGGGGTGGGGGGGAGATGGGATTGGTTGGGGAGGGGGTTTATTGGTGGTGGAGAATGGGCACAGGTGGAGAGATATGTTTGCGAACAATGTATGAGGGAAAAACAAGTCCTAAAATGTGTGAATCTGTATCTGTACCCTCATGGTGATTCACCAATTAAAGAATAAAATAAAAAATTTTTTAAAAAGTGGAATTTTAGTACTGCCAAAATTCATAAATACAGGAGAACTATTGCTCATGGATTTTGGAAAGAGTTTTACCATTTCACCAAAATGCAGAATGGATATTGTTTTTCTGGGTTAGCCAGCATGGCAGATACTTCCCAAAGTTCAGGAAAGCAAACCAGGTGAGTTTTCACATCTCCCTGACTCTTACAATATTTTATTGTATCATGCTCTTATAATATACTGTTCTCTCAGTGAAGGTATCTCTGTGATCATAGAGACACAAAAATTTTAATTTATAAAAGATATCTAACTTTATATGACCAATGACATTTATTCAATTTTAGGAAAAGACACTTATCTTGAGAAAAGAGATGAAGAACAATTCTATGCCAGGTAACTATGAAGAATATGGGTCTGAAAATCAAAGGAAGAATCACTGAATGTATACAATGGTAACACTGCTATCCTGAGTCCTAAGCATCTGTGCTGAATATTCCTAGTCATTAACCCAAGTATGAATGTGAGTTACGAGTGACAATATTTAGGTAACCCTAGCATAGACCATTACATGACTTAGCGACATGTCCTCAGCTACTGCAGCAGTGCTGATGTGTCACAGGAGTTTGGGCGCTGTACTACTGTTTTTCAAAAACTCACTGCACTAGGCTTACTTTCTTTGAGGCCAGTTTTGTGTTGTCCACGTAGGTGTGGTAAAGGATGGGACCAGAAATTAATTCATATATGTCACAGGGAAAACTGTTACTTGGAAGACCCAAAGAATCCCAGTTGTAACTTTAAACCAAGGGGATGTTCTTGTAGTTCCTGTATGAACATTCAAAAATAGTGTTCAAAAGTCTCAAAGTCATCTTTCAGTTTTCTCCTGGAGTCCAAGTAAACACAATTCTGAGATTAGCTGAAACAGGCTGATTCCTCAGAAAATCCATTTCTTCTCTGTGCACTCAGCTCCTCCATGTTGCTTATATATCCTTTGTTCCTCTCTCATCACAGAACCCAAATTGAGCACAGTAAAGTGGAAAATATTAAATGTCTATTAAGAGAATTTACATTATCATTATGTACTTAACCTTCCACCAAACTGACCTATTGTTCTGTTTACTAATTCCATTCTCTCTTATTTTTTTTTTTGGAACCAGTCCTCCATTATCTATAATAGACAAAGGCAAGTTGAGTGATGAAGAAGACAATGAAGATACAAAATACAGGCTTGATGAAGCCTACCTTATGCCTTCTGATAATTATGACCACTTACTTCCCTATAAGCCTCACAAATACTCTAGAGAGACATGTTATGAATGGGAAGTCTTTTTACCAGTAAAGAGACAAGGTGAGCAAAACCACCTTAAAGCTCCTGCTGAATTTCTCAGAGCCTCTTTTCTTTCACTCCTACAAACTTTAGCACCTAGAGCTGCAACTCTGATAACATACATAGTAGTTTCCTGTCACTGTATCACTGTCACCGTCATCCGGTTGCTCATTGATTTGCTCAAGTGGGCACCAGTAACGTCTTCATTGTGAGACTTGTTACTGTTTTTGGCATATCGAATACACCACAGGTAGCTTGCCAGGCTCTGCCGTGCAGGCAAGATACTCTCCGTAGCTTGCTGGACTCTCTGAGATGGATGGAGGAATCAACCCTGGGTCAGCTGCGTGCAAGGCAAATGCCCTATCCGCTGTGCTATCACTCCAGCCCTACTGGGTGAAATTACATTCCTGGTGTAATATTTATAAGTCAGAACATACATCAAATAAATTCTTATCTGAGGCTACTCTATTTTGTGAAAATCCATCACTCAAGTGCAGGAGTTGGTAACTGTTAAGGCTTTATAGTAGAATGGTGTCTAGGAACAAAGCTCAGTGGAGGCAAAAATGTTGAAAATTTGCTAGTTGCCACAACTTCTCTATACATTGAGTGAAAGATGTACATATTTAAAAAGTTTTATTTTTTTGCCATAACCCCAGCAATACTCAGGAATTACTCTCGACTCTCTCTTCAGCAATTACTCCGGTGAGCTGGAAAATCCCTCTGGGATTCTATGGATGAATACCTTGCCATACTGGCTCAATGATAGCTACACACCGACTTACTATCTCCAGTCACAATATGGTTGTTATTGAACATGACTTAGTTAGAAATTGGGAGGATGGCTGGAGTGACGGTACAACAGGCAGACACTAGCCTTTTACAGGGATGAATAGGGTTGGATGCCAGGCATTCCATATTGCCCCCTGAAAGCTGAGTCAGATGGTAGCCCTAAGCACAGAGGTATGTGGCCTGACTACCCAAGAAAACGGAAAAATATTGAATCAAGAAAAGAGAAAGGGAGGAAGTATGTGTTCCCCAGCCTGTGCAGAGTGGAAAAATCAAGCAAAGGCACATAGAGACAAATGATTTAGGTATATGTTCCTCTCCATCTGGATTTTTAAATATTCATTTTATTATTAGTAAAATAATGGTTTCTATGGTTATTGTCTTGACGTTCAATCAGTAGGTCCTGGCAACATGTATGTCTATCTATCTGTCTGTCTGTCTACCTTTCATTGTTTTGCTTTTTTGCCACATGCAGTGGTGCTCCTGGCTATTTGTTCAGGGTCACTTCTGCTGAGCCTTAGGATTGTATGTGGTGCTAGTCATTGAAGCTCCCATTTAAGGCAATTTTCCTTCTCCAGTACACCCTATAGCCCAATCCTAGCATTATTTATAAAGTAGGCAATATGTGAAAGACATTCAGATGTAAATTGACAAAAGTGTCTCTATCTGTTTCACCTCACCCACGGACATAGAGATTGATTTTCTTATATTATTACATGAGGGCACTCATGAATAAATCAGTAAGACTGTAAGACCACAATGAAGTTGTCATTTTATTTTTAGCAGTGGTCTTTGAAGTCAGCGTCAGCACACTGAACCCTGATCCCAGGCTGGAAATTGAAGATATGTTTGCCAGCAAGTCTACCTGCCAACTCAGTGAGGAAAGCACCGCTTTTGGTTCCATGAAATGGAAGGAAATGAAAAGAAAAGTTTGCTCTAGTAAACGGAGACTAGCCTGCCGATTCCCAGGCCTCCAAACTTAGGGTAAGGAAGACTCTAAGACAAGTGCTCATAGATGGATTATTTCTTATAGCTGCGTTTTGGAAATTTAAGTCGATCAACCTTTTTTCCTTTCTTTTGGTCTCTTGATTCCACAGCTCTTGCTGCTTCTTTCTGGTCTTACTAGTGTTTCCCACACAGTTGACCCCTGCCAAGTCTTCCAACCTTCTTCCAAATCTCTTCTTTGCACCCTGAACTATGCTGTATACCTGCTATTGTCCTCATTCCCTCTCATTTTTCCTCACAATCACATGAAAGTACATTTTTACGTATAGATGCCAAATTACTGACTCCTAGATAGGTGTGAGAAAATCCTCCATAGTGCAGACAAAGAAAGACACGTGCATACTGAGGAGAGAATGTAGGGATCTGGGAAATCTCTGTAGCAGCATGGCTTCCTACTAGTGGGAGATGACAAGATCAGCTCCCTAGTTTCTACACCAGAGCCTGCATGCAGCTCACAGAGGACCTTCTTCTATCTAGTGCATAAGGGCTTTCTGTTCACTTCCCTGATGTCTTTGTTAAAGGCTCTGTAGCAGCCCTTTTCCTTTGGAGTAACAATGGATTGAAGGCATTGTGAGGCGTCTAGTTCCACTTCCTGTGGGTCTTTTTAGGATCCAGAGGTATTTCTTCTACCTGACTTTCACCTTTGCCCACCGCAAAACCCCTTCAGCTTTTCCTCGAGAAAAAATGGAATCAGTGTCTCCTGACTCATTCTACACTTAGCCATGCCTCCCCTTAGCCATCCTTCCAGACTCAGCAATAAGAAACACCTAAAAGACTAATATTTGATTTCTTTCTCTCCTTCTTTTAGATGACAAGATGTCTGAAATGAATCGTGGTGTCTCTCCGAACACACCTTATCATAGAAGTGCTAAGAAATTTAGTGACAGTTAGTTTGATATTGTTTGAATATACACTTTCTAATTAAACTTTTTGAAACCAGTTTGCCGTTCTTTAGTGATACCATGATATTTTAAGTATCTGACTTGCATCTGTACATAGGAAACTCCTTATTCCCCATGCCCTGTATTGAATGTGCCAGCATTGTGCTATGGAAAAAAACATACCATTCTCTTCAATACCAATAAAATGTTTATCAAAAACAATAAAAACTACAAATTCCTTCATCAACTTCTTTTTCAAATGTCTGTTGTCATTCATCTCATTGACTTTCACAATTAGGTATTTTATCCTAGAACATCATATGAAGGTGAGTGAATTCCAACATGATAGAGGGAGGGTATCCAAACATCTGAACACATTTACCTGTATACTACTGTGCTGATGATTGAGTGACGGTTGGTATGTGCCAATATCAAAGTAATTTGCAATAGCAATTAAAGTAATTCTTTACAGTAATTAAAGTAATTTGCTATGATTCACTTTAACATTGTTCTAATCAATCAGTCTTTAATTTAGAAATTTAATTTTATCACCTATATGTACAGATAGCTAGCACACTGTATGTACAATAATATATGCAGCCTCTACGTCCACTGGGAGTGTTGGAGATGATGCCCAGGGGAAAGGGAGGACAGCTGTTTCCAAATGTCTGTGCAGCTCTAGCAAATAAATAAATCTCAAGGAGGGGGTCTTGAGATCAATCCATTCATGGTCATTAAGAAAAAACTTGTGGGTTCTTTGAAGAAATAATATCTGTAAATGGCTTAAAAAAGATGATAGGAACAATCTTTAGAGAACAAAATCCTCCCTCCCATGTTTCGTCCTTTCCTTCTCTCCTTTTGTCTTTGGGTCACACCTGCCTATGCTCAAGGGTCACTCTTGGCTCTTCACTAGGAATAATTCCTGGTGGTGTTCGTGGAACCATCTAAAATCATGGAAATGAGTGAACAAGGTCCTGCACTGAACTTCTCATTTGTGTGAATTAAGACAGGATCACGCATGTACGTGCAAACAGAGTGCACACACACACAGACACATACACACACACTCCAAACACACCCACCTATGCTCAGCTGCTGTGACTCTCCTCCTCTGTCAGTTTGCTCCAAACCAGAACTGGAGTCCACCGTTCCTCTCCTGGGACCCCTTAGGCTCTTTCAGGACTCTGACCTCATTTCCCTCTGGCACGAGGGAAGTTTCAGATGGATTCCAGCACCCTGCACTGCCCCACAGTGATGCCTGCCAAGTAGCCTATGTGGAAAACTGCACCTTGTCCCATCATAAAGCAGCCACATATCAAGGGAAGTAGAAGCCATCTGCAAAGCAGTCAGAGGAAGAGGACAGCACACACACAGCATAAGTATACTGTCTTGTTTCTCATCCGAGATTTTGGGTGCTGTGAGGAGAGGGATGACCTATGGACTTGTGCCTCTTCCACTGTAAGTTCTGCACATTGGAGGTCCATAGTGACACCAGCAGACATGCAAATGTTGAAAGAATCCAGCAGCCATAGATGCAGGCCAGGGCAACTGGACGACATCCTAAAGAATATGATGTCCCTGGCGTGGATATCTGGATGTAGAGCAAGAAATGATAATCTGACCGCAAAAGAGTCAAACTTCTTAGCAGTTAAAGCTCTTATCAAACACTGGGCAGTCTGGTTTTTTTTTTTTTGGCTTTTTTTGGGGGTCAGAGTCAGCAATGCTCAAGGGTTATTTATGGCATTGCATTCAGGAAACCCCCCTGGTGCTGCTTGGGGCCATATGGCATGCCCAGGATTGACCCCAGGTTGGTAAAGTGCAAGGTGCAAGCCCTAATCACTGTAGTATCACTCTGGTTTCTACATTGTACAATCATAAGCAAAAGCAATAGTGATAGACCAGGGATTGGAAACACACACGAAGTGTGAGAGGACATAGCAATAATGGGAACATGAACTAGAGCCACAGCTTCCAATGCAGTGAAGGTTTTGAAATCATGGAAATGAGTGGAAAAATTGGAGGGAAAGCGCACTCCAGACTAGTGAAAAGGGTGGTAGAAACGTAAAACCCTCTGTGAAACCCCTTCTCTGCCTCTCCACTGTCAAAGCTGGTGGCGTGTGCGGTGGGAGCTATGGCGTACAGGGGACAGGGCTGACCCAGGTTAGATCTGTGGCATCACACTGGGTCCCCAGTCCTTCAGTTGTGATCCTTGAGGGCAGAGTCAGGAGTGATCCTGAGCACCACCATGTGTGGCACCTCAATCACCCACTGCCGCTCTCCACTCCACGGAAAAAAAAAACTGCAGTAAATCTCTATATGGGATTGAAGCACCAACTTTCCAATGCTATACCTGTATTTATAACCCAGGCAGAAGCACCTCTCTAAGGAGGTGCTTTTTTTCTGCACACAACAAAAGTACCTATTGTCTCCAATAAATAATCACCAGGGTAAGAGGCAGATCTGCTTTCTACACAGTAGACTCAGTTTTTTGTGTGACTTTTTTTTTTACCATGGAGATGATTTTTTAAAAAAATTTTAAAAAATTTTCTTGACTCACCGTGAGATAGTTACAAGCTTTCTTATTTGGGTTAAAAGTACAAAATGGTCAAATACCCATCCTCCACCAGTGCACATTCCACACCATCAATATCCCCGGTATACACCCCCTTTTCCACCCTCCCCCTGCCTCTATGGCAGACAATATTCCCCATACTCTCTCTCTTCTTTGGGGCATTATGGCTGGCAACACAGACCCTGAGAGGTCAACGTGTTTGGTTTATTATCTACTTTCGGCACGCATCTCCCATTCCAACTGATTCCTCCAGCCATCATTTTCTTAGTGATCCCTTCTCTATTCCATCTCTCTTCTCCCCTCCACTCATGAAGCAGTCTTCCAGCTATGGGGCAATCCTCCTGGTATGCGACCTTAACTAGCAAAGAATCTGTGAAAAGATGATGAATCCATTTGCAGCAGATGACTTCTCTATGACAACAATAAGAGAGGCACAGGAGTCACAGTATCACTTGCAGTCTACTATGGCTTATAAGTTGCTTGATCTAGTTAATTGAATCTTCTGTCCAAAATAACGTAGACAGTGGCAAAACCAGGGATGGGTATCCATGTGTGGTGTGTGTCTGGTTGCACCATACTGGATACTTAAGTCTAACTTCTTAAGAGAAGTCATGGAATTAGTGAACCTGGTATCTACTCTCCTTTTCTCATGCATCTTTTTCTCATGAACACTGACATCCCAACTATGTCACTTTGATAGGAGTACACTTCAGGCAGAACCACTGTGATTTCCAAGAGCTCTGTGATTTAAGGCTCCCATCTTAACAAGCAAGGACATTAAGTGATGAGATACCTGGGGTGTACTTTTGTCTCTTCCATAGGCAGTGTATGGATATGGAGGAGAAGAAAATGGAAGTAGAGAGTGAAGAAGATGTTGTGATGTTGGCGAATGTTGTGGAAACATCTTCACTCTGTGAACAGCCCAACATCAAGAAGAAATCACAACTGCAGAAAATACAACTATGCTTTCAGGTAGCTAAACATTCTTGTTTCCTACAGCATAAAAGGAGCAAGGTAAAGCCTACCTTTATGGTTAGATTCAATACTACCATATAAATTTGAACCAGCCTCTTGGATTGATAAATGTCAGTGTATTTGTTGAAATCCTAGTCTAAGGTCACACCCCTCTTTTATTGGTCCCACTGGCACAGTGAAGATATCTGGAATACATGGACACACTCACATATACTTCTTTCACTCAGGCAGAAAACACATTTCCCTGAACTCTTCTCTTGAATGAAGTATTCATGTACCATGTATGCTCTAATTTTCTTCGAACCTGGAATTTGTCCCTTACATTTTTAAATTTAAATTTATCAGCTGCATAGGCGGGGTGGGGGGCTGGGAGCCGGGGGGGGGTGGTTGGGAGGGAGGTTTACTGTGGTTCTTGATGGTAGAATATGTGCACTGGTGAAGGGATGGGTGTTCGAGCTTTATGTAACTGAGACTTAAGCCTGAAAGCTTTGTAACTTTCCACACGGTGATTGAATAAAAAAACCAAAAAGCACATATTACAATAAAAAAAGATATTAAGCCTCTTCAGAATGTGAACATACTACCTGCTCAGTTCATTTACATCAACCGGAGTCCATATCTACTAAAACAATCCTATGTAGCCCTTTGGACCCTGCTGTGGAGCGAGCATGATGGAAGAGCCCAAGAAAGCGCCCTTGGACTCCAAGCAGCCCACTGAACTAATTCTGGCATGGGACCAGAGACCCCACGGCGCGCTGAAACAGTGGGAACCGGGCATCCCCCAATCCTTTTAACCTCTCTCTCTCTCAACTCCTTCCTCCTGAGCACAGCGCAGGATCCGCGGTTTTCCTGAGCGCAAAATGGAGACGCCTAGCCTCTCTCTAGGTTTCTCCATCTTATGAGCACCATAAAAGGGTAAAAGTTTGTAGTGATGTTATTTCTGGTTGTACTTTCCCTGGACTTTATACAGAAACCCAAAACCGCGCGGCCGCGGTGTCATCTTAGCATCAGCAATATGTAATGGTTCCTTTTTAATGGGTCGGACTTTTGTGGGAGATCCTAACAAGAATAGTAAGTCTGTTGCTGAAATATTGAAGGCAATCAAAGTGGTAGCCATCTCTCTAGACTGAACTAAGCTATATCCCCACGCCAGCTGAGAAGAAATTTTCTTCTTTCTCGGGAAGAAACGTGGCGTGTCGTCAACTACAGTGTGATGTCCATTAAGCAAACAGACCTGGTGGCGTGGGAATGGGATATAAGGGGAAAAATTATATACATGGAACAGTGGGACGCTCGTGGAATCTTGAGCCGGAGCCGATACCAGCGCAAGACCTTCGGTTCCAGAAACTGCTTGCAGGCACTCTACTAGTCTATCAACTAAGCCAGAGCCCCACGCCTGCTGATGACGGGAAATAACCATCCTTTTCGGTTTTTTTTCCCTTGTCAGGCAGCGTGGCGATTACTAAACAGGTGTGAACTCGGTGGCGCGGGGCAAGGGGGAAAAAGAAAAGTTATGTAACAAACAGCGGGACTTAATATCTCTATATTCTTAGCAGTGGAGAACTATCAAATGCCTCCTTGGCAATAGGACTGCTTTTCTTTTTTGGGGGAAACCCCAACAACGGTAGTGAGTTGTGTGTTGAAACATGGAATGTAATCGAGATAAGGTGTAAACGAAGTGAAACTTATCATGTACAAGGGTGGGGACTGGGGAGGTGGGAGGGGGCGGCAGGTATACTGGGGGGGTTGGTGATGGAAGATGGGCACTGGTGAAGGGAAGGGTGTTTGAGAATTGTATAACCGACATAATCCTGAGAACTATGTAACCCTCCACATGGTGATTCAATAAAATTAAAAAAAAATAAAACAATCCTATGTAGAAGTACCTGAGTATCAAACATCCCCTTTACTACAGTGACTACAATCTTCCACCACTATCTCCTGCCTCTTTAGTCTAGTGTTCTTCCCAAACTCAATTCCATCTTCTGCTCTTTAACTTCTTTTATATTCCAAGCCGAAAGTTGTGTGCATTTTAAATATTCCATTTTTTTAATCACATTTTACAAGAAGTGCTATGGCAAAGTAGCACACATGTAAGTTCTTTTTGGGGGTACTGACTAACACCTGTCTCTAGATAACCTTAGCCCCTGTTTAACTTATGATCTTTGTTGTTACAACTGAGGCTCATGGACTTGGTTGGTATGTTGCCATGCTAAGTTTGGGTTCAGCAGCCATTGCACACTTTGTTTTGGCACTTTGATCACAAAGTTCTTCGTAGATAGTATGAGGCATTTGAGTGAGCATGAGACCAAAAGGATCCATGTTTGTAAGGAGAGACATAATTTGGTGAACTTAATTCATCCATTTCCTAAGGGCCTCTATTAAGTTCACCTAGATACCAAGACATTGAACCAAAGGCAGGTGATAAGACACAGACACTCATTTCTGTAGCACAGGTGTGGATATCCCTGACTCTAACTCCAATTTCCTATAAATGTCTATTTCAACTCTAAATGTCTCTTTCAACCTCAAACTTTCGTATCTCAACATTATCCCTGGGAACTATATGCCTTTCCAAGGTGTTGCCAGATTGTCTAAGTGTTAATTTACCTCTGCATTGGTTGTATCCTATTCTTAGCACTGTCAGCTTCAGTGACTCTATCCCCTAGCTTGGTCCAGAAGAAATAATCTAGTATCCAGACACCTTTATGTACACCATTACTTTGCTCAAGATCTTCCATGAAGCAAAGCTAAGGCTTCCCTCCTACAATGAATGGCAGTATACTGTGGAACGGCAAAACTTTTTTTTTTTATCTAGGCTTTCTGCATACATACCCACCAGACTGTTCAGACTGTAAGTTCTCCTACACTATCCATAGCTAGCATATGTGAAATGTAAAACAGTTTAGAACTACACAAAATCATTATATACAGGAGAACTATTGCTCATGGATTTTGGAAACGTTTACTATTTCACCAACTGGAGAATTGGACATTTAGTTGTAAAATTAGCCAGCATGGTAGACACTTTCGTATTTTTAGCACTATCATTTCAGTAGCTGTATCCTCTAGAAAACCAGGTGAGTTTTCACACTTATCTGACTCTTAAAATACTGTATTGCATCCTGCTCTTACAATATCCTGTTATCTCAGTGAAGGTGTTCTTGTGATATATATAGACACAAAATCTTAATTGATAAAAGGTATCTGACTTTATATGACCAGTGCTGTTGTGACCCAGAGCAGTCTTTTCAGCTCCTTTTATTAACTAGCTTAATGTTCTAACCAATGATATTCAGCCACATAGGCAGAATATGCAAATTAACTTAGTCAACAGAAACAGTATCAAAGTCAGTTACATAACGGAAGCATAATCAGTTACAGTAACAGTAACAGAAAAAAAATTTTCACATTCAAGCCTAGCTAGGCCTGAGATTGTGAGATGTTGTACACCAACAGTTTTCTGCAGTCACAAATATAGTCACAAATCTGAGATGAGATGAAACAGGTTGCTGCATCAGAAATGCGCTTCTCTGTGCCCTCAGCAACTCCATGGTGCTTACACACCCTTAATCCCTCTCTCATTGCAGGACGCAACTAGAGCAAAGTAAAGCAAAAATATTAAATGTCTATTTAAGATAACTTATTATGATGATTTTGTACTTAATTTTCCATCAACTGACCTACTGCTCTGTTTGCTAATTCCATCCATGTTTGTTTGTTGGTTTTTGCACCAGTCCTCCATTATCCACGATGGGCAAAAGCAAGTTGAGTGATGAAGAAGATAATGAAGATACAACATACAGGCTTGATTTAGCCTACCTTATGCCTCCTGAAAATTATGACCTCTCAGCTCCCTATACATCATACATGTACTCTAGATAGATGTTATGAATGGGAAGTCTTTTCAACAGTCAACAGACAGGGTGAGCAAAACCACCTCAAAGGACATAAAAGCTCCTGCTGAAGTTCTCAGAGCCTCTTTTCTTTTTGTCTCACAAACTTTTGCAGTTAGAGCTGCAACCTTGAAAACATACATAGAACCCTACTGGGTGAAATTAAATTCCTGGTCTAATGTTTACAAGTCAGAATGGAGATCAGACAAAGATCTATCTCAGGCTACACTAGTTTGAGAAAACTTGTCTCTTCAGTGTAAACTGGAGGTAACTGTTAAGGCTAGATAGTGAAATGGTGGGTAGGGACAAAGCTCAGTATAGACTAAGATGTTGAAAACTTGCTATTGCCACTAGTTCTCTATACATTGAGTGAGAGAAGTACTTTTATAAAAAAGTTATTTTGCCACACACAGTGATTCTCAGGGGCTATCTTGTCTCTGTGCTCAGGAATTACTTCTGCTGAACTCAGGAGACCCTCTGGGGTGCCATGGACAGCACAATGCAAGCTCCGTACCACTGTACTATCTCCAACCACAAGATGGTTGTAATTGAACATGATTTAATTAGAACTATAGGTGCATGGGCTGGAGTGACAGTATAGCAGGTATGTAGTTGCTTTTCACGGGGCTGAACTGGGCTAGATGGCAGGCATTCCATATGGTCCCCTGAATGCAGAGTCAACACTTAACCCTGACCACAGTGGCATGTGGCCTCTCTACCCAGCTAAAGAAATTGATTCAAGAGAAGAGAAAGGGATGAAGTATGTGCTCTCCAGCCTCTTTGAATAGATAAAGCAGGCAAAGGCAGATAGGACATATAATTTAGATATATATACAGTCCTGTCCATCTGTTTTTTTGTTTTTGTTTTTCTTTTGGCTTTTTGGGTCACACCCAGCGATGCTCAGGGATTACTTCTGACTCTGCACTCAGCAATTACTCCTGGCAGCACTCGGGAGACTATATGGCATACAGGGGATCAAACCCAGGTTGGTTGCATGTCATGCCCTTCCTGACAGTTCATATTGTGTAAGACATTTATGCAATATATTTGGTCATAAAATGATCACTTTTTTCCTTTTTCTTTCTTTGAAAAAAAATTTAAATTATTTTGTTGCTTTTGTTTGGCCCACACCCAGGAGTGCTCAGACCTTACTTACCTCTTGCTCTGTGTTCACAGATCACACTTGGTGGTGTTCGGGGGGTCATAGGTGGTGTTGGGAATTGAACTCAGGGAAACTGTGTGTAATACATGTGCCCTACCCGCTGTACTATGATTTGGTATTCTTTCTTTCTTTTTTTGGGGGATGGTCACACCCGGCATACACAGGGGTTACTCCTAGCTCTTCATTCAGGAATTACCCCTGGTGGTGCTCAGGGGACCATAATGGATGCTGAGATTCGAACCCGGGTTGGTTGTGTGCAAGGCCAACCCACTGTGTAGCCCTACCCACTGTGCTACCGCTCCAGCCCCTTCTTTCACACTTCTGATACAAGTCTCAACAAAGTTCTATATACCTATATGCTGATCTGCTCTCCCTACACTGAATTAGCCCCAAGTAAAAATTCAGTGTTTTGATAGTGTCCCTAAGATGAGGTTCAGGGTCTGAGCCCATAAAAAGTCCACAATAGGTGGTTATTGGTTCCCTGGAAATTTTAGAGAAGACTAGAAATAGATTCAGAGCAATACATAAGTCCACCCACTAAAGGAAGATGCAAGTTTCATTGTTGGGGATGGACTGTGCTATCAGGGAGAGCCCAGGAGCCCAGGTAGACTGTTCTACAGACAGGAACATTTCCCCCCTTCAAGCTGCCTTCAGAAAATAATTTCAGTATACTGAAAGGGGCAGTTTTCCTTTTCTCACAGAAGCCTGGCTGGCCTTTGACATGCAGATCTCAGGTGCTAGCCAGGCCTGATCTTTGACATTTGTAGATTCCTGGCTCTGGCCCAGCCTAGTCCTTGGGATGTAGATTTCAGGTGCTGCCTAGTTTGTAAGTGACATGTAGATTTCAAGTGGCAGCCCAGCCTTGTCTTTGGGATGTAAATCCAAGTGCTTTTAGCCCAAGAAAGGTTTTGGTTTTGTATCTTTCAGGAACCCAAGATTACTGGTCTGCAGATGCAAGGAAATAATGCATATTCTACTGCCTCAATATTCTTCCTATAACTTCTTTTGATGCCTTTGGTCACTTCACTGTATTGCGCCCTTTAGAGGTACCATGATCAATAAAAGATCACAGGCTCTCTACCTTTGTCTAAGAGTCAGAGAGAACCTGATGTAGGCAGGTAGATAGGGAAAGGCCCTTGGCAATGAAACAGATTGATTCTCCTCTGGGAAGGAGAATCCTGAGACTGACCCACTCTGTGGATGCAGTAAACAGACCTGATAAGACCTTCTCCACACCCTGAGGAGGTTGGACCCCTCCCCATGAAGTTCCTCGAATTCTATCGACCTCTCCCTTAATCTGATTAAAATGTGATCCAGCCTAAAGAAGACCCAGCCTCCCTGGTAACCTCCTTAGCAACGGACTTTTACCTGGGAAGAAGCCCCACGTGGGGGCAGGTTGAAGAGACCCTATAAAAGACACCTTGAACAAAGGAAGTGCGTGCATATGCTGCCTGAGCCCATGTGCTGCTTGTGCCCACGTGGCCGAGCACATGTGGTGCCCAAGCACATGTGTCGCCCGCATCTCCCCCCTTGAGATGTGTACTTTCATGCTTTCGTGTCCAGTGCTAGGATGTGTGTAGAGCTTCCTCCACCCTTGGAGAAGCCCGCGTTTTCTCTTGAGCGCGTTATTCTTACTATTCTCTCTCCCACTTATCCTTCTTCCTTCCCTAAGACCCTCTAAAATAAAATCTGCTACTTCACTGCTTGTCTACTCCTGAAATTCTTTTCCTCGAGCGAGACAAGAACCCAGTAACCCTGGGTCCCGGGTGTTAGAGGTGGTTGGAGAGAAAGTGACTGTCTTTTTCCCCCCCGTTTCACGTAAGTCACCTGTGGGGCCCACCGACATCAATTCCAGAGAACACTCTGCTAGCTCAGTGCTCTACACTATTACTGCTGGATTCTAGAGTTTGAAGCTCAGAGGAATTTGTTGGATGATGGCAGGAAATAGCCACTGTTGATATTGTTGGATGAAGTGGTAAACAGAGATGACATTACTCGAGTCATCTGCAAGGTACAGTATCCTGGGAATGTGTTGTTCCCTGTGACTGCTGGAAGGAAGGAGTCTGAAGTGGACAGAGAATGGGCAGCAGCTATATGCCAGGGTGAGGGCAGAGGAGAGTATCTGGAATCACTTCTGCTTTGGAGTTTGTTTCTGCTGGCATGGGGGAGGTTGTATAGGGGGACCTTTCTGCTGGCTGGGAGGTGGAGGACAGGGTTCAGGCACCTGGGGTGGGCAGGGAACAGAAACTTGTGGAGGGCAGGGCACAGACACCTGGGGAGGGCAGGGTACAGGCACCAGCGGAGGGGGCTTCTGGGGGACTTTGCATTGTTTGCTCTGCTGAGAGGACATATTCTAGAATTGATGAAAGCCTGCAAGAAACAAGAAAGAAGTATTGGTTGCTGGAAGAGAAGATGATGACTAGTTCTCCCACAGATGATCTCTGACAATTCCTACTCCTATCTAATTCTCAGGTGTTCCCATCTTCCCACTTCACTCACTGCCATAATGATTAGCCCAGAGGATCTCCACTGATCATAGATGACAGAAAATTCTCCATGAAATTTCCCAAGATAAACCTGGTCTAGAAAAATGGGATCATCCAAGACACTGTCCCATACATGGGGCATGCTCATAGTGTTAGATTTACACACAAGACTAATGGAATATTACACTGCATTAACAGAGTATCCTTCTATTTTTTTTCAGTTATGCCAAACCTTGCTTATAAACTTAAAAACACTGCAGACTGTGGGGTTGGAGAGATAATACAGTGAGTAGGGTGTTTGCCTTGTGTGCGTGGGGCTCACTCTGTTTTGATCTCTGGCACTATATATGATCCCCTGAGCCCGATTCCCAGTGTTCCCGGAATGAAGAGCCATGAGTAAGCTTTGAGTATGGCTGGGTGTGACTCCGCAATAGAGCAAAACAACCCCTTTATACAAAACGTCACTTGTGTCTGCAACCCATATTTCTACCAAAAAAATAAACACACATTAAAATCTATGATAATTACGCAATAAAATATTGAGGAAACAAAATCTTGTTTCATGAGAAAAGAGAAGAAACTCTAGGGTCTAGGAAAGAAAACGGTGTGAGATGTGATAATTCAGCCTACATGTACACCCACGACCTGTACTTCGTGGGGGAAAAATCAATCTTTGAGTTTGTAATTGATCATGGCATGAGCATGGGATGTAGAGGTCGGATTTGTGTGTGTCTGTGTTTGTGTGTGTGTGTGTGTGTATGTGCGTTGTGTCTCCCACCTTATAGAAACCAGAAACGGAACTTATGTGCAGGTGTTAAATGGGAGATCCTATTGAGGAAAACGTCCAGCCCACTGGGTCTTCCAGGGTGCTGTGCACATTTTCCTGCCTTTAGGTCCATAGGCATATAACCGAGAGGCTTTCCTACTTCCTTATTCTTTCTCTACTGTAGTCTCCCCTCCACACTCTTCAGAATGAATTATGGCCACTCCTGGAGGGTGTATGTAAGGTGTGTAAGTGAGGATAATAGTCAAAAAATAGGACAATGGCAATGAGCCACAAAAAATTCCCAATCTCGTGCACCCCAAAACCATGAACCCAGTACAGCCCTGCAGCCACTATCTTCAGGTGTCTGCTGACACATGAAGCTCAGAACAAGGCGTCCAGCTCTACCATGGAACTATCAGTCAGAGTTATGTAAAAAGAACCACGAAGGAATAGTTTGGGGTCAGTTTTCACAGAAACCACTTGTGTCAGCAGAATAGAGCTATGCACTTCTCAAATGTCCATCACATTGAGAGCCAAGATTTCACATTCCATCTACCACCTATTTGCTCACCTCCCATCTCATTTACTAAGTCTTTCATTCTTTCAATAGTTTTCCTCTTGGTTCTCCAGAATTCTCCAACCCCCTTTCTCCTCCACTCAACTTCTATGTACTCCTTATATCTTAAGCTTGTTCAGTATTAAATGTCAATTATAATTCAACAAAATTAGAAAAGTTAATTTAGCCCTTAGAGTAGATCATAATTAAAAATCTATAAGACTCAAAGCATACAAAATAAGCCTGTCACATAAACATAATGCACAAAAAACTAAGGATGTCAACCAAAAACCTGGACTGGACCTCACTCACCTGTCTGCAGGTTCCAGGACTCAGGGATCCAAGTGGCATGAACAGAACCATCCAGGGACCCATTTATCATGAAGGCAGAAGACTAGAAGGAAAGAAGGGATTACTCAATTGGCTTCTTGTTTTAGCTGTCTTATGCTTTTCCTGAAAATGATGGTGAAACTTGAAACTGTACTAAAAACTCCAGTTTGGTAGCTGTCTGAGGATTATGCACATATTACTGAACTGAATCACCATGAGATACGGTTACCAACTTTCCTGATTAAGTTTCAGTCATATAATGACCGAGCAGCACCCATCCCTCGACCAGGATTAAGCACATTTTAAAACTCTCTGGACTTCCTCAGAGAACCGAGAGCTTTAGACTTTGCCAGGGATGGGTGGATGGCTGTAGTCTGCTTTTAGCAACATCTTCAGTCAAATACAAATCAGAAACTTTTTGTAAATTTTTATCTATTTTTGTTGCATAGTATTTTATGATAACTTTCTTTTAAATTTTTATTTTTATAATGAAGTTCACAATATTTGATTATATTTACTATTCAAACACCAATCCCACCATCATAACAACTTTCTTCCACCGTATCTGGGATATTTCTCTCCCGAACCCCAAACCCTGCCCCAAAGTAGAACCAAAATAATTCATTGTGTATTATTTGTTATGAATAAACTACTGAAAGTGATCCAAAAAAGTTTCCTTAGAGGAAAGTGTGTGAAGATTGTTGAATTTCACCCAGGGCCCATTGAGCCTTTCTATAAGAGCTTACTAATATGTTGTTAAAGGTTGAGCCTTTTGTGCATATATATGTATATATGTTTCTGTAAAAATATATTTCCCTCTAAGACTCTAAGATTGGTTGCCTTCTATGTTAAACTCCACTGAACATGGTGTACTACTCTTGGAATATTAGTTGTGTGAGCTATGATGTCACGGGACCGCATTCGCATTCTGTCCAGGAGAAAGTTCACTCGTGGGTAAGGCTCGGCCCGAATGTGTGGAGAGTGGCCATGAGGATGGCGGCAGTTGAGTTCTGGACGTTTTCGGCTGCCGGAGTTGGGTCCCTTGAGGCAGGAAGGGGCTTCACCCACCCCTCTCCAGGGTGCCCTGAATGAAACAGTCAGGTTTTCTACACAGAGGAGTTTGACAAGTGGTTTCAGGAACTGGAGATTTGCGCAGAAAAAAGGTGCTGTGGAGAATCCTGATTTTTTCCCATCAGGGCTGAGTCCTCAAAAAAGGGCTGTGGTGGAAGGCTCCTCATCCCCTGGAGCCATCCTCAAAGGGGTGCTGGGAGACGCAATGAAATGTGAAATGTGTCAGCTTGTTGGGAATCTTCTGCAACGCTACGCTGCAGACAGAGGATTCTGAATGTTAACCTTGACTTTGGCTACTCAGCTGGAAGGGTAATGTTTAATAAAGATGGAGAGGTTCATGCATAGATGCACATGAACCCAAAAATGGAAAATCAAGAAAGAATAATTTTGTTTGAGAAATTGGGAAAATTTGAATTGTAGTAGAACACATTTCAGGTTACAGGAACCCATGGTAGAAAAGTTGTGCTCTCAAAAGTCCTATGAGGGATCACATAGAAAGTCATGACACTTAAGAGAGCCTGGCCCAATTTCATGAGAAGATTCCATGTTTCTTGGTACCCATGAAACCACAGCTATAGAAGCTCTGGGCTTGGTAGGAGCACACACTTGAGGGAACAATCACTAAGAGTCAGTATCAGTATTTCTATATTTCAGGATTTGGGCTGGTAGCTGTGAGAGGGATCTTAATCACAGCTTTCTTGATTTCTTTTGAACTGTGAAGTAAAGGCAGGGAGTGATAGTATGACCTCACGTATCATTTCAGAGAGAGTTGAGCAGGCAAACAATAGGCCAGAGAGCAGGTGGAGCATGAGTAAAGCATGTCCTGAGGTCAGCCCTTGATGTAAAAGGTTGGGCACAACCTGAGCAGCAGGTAAGCCTGGAAACAGAGGGCAATGTCCCACCCTTCCTCTGCAGACTCATGCCTGCATCCTCAGAGGTCACCAAGAATAAAGAATACTCATCCAGAGGCACTTCTGTCTAATGGGATTGCTGTGACAGTCCTGCTGGAAATCTACACACACACACACACACACAAACACACAATCCCTTTTATGTGGCGTGGCCTTGAAGTGTATTGTGTTGATTCCCCTATATTTTTCTCTGCGTAATGCTGAGCTCCTATCATCCTTCTATGAACATTCACCATAATTGAACATTCACCATTCACATCTTCTTCCTCTTTTCTTATCCTCTTCTTTTGAATCAGTAATGCAGCACCCACTGGGCATCTTCCTCTCTATCAGATTTCTCTAATTCCTACAGCATTTTAGGGTGGTGCATCTGCTACCCCCACTTCAGGGGGAAGGTGAAGTATAGCAATAGTGGTTGCTTTGCTTCTCTTTCCACAGCTGATGTCACAAGGGTGTTCAGACAGGCGTCAATGGTGAAGCCACTTGCCCTTGCCCTCACCCTTAGCTCATTAGGGCTGGATCGCTGAAATAGTTATGGTGTTTTGATAAGAAAAGAAGGTGAACCTGAAAAGACCAACACGGAGAGGAGGGAGATGAGAGGCACCTCCTGCCCAGGGTTTTCAGTGGCTATGTCTGGTGCTGGAATGAAAGGTGATGGTGGATACTATCACAGCAGGGAATTAAAGGTCTGACATGTCCACGTGCCACCTCCGCTCCCCAGTTGGCCTCAATCCCCCAGTGGGTTTTGTTGGATTCTAATTTCTTTATCTACATATAAAAGGCGTATGTTTCTTACAGGGCTCCTGAAGAATGGTAAGAAAGATCCTATCTCTGCAGCAACGAAAGAAAATTCCCGGCCAAATCCTTCCCCAGGTCCTGTGGTCCACCCTTTGCTGCAGAGTGGCTACCCCATGAAGCATCCTTCTGCCAGCAGACCTGCCCTCTGGTTCATACCAACAGCTTCTGTGGGCACCACTACCCAAATCCAGCCCTGAGAGCTACCTCAGGCGCTTCCTCCCTTTACCCTGCATGATAAACCTATAACCCCACAGCATTTCACCTCTGAGCAGCCCGCCCAAGGACTAAGAGTTCACAGTCCGTTGGATTCTACGGGTGGCTAAATGGCTTTCCAGATACTTCCCAGGGAACAGCAGGGATGAGAAGGGGATTCACGGGGTCTTCCCTGGAAGACCTCTTTGGAGTTCTGCTCACACTTCCTGCTCCTGGGTCCTCTGCTACAGGACTGGTCCTCCCTGCTGCTGAGGCCTAGCCATGCTGCCCCCTGGTGGCGAAGGAAGTGCAATGGGAAAATGGAGCTCTGCCTCCTCCCACCTTGTTAAAATATACCAGGAAGACCAAGACACTGCTGCTTCAGACTTGGATAAGAACTTCCTTAAATCACCTGAAAGTTCCCCCAGAATTTCCTAAGTCTGCCATCTTACATTTATATTAAGAATTGGGCCCCCAGTCTGTGATTACAAGCAAGGCTATTGCTCCTCACACACAGTTCCTGGAACCCACCCCCAGCAGGCAGAGGGGTGTTCTCTTAAGCCCCACTCTGTAAATGTTTCTCCCAGAAAATATCTCAGTCTATGCCCACTTGTAGGAATTGTGAACATGCAAGTCAAGGAAACACACACGAAACATAAACTGATGGAGAAGCCATGGGAAGGATGGAGAAGCCTCAGGGGGATGTTGGGTTCAAATGAGGAGGGTTAGGGGTTTTACTCCCAATGACTCCCTCAGATTCAGTGTGTTCCCACCTCACAGACCTGTGCATCATTGAGAATCTTCCAAGTCCGTTCCTGAGAAGGCCTCAAGAGGCAGCAATTTTAGAGAACAAAAATAGGGTTCAGGGCAAGGCAGATGGGAGGTGCTGACAGAGGACAGGCTGGACACAGAGGTATGAGTCCCTTCTTTGCCTAGGCTATTAGAACAGAGGTGTTGGGGTAGGTTTACTTTGTTCTTGCACAGAACTACTGGCCTTGAAAAGGCTTCGAAAGTAATAGGTAACTTTTTTTTTTTTGCCTAGTAATTACTTAACTATATGAATAACATTTACTATCACTATGTGTTTCCATGCCACCAGCCTCGCATCTCCCTTTTTATTGCTAGCTCATCATGTGTGTTTTCTTCCTCTTTATACAAACCCCTAGTTCTCTCGGGTTACACTACCCATTTCTTGGATCATAGTATGGAAGGTCTTTATTATCTTGACATTTATCATTCTTCTAGCCATTAAAACATGTCTTGAAGGAAACATTAAGGAACCGCATAGGAATCTGGTGTGCGGGACTCAGGGCTGAGATTTCCAAGCCTGCTCAGATCAGAACTGGGCCTCTTCCACCCAAATACCCCATTTTCCAGTAGCTAGGCAGTCATTCCCAGAAATTGCACTTGGCACCGTGTAATCCCGTCTATGGCCAACATCCAGAGACTATAAAACCAAGCTCCCAGAAGCGACATCTTATAGTCTAGTTCTCCCTCTCAGAGAACCTGGCAAACTACTGAGAGTTTCCTGGCCCTAAGGGAGAGCCTGGCAAGCTCCCTGTGGCATATTCATATGCCAAAACCAGTAACAATGATGGGTCTCATTCCCCTGACCCTGAAAGAGCCTCCAATGCAGCACCGTTGTGAAGGACGAGTAAAGAGAGGCTTCTAAAATCTCAGGGCTAGGATGATCGGAGACATCAATGAGACTGCTAGAGAAAATTGATGATCAACGGGATGATGATAATGATGATGATGATAATTAATCATAGTTATATCAACTCTTCTTACTCAAATAATATATTGATGGCTTAAAACAATCTTCCTGATGTACTTCAGGCAAAACTAAGGCAAAAAATGATATGGGAAAAGTAGGGTTTTAAGACCAGGGTCTGAAAATGAGAGGGTGGGGGTGTGGAGAATGAAAGAGGGACAGTGGAGCAATTGACAGAGAAAACCAGAGAGGAAGATGCCATGAAAGCACTAACAAAAATAACAAAAAGGATAGCAAACTTTTGTTGGGGAGCTTTTTATATAGTGAATTTCAATTTTTCTTCAGAGACTTTCAGAGTATAATGAGGCACTGTGATTACTGATGGAGTAGACTTTGTATTTGGAAATATGTCTGGCATAGTGTAAATAATCTACACATTATATTTTAGTCTAAGATAGATGCTACTATTATTATATCTCATACAGGTTTAGAAAGGCTAAATACAGCCATGTGCTAATATTTGAGTCAATGAAAAATTAAAGCTAAACATGTGTCATCTTAAGCAATGGTAGTACAATAAATTGCACCATTTAGCCAAGGCTATTCCATATATGTTTGTGTAATTATCTTAGATGACAGTTATACAATTCAACACAATTCTCAGAACATACTCAGAGAGTCTCTTGCCCGCACACCTAGCTTTCTTTCCTGGGTCCCTCAGAGGGGATGGGCTCCAGCTTCCCTCTCCACCCCGAGCAGAGCTCCCAGCAGCCGAAGACCACCGGAACTTAGCCACAGCCATGCTCGCGGTCCCTCTCCACACGTTTGGACAGGCCTCATGCATGAAGGTATGGGGAAAGGAACCCAGGTGTGTGTAATTCTATCAATGGCCAACATTCAGAGACTTAAAAGCAAGCTCCCAGAAGCGATATCTTGTAGCCTACTTCTCCCTCTGGGAGAAACTGGCAGTCTTCTGAGAGTTTCCTGCCCACATGGGACAGCCTTGCAAGCTTCCCATGGTGTATTCATATGCTAAATCCATCAGCAAGCTGGATCTCATTCCCCTGACCCTGAAAGAGCCCCCAGTGCGACATCATTGGGAGGGCTGAGTTGAGAGAGACTTCTAAGATCTCAGGGAATGGACGAAATGAGAGGTTACTGAGCCCACCTGAGAAATCGGTGATTAACGGGATTTTGTGATCGTGATCATGAACTATAGATTTATAAGAGGGGGAAATTAGGAGAGACAAGTAACAATGCCAGTTAAAATCGCACCACAATGGTCACAAGTGACTGTTTTTTTCACATCCAGATCTGTAGCTTTGGTGATACCGAGTGTGGTTTCCTTAGATGAGTATCAAAATTGCTTCTCAATGATTTAGAATGATTGAAAAAAATCACAGAGAAAAAATTATAGAAGAAAGGAAAGGAGTAAAGGAAGTAGGCTGCACCAAGACAGCAAGTCTTTGCCAATTATCCCATAGTAGGGATTTAAATTCTCACCTTCCTTTTTTACTTCACTTCATTTGGGTTTTGATATTTACATAACATAGCTTATCCTTTGTGATTCCCAAGTGCAACCTTTTTGGGACTCTTTGTTTTCTCCCAACCCCTCCTCTCTTCCCTTTTCATCTCCCTGGACCAGATCACTCCCATCTACTCATTAGTCAAGTGTAGAAAAGAAATGAATTCAGGATTTCAGGTATGTGTATGAATGATAGAGTTAAACTCAGTGGAAATTAACTGCACAGAGGCCAGGGCTGTTTATTCAAGAATGTTCATTGTGCTCCCCTGCAACCACCCTGAAAGTGTCTGTTGCATGAATGCACGTTCAGTCCGAGGTGCTGAGACAAGGAACATGAGAGCAATTATTATATTTCATGGAGGGCCACTGGACTCCCTCTAATCCTGTGACAAAAGGCAGAGCATCCTCAGGTCTCCTTTTGATGTAGGCAGGTAGAGAGGGAAAGGCCTTTGACAATGAAACTTGGATTATCAAAGTCTCGGGGAAGGAGAATTCTGAGACTGACCCACCCTGTGGATACAGAAAACAGACCTGATAAGACCTTCAGCAGATCCTAAGGAGGTTGGACCCCTCCCCATGAAGTTCCTCAAATTCCCTCGACTTCTCCCTTAATCTGATTAAAATGTGACACAGCCTATATATAAGGCACTGGTTGAACTCTACAAGAAGAAAACATCCAGCCCCATCAGAAAATGGGGTGAAAAAATGAACAGAAATTTTCTCAAGGAAGAAATACAAATGGCCAAAAGGCATATGAAAAAATGTTCATCATCACTAATCATCAGGGAGATGCAGATCAAAACAACTATGAGATGCCACCTAACACCACAGAGACTGGCACACATCCAAAAGAACAAAAGCAATGCTGACTGGTTCAACCCTTCTGGAAAACAATATGGCCGCTCCTCAAAAAATTAGAAATCGAGCTCCCATTTGACCCAGCAATACCATAGCCAAAATGACATCTGCACATGTATGTTTATCACAGCACTATTTATGATAGCCAAAATCTGGAAAAAACCCAAATGCCCAAGAACAGATGACTGGCTAAAGAAACCTTGGTACATCTACACAATGGAATACTATGCAGCTGTCAGAAAAGATGAAGTCATGAACTTTGCATACAAGTGGATCAACATGGAAAGTATCATGCTAAGTGAAATGAGTCAGAAAGAGAGAGACAGACATAGAAGAACTGCACTCATCTGCAGAATATAAAACAACAGAATGGAGGCCTAACACCCAAGAATAACCAAAATAAGTACCATATTTGCTCCATGGCTTGGAGACCAGCCTCACATGCTGGGGGAAATGTCAGCTCAGATAGAGAAGGGAAACCCAAGCAAAAATGTGGTGGGAGGACTCGTTAGGGATGGGAGAGGCGTGCATGGAGCAGACTATAGACCGAACACATTGGCCACCCAAGACCTCCATTACTAACCACAATGCCCAAAGGGAGAGAGGGAACAGAGGGAAAAGCTCTGCCAATAATTCGGAGTGGGGAAGGGAGTGGGGTGGGAGGGGGTGGGAGGGATGATGGGGTCAACAGTGGAGAACGGTTACTGGTGGAGGGATAGATACTCAAGCTGTATATGACCGAGGAATAAGTATGAGAATATGTAAACCTGTATCTGTACCCCCACGGTGATTCATTAATAAAAAATTTTTAAAAAATGTGACCCAGCCTAAAGAAGACCATCACCACTCCCAACCTCCCTAGCAACAGACTTTTTACCTTGAAAGAAGCCCCACGTGGGGGCAGGTTGAAGAAACCCTATAAAGGTCACCTTGAACAAAGGAAGGGTGTGCATATGCTGCCTGAGCCCATGTGCTGCTTGTGCCCACATGGCCAAGCACATGCAGTTGCCTGAGCACATGTGTCGCCCGCATCTCTTCTCTTGAGATGTGTATATTAGGGCGCGGATCAAGATCTCCCTATAATGACAAAGAGACTCCAGAGAGTGCAAACAGCAAGCAGGGTTTATTGTAAGACTGGCTAGCCAGGGTCCAACCGCCTACGCAGACACACAGGTCCAGCAGATTGGGCAAAAGACCCCAAGATTCTCCAAAGGAGATCTTATATAGACCTTCCCCGGTGTTACAGCAGAGCCCGCGCATTTCATAGCCAATAGATTTGTAATATTACAAACTTTCTTAACCAATCCATTTAAAAGAACATCACTCCTTAGCCTATGGTTTTAGAGATCAGTATTCGCGCCAATATTCAGGAATGTCCTGGTTCTGGGGGAAGTCCTGGGTCTTGTGATATGGGTCTTGTGAGAAGCATCTGGTTATCTGGTTATCTGGTCTGACCACCACCCTTCTTGCAACCTGGGGTGCCTGTATCTGAATTCCTTGCTCAGGTTATTCTGCAATGCAGGCTTCTGTAAAAAGAGTCTTGAGAAAGCTAAATTGATTCCTGTGGTTTGTTCTGGGCCAGTTTCTCACATGTACTTTCATGCTTTCCTGTCCAGTGCTAGGATGTGTGTAGAGCTCTCTCCACCCTTGGAGAAGCCTGCGTTCTCTCATGAGCGTTTTATTCTTACTATTCTCTTTCCCACTTATCCCTTCCTCCTTCCCTGAAAAACCCTTTGAATAAAATCTGTTACTTCACTGCTTGTCTACTCCTGAAATTCTTTTCTGCGAGCAAGACAAGAACCCAGTAACCCTGGGTCCCGGGTGGTAGAGGCGGTTGGAGAGAAAGTGACCATCTTTCTCCTCCCTGCTTCATGTAAGTCACTTTGGGGCCCACCGCCATCACCTTTATTGATCATGGTACATCTAAAGGGTGCAATAAATTGATGTCATCAAAAGAAGATACACAAAGAACATTGAGGCAGCAAAACATGTGTTGTTTCCTTGCTTCTGCAGGCCAGTAGATTTTGGTCTCCAGAAAAAGATACAAAACCTATACTGATAACTTTCTTGGCCTATTTGTATTTGTATTTTCATCCCAAAGACTGGTCTAGGCTAGAGCTTAGAATCTACTTGCCAAAGACAAGCATCTGAAATTTGCATCCCAAAGACTAGGCTGGGCGCCAGCATGGAATTTAATGTCAGGCTAGCACCTGTGATCTGCATGTCAAAGAGCCAGGCTCCTATGAGAAAAGGAAAACTGCCCCTTACAGTATCATTTGTATCACTTGTCATCCCTTTGATCTTCAATTTGCTCCAGGGGACCCCAGTAATGTCTCTATTCATTGCTGTTGCATGCTAGTGTAGCCCAATGGTATCTGCTTGCTCCAGGAACACGAAGGACCTCAAACCCTTCGTTCAGGGTTTTGACAAAGAAGTCTGACCATCTTGTAGGTGGACAGCCATGCGGTCTTTTGACGCCAGGACACATGACAAATCTCTCCCATTTTCATGGGTCCCTATGTTCCTGCCAATTGTGCAGTAGTCTACATGGGATAGTCTACATGGGATCATCCTAATAGCTCAGTCCAGCCCCAACAGTGCCTTAAGTCCTATCCTATCTCTTGAGACATTTTTTGTTTTTGCTTTATGGGTCACACCTGGCATTGCACAGGGGTTACTCCTGGCTCATGAACTCAGGAATTACTCCTGGCAGTGCTCAGGGGACCATATGGGATGCTGGGAATCGAACCTGGGTCGGCCACATGCAAGGCAAATGCCCTACATGCTGTACTATTGCTCCAGCCCCTCTCTTGAGACTTTTATGTTCTTTTTCTTCACAGTTCCTCTACCTTTAATAGTTTTGTTGGGTTCCACTATTGGTGTTTCAGATTCAAACTCTAACTGAGACTTGAACTCATTTTTGTCTAACAAAAACCTAATCTCTTGTTTCCTTCATGCCCATTAATACCCAGGGACTCAACTTTCTGTATTTTCTTAATTCTCTTAACTTCCCATATCAAATAACTATCCAAATCTCATAAATTTACTTAGTGAAGGTGTTAACTCTTGTTGAAACCATTTTTCTATCATCACCGTCTTCCTCCAGGTTCAGAGGAACCTGTCCACCATTCCATCCTTCAATTCATACCAGGTTTTCCAGTCAAATAATTCCTCTCAATGCCTAAAATTACTCACAGTCTTAATTTTTAAAAATCTCTTTCTTCATCAGTAAATGACTGCCAAGATGAGCTAACATGATCTGAATTCAAGGTTCCCATATCTGAATCCCACTTGCCATTCCCACATCAACCTCCTATAACAATCCCATTACACACTTATTCCAACCACAAAGATCACAGAGATCATGCTTTTGAAAGGTTAGGAATAAGTTTTTTCAGAGCAAATTTTTTCTTCACTAAGGCAGGATCTGGGGGAACGTAGTAGGTGAGTAGTGGTCAGGGTCATCTAACTGAATTATTTACAACAAGTGCATGTATCTCCAGGGTTGGGTCAAGCACCTATTGAAAAAAATACGGGATCCCAACAAAAGTATTAAAGACAGAGAAACTACAAAGAAAATAGGCCATTAAAGGCTCGAGAGATAGGACAACAGTTTAGGCACAAGCATTATATGCAGTCAACACTAGTTCTAACGCTGGAATCACATGTGAACCCCTGAGCACAGAATCAGGAATAAACCCTAAATATCATCATATGTTCCCCCTTTAATTAATTTAAATTTATAATTTGAATTATTAAAAACAATATGTTAAATTAAATTAATAATCAAAATATTTACTTAAATTAATAGAATAAACTTTATTTATTTTTAATAAAGTTAAAATTTTTTCCTGTCTTGCTCTACAGAGTGTGAGTGATAAGCTTAATGAAATAAAGGTTGAATGGGTGAGGAAAAAAACTGCACACACAGAATTTTGCTACCAACGAACTTTCCTATAGTATACTTCAGGAGGGGAAAGAAAAAGAAGTAATTTGTCATAATCTATTCTCCTATTCAAAGCTGTGAGTTGAGAGAGAGAGTCATACAACAATTTCTTCTTAATGATGCAATAATGACATCACAAGTAAGGGTCCCCACTCTCCAACCCTTGGCTTTCTCAGAACCAGGCAGAGGGAAAAATCTACCTTCCCAAGCACAGTCATCCAACTTGCTTATATACTTGTCAAGGTCACTACAAACACAAAGAGGTAACTTGCATTTGAGTGACCAGGAACAGCTTCTTTTACCTTTCATTTTCTGGATTGACCTATAGCATCCTGGGTCTAGAGGATGTATATATTTGTCTATAAGTTTCCTCTCATTCTAGCTAGCAAGAACTGAGATATATCATAGAAAGGCGAGCCTAAACAATTCTGGAGTACATTTTAATCATCTGTTTTTCCAGAGTATACTAATAATTTTGTGAGGGAGCTTTCTAAGCAGTGTTCAAGGTACCTGGGGCCACTCCCCGTGATAGTCTGGTTGTGCAGGGCCAGATCATTCACTGTTAGAACCAGACAACATGGTGCTGCTCATCCAAAAATTCTGGGGACTTCTGGGGCCACACTGAGAATTCTCAAGATACCATATGGCACAGAGGATTAAATTTTCAACCTCTGGACAAAGGCATGCATTCTAGTCTTTTGAGTTGTCTCATATTGTGAGTCAACAATAAAAATAAATAAACTTAAATAATTCTTTTAAAACTACATTAAGGGTCTGAGAAGTAGTACAGCAGGTAGGGCACTTGCTTTGTATGTGGCTGACCTGGGTTTGATCCCTGGCATCTAAAATGGTCCTCGGAGCACCTCCAGGAGTGATTCCTGAGTGCAGTGTCAAGAGAAATCCCTGAGCAGCACATGTCTACTCCCAAAACCAAACAAAACAAAGAACAAGAGGAAGGGAAAAAAACATACTAGATATGCTTCATTTGTTTATTGTTAAAGGAAATGAAAGTTGTCTTTTAGATAAAACTTGAGAGAATTGTTAGGAACTGATAAGCCCTGTCTGCTTCTAAAGTTAGAGAAGTACCTAGCTCAGTGAAAAATGTAACCGTGGGTTGTTAGGAGAGATGAAGTCATGAAATTTGCTTACAAATGGATAGACATGGAGAGTATCATGCTAAGTGAAATGAGTCAGAAAGAGAGGGACAGACATAGAAGGGCTGCACTCATTTGTGGCGTATAGAATAACATTACATGAGGCTGACACCCAAGGACAGTAGATACAAGGGCCAGGAGCATTGCCACATAGCTAAAAGACTGCTTCATGAGTGGAGGGAGAAGGCAAATGGATAGAGAAGGGATCACGAAGAAAATGATGGCTGGAGGAATCAGTCAGGATGGGAGATGCATGCTGAAAGTAGATAATGGAACAAACATGATGACCTCTCAGTGTCTGTTACAAGCCATAATGCCCCAAAGTAGAGAGAGATTATGGGGAATATTGTCTGCCATGGAGGCAGGGGGAGGGTGGGAAACGGGGGTATACCTGGGATATCAATGGTGGGGAATGTGCACTGGTGGAGGGGTGGGTGTTTGATCATTGTGAGATTGTAACCCAAACATGAAAGCTTGTAACTATCTCACGGTGATTCAATATAATAAAATTTAAAAAGAAATGTAGCAGTGGGGGTGGGACAGGGAGACAGGAATTCCTTCTCTAATTAACATTTAAATAATATTCATTGGCCTGAACACATACTTCAGGTATATTAGAATTCCCCATCCCATCTCCTCTTCTGAATTCTTTTTTTTTTTATTGAATCACCACGTGGAAAGTTACAAAGCTTTCAACTTAAGTCTCAGTTACACAATGCTCGAACACCCACCCCTTCACCAGAGCACATATTCCACCACCAAGAACGACAGTAAACCTTCCCCACACCTCCCATGCCCCAGCCCCCCACCCCACCTGTGTAGCTGATAAATTTCACTTTACTTTCTCTTTACTTTGATTACATTCAATATTTCAACAAAAGACTCACTATTATTGTTTGGAGTTTCTCCCCCTAAAGTCGGACCTGCTGGAAAGGAAGCATTTGATAATTGTTTTCCATTGCTAAGAATGACCTTTCTGAATTCTTCACTTACCGTGATCACTGAAGGGATAGAGAGTTGGTGGGTATTCATCAATCTTTTGTTTTCCAGTCCTTTAGTGAAGAGCCAGTCCTCAAAATTTGAAGGACTTGTGCAAGACACAAGATTAACAAAAGTCCTGGGGACCCACTCCCACTCATTGTCCCTTTCTCTCCCCAGAGGGTTTGAGGGGTGCCCCGTCCATTCAGGAGTTCTTTGGAACTCTATTATGGAAGCTATTTTCTTTGTTTTCATTTTGTTTTGTCTTAGCTTTGGATGAGACCTAGCAGTGTTCAGGTGCTACTCCAAGCCAGTACTCAGAGATCACAACTCCTGGTGGTGCCACTGATCCATTCCATACTTCCAGAATGCACAGACCTCAAAGCTATCTCCCTGGCCCCAGGATGCCTGGTTAAACTTATGTGCTCTTCAGATCAATGCCTTTATATTTTTACCTTTTGACCATAAAACGATAATGAAAATTAACAACTATATCAATAAAGGGTTAGGATCAGAACTATGAGGATGGGAGAAAAAAACAACAAAAAAGTAAGCTGAACTTAAAGGGAACCAGTTTGGACTGTGTATGTGAGCCAAGTTTGGTTAGTGAGTTATGAGAAAATGGAGAATGAAAAAAATATATTATGAGGTAAGTAGGAGTAAGATTTTGACAGTTAGTACACGTTATGTAGAGAATTTGTATTTTGGTTTTTAATTTTTTCCATTCTTTTTTGTTTTAATATTTTTTACAGGGTATACATTGTGGTGCTGAGGGCTCACTCTTGTTTCTGCACTCAGGGATCACTTCTGGTGGGCTCAGGAGGACCATATGGGGTACTGAAATCAAACCAGGGTCAGCTGCATGCCAGGAAAGGTTTGTAGTTTAGTTGATTGCCACCTTATTGTTATCTAAGTTCTTGTTGCATTATGGTCTCACAGAAAAACTATAAACTATGCAAAATATAAATTTATATATTGCATCTTAAGTATCTGGAGTATACATAATGTAGTCAGATTTGAAAAGGATGTCAAGGTTTAGAATGGGAAGTGATACTGATGGGCTTTGCATTTTATAGTTCCTGGCCCAAGGACAGGAAATGTTTAGCACATAGAGTGTCTAAAATTCCAGTAGAAAATTAAATAATGTCTTCTTGATTGTTGAAAAGCAGAAGAAAGTTTGAGACAAATAGAGCAACTGAAAATTCAGTAAAGTACTTCAGTAGTTAAAAAGCTAGAATGCAAGTATGATGAGAATGTTATATAAAAATTTATGTAAGAACTATGCCTACATTTCTTATTGACCACTCGGGTACATAAAATATCCCAAAATAAGATACTGGGCACACACTTGAACTTCCCAAGAGACTTTATTTATTTATTTAAATTGAATCACCATGAGATTTACAGTTCCAAGGCATTTCATGATCAGGTTTCAGTCATATAATGTCACAACACCCATCCTTCCACCAGTGTACATTACCCACCACCAGTGTTCCTAGTTTCCTTCCGACACATGCCCCACCCCCCACCCACGCCAGCATGTCTCTACAGCAGGCACTTTCCTCTCTCTCTCTCTCTCTCTCTCTCTCTCTCTCTCTCTCTCTCTCTCTCCCCCCCCCCGCCCTTTTGCTCATTTTGGTTTGGAATGCAGATACTGAAAGGTTATCATGTTTGTTCCTTTACCTACTTTCAGCACGCAGTTCTTATCCAGAGTTCTTATCCAACGATCTGTGTCATAGTGGTCCCTTCTCTATCCCAAATGCCTTCTCCTCCAGAACTTGAAGCAAGCTTCCAACTGTGGACCAAACCTCCTGCCCTTGGGTATTAGTCTTATATTACCTCTTTTTTATATCCCATAAATGAATGTGAACATTCTATGAAGAGACTGACTATAGCGTGAGCCCCAAGCGAGTTAAAATCTTAGAGGATCTCTTCATTTTTAAAATTATTATTTTTTTATTTTTTAAAGTAGTTCACAATATTTGATTACATTTAATATTCAAACACCAGTGGATGCGGGGAGAAAGGGACTCTTCTTCACTGCTGGTGGGAATGCCGACTAGTTCAGCCCTTTTGGAAAACAATATGGACTATTCTCAAAAAATTAGAAATTGAGCTTCCATTTGACCCAGCAATACCACTCCTGGGAATATATCCCGCAGAGGCAAAAAGGTATAGTAGAGATGGCATCTGTATTTCTATGTTCATTGCAGCACTGTTTACAATAGCCTGAATCTGGAAAAAACAGAGTGCCCCCAAACAGATGACTGGTTAAAGAAACTCTGGTACATCTACACAATGGAATACTATGTAGCTGTCAGAAAACATAAAGTCATGAAATTTTCATATAAATGGATCAACATGGAAAGTATCATGTTGAGTGAAATGAGTCAGAAAGAAAGAGACAGACATAGAAAGATTGCACTCATATGTGGAATATAATGTAACTGAGAAGTACAAGTTGGCAATGAAGCAACTTCTGGCAGATATCTCTCTGGAATTAGTTACTAAAATACTAAAATACACAAACCCCAAACCGTGAGGCCGCTAAGTGTGGTCACTCGACTTCATACCTCTTCATTCTCAGCAATGGAAAACAAATTATCTAATGCTTCCTTTTCAGCAGGTCCGACTTTAGGGGAGAGACTCTCCAAACAATAATACTGAGTTTTGTTGAAATATTGAATGCAATCAAAGTGAAAGTAAAGTGAAGTTTATTAGTTACACGGGGGGGCTAAGGGTGGGGGGGCTAGGGGCGTGGGGGGGCTAGGGGTGTGGGGGTGCTGGGTGGAGCTATACTGTGATTCTTGGTGGTGGAATATGTGCACTGGTGAAGGGATGGGTGTTCTAGCATTGTATAACTGAGACTTAAACCTGAAAACTTTGTAACTTTCCACATGGTGACTCAATAAAAAAATTAAAAAAAATAGTAGAGGAAGTGGAAAGATGGAGACACCACTTTAAATAATTTCTCTTTAGTATAGTGCTTCATTTTGCCCTCTTTTCCTTCTCAAAATAAATTGTTTATCTATGTAAAAAAAAACACCAATCCCACCGCCATACACTTTCCCATCACCATATTTTGGGTGTTTCCATCCTGTACCACAATCTCTGCCCCAAAGCAGAACAGAAATAATATATATCCCTCTAAGGTTGATTGCCTCCTGCTTTGAATCCCATCAGATTTGCTGCTGTACTCTTGGAGTATGGGTAGGCTGACACGACCTTGGCAGCGCAGTACAGGAGAAGGCTCACTTGTGGGTGAGGCTCTGCCAGAGCATGTGGAGAACGGCCCTGAATGTGGCATTGCTTGAGTTCTGGAGGTTTTCCAAAGCAGAACAGAAATAATATATATCCCTCTAAGGTTGATTGCCTCCTGCTTTGAATCCCATCAGATTGCTGCTGTACTCTTGGAGTATGGGTAGGCTGACACGACCTTGGCAGCGCAGTACAGGAGAAGGCTCACTTGTGGGTGAGGCTCTGCCAGAGCGTGTGGAGAACGGCCCTGAATGTGGCATTGCTTGAGTTCTGGAGGTTTTCGGCTGCCGGAGCTGGGTCCCTTATGGTGGTGAGGGGTCTCACCCGCTCTCCCTCTTGGGCTCCCTGGGTGAAACAGCCTTGTGCAGGGTCCAGCCACATGGTTATAATTCCTTCCAGGAGAGAAGGACATGTGATCTGGAGGGTGGCCGATGACAAGATTATCTGGCGCCAGCCAGGGGTGGCTTATGGGCATGACTGCTGAATTGCCTGACATACGGTGATATGGGCAGAGGATCTCTGTTCCTGGTCCCGTTGAGCCCAGAGTTCTCAGTCACAAAGTCCCACATACCTGGGTTTTCTGGTGGTTCACTCGTGGGTGAGGCTCAGGTCGGGTGTGTGGAGAGAAGAGTGGCCGTGAGTGTGGCAGTGGTTGAGTTCTGGAGGTTTTTGGTTGCTGGGTCTGGTCCCTTGGGGCGGGGAGAGGTCTCACCCACTCCAGAGGATCACTTCCTGATTCAGTCTATTGTCCTGAGTGGGATTCCTTTTTTTGGTGAAAGGGTCTTCCTCCAATTCATCTGGGATGCTATTTTTATATCCTTAGCTGTTGAATATTTGGTAGGGTTTCGGGTTATTTTCTGTGTCTAATATTACCTGAGATAGGTTGTATGATTGAAACTCTACTTCTCCCTACTAGTTATATTTATGTTTTTAACTCTACTGTTCCCTTACATCTCTGTGACTTTTAGGAAGTCACTTAACTCCTCTGAACCCTACTATCCTTTTCCCTGTAACAGGAATAATGATTCCAATAGTATTGGTATAGGAACATTTTCACAGTCAAGAAGTTGACACAGACCAAATGGCTGATTAACCGGGACAGAGCAAACCAGATTAGTCATTAGGGTGATTCGGCACACCTGTGCAGGTATGCCTGGTCACATCTGAAGATCATTGCCCTGGTTTCTCTTTGTTGTCAGACTGTAAGTCTCCTCAGCACAGAAATCAAGTTCTGACTTATAACTTTAAGCCTGGGGAGAGCACTGTGAAACAAAAAATTGAAAAGGAGATCTAGTTTACAGCATTGTCAGTTCCAGTTTTGACCCTGAGCTGTGATTATGTAATATATTGCTATTGAGAGAATTCCATGAAAGAGTATATGGGACCAATTTTTGCAAACTTCTGTGAATCTACAAGATTTCAAAAGCAAAACTATATTGTTATAATATATACCAGATAATACCCAGGGTTGAAAGCCCAGACCCCTGTTTATTAAGATGGGCCAGATCAACAAGGGATTCATGAGCAAGGGATATTAAGTGAGTACTTAGAATGAGTTATGATACTTGAAGTCTGAATTTATGACCATGTTTCTGTCTCTTGGTTTAAAAACTTGATACCCAGTTTTTAAATATTTATTTATTTGTAATTAGTGAATCACCATGAGGGTACAGTTACAGATTTATACATTTTTGTGCTCATGTTTCCCTCATACAAAGTTCGAGAACCCATCCCTTCACCAATGCCCATTCTCCACCACCAGTAAACCCAGCATCCCTCCTACCCTCCCCAATCCCATATCCCCCCAACCTACCCTGCCACTGTGGCAGGGTATTCCCTTCTGTTCTCTCTCTCTCTAATTAGTTGTTGTGGTTTGCAATAAAGGTGTTGAGTGGCCACTGTGTTCAGTCTCTAGCCCACATTCAGCCCGCATCACCCTTCCCCCGCATGGCCTCCGACCTCATTATACTTGGTGATCCCTTTTCTGAGTTGCCCTCTCCCCAGAATGTGAGGCCAACCTCCAAACCATGGGGTCAACCTCCTGGTACTTATTTCTACTATTCTTGGGTGTTAGTCTCCTACTCTGTTATTCTATATTCCACAAATGAGTGCAATCTTTCTATGTCTGTCTCTCTCTTTCTGACTCATTTCACTCAGCATGATACTTTCCATGCCGATCCACTTATATGCAAAATTCATGATCTCCTTTTTTCTAACAGCTGCATAGTATTCCATTGTATAGATGTACCAAAGTTTTTTCAACCAGTCATTTGTTCTAGGGCACTTGGGTTTTTTTCAGATTCTGGCTATTGTAAACAGTGCTGCGATGAAGATGTCATTTCGACTATACTTTTTTGCTTTTCTGGGATATATTCCCAGCAGTGGTATTGCTGGGTCAAATGGGAGCTCAATTTCTAATTTTTTGAGAATCGTCCATATTGTTTTCCAAAAGGGCTGAACTAGTCGGCATTCCCACCAGCAGTGTAGAAGGGTCCCTTTCTCCCCACATCCTCTCCAACAGCGGTTGCTTTTGTTCTTTTGGATATGTGCAAGTCTCTGTGGTGTGAGGTGGTATCTCATGGTTGTTTTGATCTGCATCTCCCTGATGATCAGTGATGTAGAGCACTTTCTCATGTGCCTTTTGGCCATTTGTATCTCTTCCTTGGGAAAGTTTCTGTTCATTTCTTCGCCATTTTCTGATGGGGTTGGATGTTTTTTTCTTGTAGAGTTCAACCAGTGCTTTATATACCCTTGATATCAACCCCTTTTCTGATGGGTATTGTGTAAATATGTTTTCCCATTTTGTAGATAGTCTTTGTATTCTGGTCACTGTATCTTTTGCGGTGCAGAAGCTTTTTAGTTTAATGTAGTCCTATTTGTTGATCTCTGTTTCCACTTGGTTGGCCAGTTGCATGTCATCTTTGAAGATACCTTTATCTTCAATATCGTGGAGGGTTTGCCCAACCTTGTCTTCATGTACCTATGGTTTGTGGTCTGATGTTGAGGTCTTTAATCCATTTTGATCTGACTTTTGTGCATGGTGTCAGGTCGAGGTCTAAGCCCATTCTTTTGCATGTGGTTGTCCAGTTGTGCCAGCACCATTTGTTAAAGAGGCTTTCCTTGCTCCACTTCACATCTCTTGCTCCCTTATCAAAGATTAGATGATCATACATTTGGGGTTGTGTGTAGGAATATTCCACCCTGTTCCATTGGTCTGCGGCTCTACCTTTGTTCAAGTACCATGCTGTTTTAATTGTTACTGCTTTGTAATAAAGTTTGAGGTTGGGGAGGGTGATGCCTCCCATCGTCTTTTTCCCAAGAATTGTTTTAGCTATCCGTGGGCGTTTGTCATTCCATATGAAATTTAGGATTGCTTGATCCATTTCTTTGAAGAATGTCATGGGTATCCTTATAGGGATCGCGTTGAATCTGTATAATGCTTTGGGGAGTATTGCCATTTTGACAATATTGATTCTCCCTATCCACGAGCAGGGTATATGTTTCCATTTCCTCATGTCCTCTTTTATTTCATGGAGTAGCGTTTTATAGGTTTCTTTGTAGAGGTCTTTTACTTCCATGGTTAAGCTGATTCCGAGGTACTTGATTTTCTGGGGCACGATTGTGAACGGGATTGCTTTTTTCATGTCCCTTTCCTCTGTCTCATTGTTTGTGTATAGGAAGGCATTGGATTTTTGGGTATTGACTTTGTAGCCTGCAACTTTACTGTATAAGTCTATTGTTTCTAAGAGTTTCTTAGTAGAGGCTTTAGGTTTCTCTAGGTATAGTATCATATCATCTGCAAATAGTGAGAGTTTGATGTCTTCCTTTCCTATCTGGATGCCCTTAATCCCTTTTTCTTGTCTAATGGCTATCGCAAGTACTTCCAGTACTATATTGAAGAGAAGTGGTGAGAGTGGGCATCCTTGTCTTGTGCCTGATCTTAGAGGAAAGGCCCTTAGTTTTTCCCCATTGAGGATAATGCTTGCCGTAGGCTTGTGGTAGATGGCTTCGACTATCTTGAGGAAAGTTCCTCCAAAACCCTTTTTGGTGAGGATTTTCATCATGAACGGATGTTGGATCTTGTCAAATGCTTTATCTGCATCTATTGATATGATCATATGGTTTTTATCTTTACTTTTGTTGATATGCTGGATTATGTTGATTGATTTCCGAATGTTAAACCATCCTTGCATCCCCCACTTGCTTATGATGTATGATCTTTTTGATGAGTTGTTGGATCTTATTTGCAAACATTTTGTTGAGGATCTTCGCATGGGTGTTCATCAGGGATATTGGTCTATAATTTTCTATCTTCGTGGTGTCTTTTTTTCTTTTGGTATTAAGGAGATGTATGCTTCATAGAAACTGTTTGGGAGAGTTCCTATTTTTTCAATTTCCTGGAAAAGCTTGAGGAGAACTGGCAACAGGTCTTCTTTAAATGATTGGAAGAATTCACCAGTGAAACCATCTGGGCCTGGGCTTTTGTTTTTGGGGAGATTTTTGATTACAGTTTCAATTTCCTTAACATTGATGGGTCTATTCAGGTATTCCAGGTCTTCTTTGTTCAGTCTTGGGAGATTGTAGGAATCAAGGAATTCATCCATTTCCTTTAGGTTCTCCTTTTTTGTGGTGTATAGACCTTCAAAATAGTCTCTAATGATCTTTTGAATCTCACTGGTTTCTGTTATGATGTCCCCCTTTTCATTTCTGATTTGATTTATTAGGGTTTTCTCTTTTTCTTTCTTTGTGAGTCTTGCTAGCGGTTTATCAATCTTATTTATTTTCTCGAAGAACCAGCTCTTTGTTTCATTGATCTTTCAGATTGTTTTTTTTTGTTTCCATGTCATTAATTTCTGCTCTAATTTTTATTATTTCTTTCCTTCGGTCTGGTTTGGGTTCCTTTTTCTGGTCCTTTTCTAAGGTCTTGAGCCATGAAGTCAAGCTATCTATGTGGGCCCTTTCTTCCTTCCTGAGGAATGCTTGGAGAGCTATAAATTTTCCCCTTAACACTACTTTAGCTGCGTCCCATAGGTTTTGGTAGCTCGTGTCTTCATTCTCATTTGTTTCTAAGTATCTTTTGATTTCTTCCTTGATTTCCTTCCTGACCCACTCATTGTTCAACATTGAGTTGTTTAATTTCCAGGTGTTTGATTTGGTTCTCCGTGTCAGTGAGTGGGTAGCTTCTATCTTCAGCGCATCGTGGTCTGAAAAGATGGTTGATACAATTTCTATTTTTCCAATTCTATTGAGGTACTTTCTGGGGCCCAGTAGATGGTCTATTTTAGAAAATGTTTTGTGTGCACTGGAAAAGAATGTGTATTGTTTCTTTTGGGGTGTAAAGCCCTGTATAGGTCTATTAGGCCTCTCCAATTTCTTCTTTCAGAGTCAGTGTTTCCTTGCTGAGTTTTGTTCTTGTTGATCTGTCTAGTGGTGATAAGGCAGTATTGAAGTCTCCAACTACTATTGTGCTGTTAGTGATGTCCTCTTTGAAGTCTATTAGGAGTTGTTTTAAATATTTAGCCGGTCGTTCGTTAGGAACATATATGTTTAAGAGTGTGATTTCTTCCTGTTGTACATATCCCTTGATAAATAGAAAATGACCTTCGCTGTCCCTTTTAATCTTTTTCAACCTGAAGTCCATGTTGTCGGATACTAGGATGGCCACTCCAGTTGTTTAAAGGGAGTTGTTTGCTTGCAGGATTGTTTTCCATCCTTTGACTTTGAGTCTATGTTTACTCTGTTTGTTGAGGTGTGTTTCTTGAAGGCAGCAGAATGTTGGGTTTAATTTCCGGATCCATTTTGCCACTCTGTGTCTCTTGATGGGTGCATTTAGGCCATTGACTTTGAGAGAGATTATTGTGATGGGGTTTTGTGTCATCTTTCTGTGGGGTTTGTTGTTCTTATGGGGAAATTTCTGCCAGAAA